>NW_024037059.1:26732128-27311525 GCF_015706575.1 Patiria miniata | reverse complement strand
TCAAAAAGTGTACCATTTTCGTTGTAGAGTTTCCTTGAAAAATTTGTCGGCCTTGTGCAAAATGTTCAAAGCATGTCCGTAAAAATAACTTTATTTCATGTTGTGATGCAAAGAGGTAATATGGGTGAAAGACTGACATATCAAATCAGTTGAATTTGATATCAGTTTTGAATTAAACTTTTCTGAATACGGTAAGTTGTACAATAATGTTTCTTACCCTCAGTTGAAGAATTTCTGTTTCTTACTTTCACAACACAAATTACTCTGGAATAAATCTAGTAAGATCACTAACTTTTGCTACATTCCTCCCCTTTAAGATTATTGTTAATTTGATGATGTTTGCATGCCTAAATATTGATTTTGATGATGAAAAAAAAATCCTCGGGACCCAAGTCACAAATCATGTCCGAGTCGTGAACTTCTGTCTTTTTCTTCGTTTGCGGTGCACCCCTGATGATGCACAGACCCCTCCAAGTTTGGCCTAATTCCCCTTGCGCTAACGGCTAATAACGTAAACTCCATAGATCACTGGGCTTAAATAGCCCAAGGGTCGGCATAAATTCAGCCCGCGGCTTGTTTAAACCCTGGCCTGATGATGACACAAATTACCACTTTGGTTCTTGTTGTCGTGAAGGTTTTTTTGTCTTCGATAGAAAACGAGAACGAAAAAAACCAAGAGAGGAAAGCCTGCATCCCAATTTAAGAAATACTCGACATTCTGGCAGCCCTTTAATTTACTGCTCCCAAACGGCTTCTCTTATTTTATTTTCGTTTTGGAAGGTATAAATCCAATGGTGCCTTTCTGGCCTAGTTTATTGGGAACTTCACGACGTCATCCCGTTGCATTGCTGTTTGTTTGAAAGTGGGAGTGGTGACAATCCAGAGTTTCTGTGATAATCGTAAATTGTCTCTGGCATGAGCTTCACAAAGTCGGCTTGAAATTACAGCAACAAAAAAGATGGAATCCTTAATAGTATTCATCGGATTGTGCAATATGTATAATTGAGGAGATATATTGTTGTTTACACAATCGAACTTACTGGTTGTGTATGGTACAGACTATTACTATGTATATTTCTTTCCAGTTGTAAGTTTTTGATCATTGCAACATCTTGCTCAACACTCATCTTGCTGAAGTTGCTCTAATCTCATCTTGCCACAATGCTTTGTATCTTCCATACAATTACTTCAAGCCAAATGTTTTTGCTGTAAAATATTTATTACCCTATTAGGTCACCTGACCCTGAGTGACAGGTCACATGACCCTGAGTGACAGGTCACATGACCCAGAACTGGTCAAGATCACTTTACACCTAGTTCGCTTTGAGTTCCCTTGCTCCCTCTGTTTATTTACTTCCAAGGTGAAAAGTAGATTCATCTTAGATGTCCATTTCTCCAGCATCTGGGGTCCTTCTTACCACATGTACATGTACTGCCTGTCCCAGTCATTAGTGAATTATTTTTTTACATCTTGGAAGTTTTGGTCATCTGTTTGACCTGTTTATGTAGACTGTATAGTCCTACATGTAGATAAAAATACGTCAGTGAAGGGCAAAACTCAATATTGAATTTACATCACTCCGACGCACATTCCATCTTTTGAATAGTTTCATTGCGGTACCCGCTGCTATATCTGATTCGAACCAGCCAGCCGACCCGGCAAGCTCGGTGGTCAAGTGGTAAGAAGTCTGGGCTAGTAAGCTGAAGGTCTTGGATTCGAGTCCCACCCGAGTGTTTATAAAATATGTTGGTGAAGGGCAAAACCCATTATTGAATTTACATCACCCTGATGCAAATTCCATCTTGTGAATAGACTGCATTGATACCAAATGCGGTACAAAATGCTCCGAAAAAGACTGTGCTTTTTTGGCAAACCCGACTAGTTCATGTGGAACAACAAACAAGAAGAGATACATATATGCTTGCACAGAACTTGAACCATGTTGCCTTTTCCCTATGCAAACATTCAAACTGCACAACTACACAGTCTACTTGGCTTTTTCAGGGGTGTGAAATCTCAGCTTTAAAGCTGATTTTAGCTTTTTTCGTGTTGGATTGCAGCTTTTTGTCAGCTTTTTCCCTCACTTGCTGTGTGCAAAAGTATAGGAGATTTCCAAAGTTCAGCTTTTTACACCCTTTTAAGCTGTTTTCAGCTATTGTTATCAGTGCTCACTCACACCCCTGGTTTTTATACTTGTGAGTTTCACAATAATGCCATCAGATTTGTCAGATGCCTACTTTAGGAAAAAACATTTTACCAAAGTTTGGGGCATTTTTACCTTTTTATATTTGGATAATAAAGAGCAAACTACAGCTCTTGTATTAACAGTTAGGTTTCTTTATTTGTTTGCTCATTGTTTATTTTATATCACAGAAGATCATTTTTTTTCTCAGTTTCTCCTTTTAATGCTTCATATTCTCTTCTTTTACATTCCATTGTCTTCATGGCCTTCGTTGGTCTCATTTCAACTTTCCACCGTCTGTCCATTTTAATCTCCTTAATGAGGCGGCCACAGAACTCTGTCTTGACATTGACAGATCACCTCAACTTGCAGTGGTCCGTGCCCACCAAAAATGTTTTTAAACCAGCGTGAGCATGGGCCTGCTTTCACCAAGATCATTTTTCATCCACGTCCCCCACCCCTTCATTTCACCTTTCGCATTTGGACTTTTAGGTTTTTGCTTTTCATCGTATCGAAGATGTCCTTAACTTTAAAACTCCAAGTGCCGCCACGATGCATCTGTCACAGTTCAGAGGCCTTGCTTAAGCCAAATGCTCTAAAATATTTCGTGTCGAGGTTTCCATGACGACATTATAAATGGAATGCTTTGTTTTTGGCAGGGCACCGGGGAAGGTAGTGAAATCTGTATGGAGGGGTACCTACGGTTCAGTGGGTTACCGGCATGGGCAGCGTTGGCCATTACTCGCCGTGACAATCTCGGACATCATCATTTACCATCATCTTAATCATCATCACCATCACCATCATCATCATCATCATAATCTAGGCCTTCTATTTACAACTCTGGAAGGATCTCCTGTGCAGCACCAATTTGCCGTCAAAGTAATTCCGTGTTTGGGAGGCGTTAGCCCAATGACAGGATCACACACCAACAAATACGGCAAGCCATTCACTACGGGATGAAAACGTGAAACGTGAAGTGTGAACAATCAGCAGAGGTCTTACGTAAAGTGGCAAAGTGGAAGTAATGAGCAGGACAAAATTATGTAATTGTCATCTTTGAGTTTTTTACAACCCCCTTACTAACAAAAAAATAACCAAAATACTGGCATGATAGCAATAAATCGAGTACACCGCAAGGAAGACTAGCTATATCATCAGTAAGATTTGAGGCTTTGCATGGTGGAGATACTAATGTATGAAAGGTTTGCCAAAACACCATGTGCGAATAATTTCTCAACTAAGAGAATGGTTCTGAAAAGAACCAGAGGTATAAACTCCTCTTTATACCTCTGGTTCTTTTCAGAACCATTCTCTTAGTTGAGAAATTATTCGCACATGGTGTTTCCGCAAACCTTTCATACATTAGGTATATCATAAATAGATAGGGAGACCGCCAACAAGGGATTGGATCTAAGGAAAGTACGATTAAAGGACAACTTTTAGAGAGAAAAAATATTTTCATTGTTCCCTGCCCTTCACAAAGTGAGCTTTTTTTCTTTTTTTTGAAATGTATGTTGAATTGAAGGCAAGTATTAGTGTGAAAGGGCAATTCCGTAAATTCGGATGTACATGTCAGACTCTTTAATGAGCTGCTGTTGGAAAAGTGAATGTGATACATCTAATGAGTAGAAAACAATTACAGACCAAACTAAGGTTCACCACCAATTTAGCAACCTTGTACATATACATCATGTGGTCAGACATAAGTTGAATTGTACGGAATTGCCCGAAAAGTAACATTTAAGTGACCCAATCGAAGGAAAGTGGTCGGTCGTATAAGTTTTTTGTTTATACCCCAGTTTTTGACAAGTTATTTACCATGCCTTGTGCATTTGGAATCAGCATGAATGCAGCACATTTTTGCTCCAGTTTGTACCTTCCTTGACGGGATTGTAAACCAGTGTAGTACCATGTCAGGAAACTGAATAGGGTCTCTCAAATGAATACATAACAGCCCAAAAGTGTACAGTTTCTTAGTAAGCCAGCTTGCCGAGATCTAAAAACCTAATTGTGTAAAACATCATTAATTAAGCAAATTTCTTATCTGATGAGTAGTCACATTTCTTCAATTATTCTTTTGATCTTGCACTGCCCACACCCACCCTGCCTGCTACTCCTCATACCACCCCCAAAGCCCGGCCCAGCACTCTAAGGTTTCATGGATTCATGGAGGAGTATATATAAAATGTAATACAATTTAAGAGGTGCTATTTGCGGGCCCAGCAAATCCATTAACTACTGCAAACAAATATTTTGTTATCGTAGCGTAAAACGAGACACTCCACAAGCACTGGAAATCGACTTCAATAATCAACGCCGCCTGAACTTGTTAATAATCTGTTCTTCTCAATTTCTCAACCCCCTAAAAAAGCCTTGGCAAGTTGCCCCAAATTCATCAGGTACTGTTTCCCCTAGCTATGCCACCCACATACTACTGGTATTTTGCTTTTCTTCGCCTCCCCGTCTTTTATTACTTGAGATGGAAAGCAATAACACGAGACATTTGTGGAACTCACAAATTACTTTTCCCTCACTTTGTTTTTCTGCAGAGTAGCTTTCCTGTTCTAAGCAGTAGGGGGTGGGGTTGATTTTGTTCATTTTGCACGATTGCTTCTTTCCTATCGACTTAACGAGAAAATCCTTGCTCAAATTGAAGATAGGACTTGTACCAAATGCCCTTCATAATTATTTCGCTTGAAATGGAGTCATTTGGAAGAAAACAATCATATAAGATAGTTTTAGAAAATGTGTCAACGGGCAATTTTTTTTACGTGGGTTTGCAATGGAACCCAGTTACGTGACCTCAACAATTTTGCATACATTTTCTCATTTTTCTGAAATGTGTTTAGTATCCACTGAGCTGAAACTGCAACACGTTAGTTGTTTAATAATAAATATGCACTCTCTTACCTATAAGATTTTAAGCAATTAAGTTGCTTTGAACAAAAAACATGCACAAAAAACAGATGTGTCCATATACCTAACTGTTTAAATGTGGCAGATCAGAGTCTTTATAAATACAATTCCTGTGTTGAAATATTTGTAAATCAGGTGTAATTATGTATGGATCCCAACTGAAGTACCAATTACTCGTAAGTTCTTAAGAAAAACAAGGGTTAGCTTGTATTACTTGTTCATGAGAAGTCACATGGCTTAATTTTTTTCTGCGAGTATTATCTGGGGTCTGAGTGTAATACTCACCAGTTAAACACATGTTGCCACTCCGGAACCAGACTGACTTAGGAAAGTTACTCTGGACTAGAGAATAATGTTCACCTTGTCAGTAATGTAACTGTTGGTTTGGGGTTTTTTTTCACTGCAAAAAGAAAGATGTATTGCTGTTTTTATGAAAAAGAAATCTTCCTTTTGAGATGTGTAAAAATAAGGAAAGAATGTGTGCAACTCATTTTGCTGACTTGTCTCAAGTCATACCAATCCTTTTACTTCTTGTCGTATTTTCAAGTAATACATTTCTCCAACTTCTTGTCCAGTTCCTGCATCTCATTTTTATCCCTCTTCAAACCGGACTTCATCTGACCACCACCTCTCCCCCCTCCTTCTCTCTCTCCCTTTCAAGAGACTCAAGAGAAGAGAAAAATCCTTCTAACAGTCTTATCTCCTGCTGACAAATCCCAAACACTTAGAGCAAATCTCCTCTAAATCGCCCCAAACCGGTTCTCCGAATCTGGGTTGATTGACACGCTGTTTGTGTTCGGAGCATCTCTAATATCTTGTGTGCACAACATGCGCTAGTAATCTTCCCCTGATTATTTCTCTAACCCAGATGTTTTTTAAAGTCGTTATAAGAGCTTTTTTTCACCCCCACTTGGCCGGGTCCGTGATATGATGCAGTTGGTTGCCGCTTACATAGTCGGGCTGGTGTTGCTGTGGGTTAGATTGTCAGAAGCAAGGTGAAGAGAAAGTTTTGGCTAAGTAAGAACTCCAGATGCCAGTGAATTTAGATCTTGTTTGTTGTTGAATACTCATTCCTTGACGGTATCTTCTCTCATCTCTACGCTTCAGTATCCCATGTTTGACCTGTCATTAGGCATGTTGTAATATCCGCGGCACGGGTTAACTGGACCAGACTGGCTCCAGTTCTTTGATTTGTGGCCGGTATAAAAAAGTTGGACTGTTGTACCATCGTTGTCGTGTAGAGATCAAAGGGTTGAAGAACCCTATGAACTCTGAGCGACCCCCTCTCTGACCGGCTTTTGAAGTTAGGACGGTCTGCCGACAGAACCGCTCAGCAAAGCAAGCACTGGTCATGAATGTCAGACACGAGCACAGCTGGCCCGAAAGAGAAAGATGAAGTTTTGAACTTGCCAGAGAACCCGTTATTTGATGGACTTGGGCTTCAGTCTGTCTCATAATAACAGCCCGAGAGATGTTGGTTGTAACAAGATGCGCTGCCCAGATGTTAGTACTAAGGTGTCATTTCACAGCATAAGTTGATGAACTGAATGACATTTCATATCTGTAAACTTGAAAAATAGAACAAAGACAAATGAAGTACATGTACAGATCTTAATGTCTTTGGACGGAAAGAAAAGTCTCATGAATTCCTTACTATTTCATATTCCGTTCCCCGTGGACCCTTTATGCAAAGATACCTATTGACATGATAGATAGGTAAATATAACCACTTGACTCAGGAAAGTGTTGCCAGGCACATAATCTGAGATCAATGTGAGAATATTGCAGATGAAATTTGCGTACACAAATGCCTAGGAATAATTCTGGGGTTAAAGGAAGTTTCTTTTTGACTATTTTGGATATATTCAATTCCTACTGCGTTTCTCTTAATAATGGTTAACGAGGTAACTAATAAGAAATCACAATAAGGGTTGTTTTTTCATTTGTTTTAACTTTATGGTTTTGGAAGTGTCAAACTGGTTGACTGCCTAACAATCTAGAGATTTCATTCACGCTGAACATTTTGTGCATGTGGCTCATGTGTGTCATCCTTGGCCGCCTGTGCTCATCACAAAAGCTGCCGCCGTGTTTTTGTTGGGGGTTCGTCAGTAGTTGAAAAATGGTACATATTTAAAACACAGCGGCATGTTTTAACGAGGGGCCAGTATCTCACCAGACAAAATATGCAGACAAGCAAAACACATAGAATGGCGCGAGAGAGTTGCGCATACTTCAAGACAGCAATGCTGCGAAAATCATTTCACCATAGAGATCGGTATTGCAAAGGCAAAAACCCGGTGTGTGTGGTTTTGAGTTATATTTGGAAGTGAACATAAAAAAAACCTTGTAATTTGTAAAAATAAAGAAAACTTCACTATTTTTATATTCAGTTCAATTCAATTGCTAAGTTGCGGTTGGTTTGTCGGAATGATTTTTATACTTCAAAATTTTATACTTCAAAATGCACTTGTTTATCGCACTCAAATTCTTTTTTCACAGCTGATAGTAAGTAAATTTGAAAACTAGAATGGTAAAGCAAGTACTGAAAGTTATTTCATGAAAGACTGACAAAAATACACAGTGCTGTGATAGTATGATGTTTTGTAGTCTGTGTATATTTCAACAGAACAGCCGTTAATGTAAAAATTACTTGCACCATTGTTGGAACTATGCTTCCAATTAGTACAATTTATTTATGCCAAATGACACGATGAAATAAAGTTTAAAGTCTTTTGGAAACTATTTTTCATTGTCTCATTAAATTTGTACCTTTTATTTGTTTTGCTTCGTAAACATACCCCATAGCTCAAACCTAAGAGTTATCCACAATCCCCCCCCCCCCCATGGCACCACTCGGACACTTTTCTAAGTATTACAAGACACCCCCCCCCCCCTTTTTTTTAAGTCCTAATAGTTGAGCTAGGAAATTAAAATGTATTTTATTATTCGGTTGATAGAAGTAATCCTGGCAAACTGAAGTTAGTGCACAACAGTTTTCTATGAACTTATTCCAATTTGTCGAAACTTTCAATTTCTGAAATTGTCACATTTGTCCGTGGTACAGTGCAATGCAGAAACATTCGCAAAAGCAAAGTGTGAAGATTGTCTGTGAAAAAAACCTTCAGCAGACTACGTGACTTACCTGTTGCCTCGCATGGCACGCTGGCTAGTTTGAGGGTGATTTTATACCGTTATACAATCTCGGACAATTTCCCTGTCGGAAATTGTGAGAAACTTACTTTGGCAGTTAATGATCATCCCGGAGTATTGAATTTCAAACTTACACCATGAACCACAAGATGAATGTAGTATGCCCTGTCACTTAGATCGAAGAGATACTTGAATGTTAGCCCATTTTCACCAGGAAGTGCGCAAGTTCTATCCCCTAACTTAGGTTTGTATATTACAGTTGTTCTCCACAAACTCTTCAGCAAATTATATGTTTTTGGTGACAAATTTTCTTAATTGTATGTTTCATTAAAATAAAAACCTGGGTTTTTTTCTCCAACCTTTTGGCATCAGCAACTCTCTGAAAATAGGCTTTATTTCCGATTAAGCCTCTAATGCACAGAAATATCCACGTAACATATTGTCGATCCACACAAATTGGAAACTTGTAAAGTGATTATGCCATATAAGCATGAGCAGAATTTGTGTTCATTTAAAGTGCTTTTTAAAGCCAGAAATGTAGCAACTGTAAATTATTTTTCGGGCGGAAACTCAAAAAAATACTATGGGGAGAGTAACTTTAAATTACCAACCATGTTAACAAACTTTTCGTTTTTCGAAACTTCCGGCTTTCTTCCTCAAACTGCAATTGTTCTCTCGGTATCTGTCCATTTCGCAATTCTCGTCAGACTTTCCATTGTGCTGCCACCATATATTTGTCTGAAGCTCCTACTTGACGTTCATAAGTGGGTCTTCCCCAGTTTTGATTCCATTGTGTGGCAAGAAATTATCTCTGTATTGGTGTTTCTAGAGAAAAAAAATCTACCTGAAGTAACAATTGACTATCTTTGAGTGTGTGTGTGTGTGTAGATTTCCATGATTGTACCATTCACTTTGTGTCCAGTAGGTCGTAAAGGCCTATGTTACTTGAACAAACTCGGTCGGAAATATCCGGGAAGTTGCTGGCCAATGAATTCGTGTTACTGTTCATGCACGAGTCATGTGATTGTGCCATGTAATGTCTGGAGTGAGTAGTGTTTTAGTAACAAAATCGGGTGTTTGACCCCAGTGACCCCATGACGACCTTTGACCCCAGTTTGGTCATGTGACATGTTGGGGCTGAGCTACTGATACTTTTGGTTGAAATCGGTCAAAATATGTAAGAGCAATAGACAATGTCAACGTTTGTTACTAACTAACTAACGGACTAACGGAGAGACATGATGATTTGTTGAGCTAGAGCTGGTATCCTGCAGCTAAAAGTATTGCTTCAAGTATTCCCTCCCACTTTCTTCTTTTGAAAATAAATAGAAGAAAAATTGTACTTTCAGTATACAGTTACCCTCAAGATTGTCAAAGAATGGGCCGTCAACATGCTTACTGTTATCTGTACCTCTGCCGGTTGACCTCGGACAAACAAGGATTTATTTTGGACTGGCCTTATCAAAATATGATATTCAATCGCATGATATATGTGATATGATGTCAGTGTGGCGTGTGCCAGGCGCATGCATGCTGACTGCCAGTGCACGCGTACGACACCCGCCGACCTGACCGCTACCACACTGATAGCAGAGCCCATGTCCAAACACAGCCCTTGTTAAAAAAAAAGAAAAAAAAAAGCACTCATAAAGAAATGTCGTTAAAATGTTGGCACACTCTGGTCTGCATTTTTGCGCCCTGAATAACACAGATATTTGTGGCTGTAAACCTGCGCACATTGGGGAGAAATAAAGTTTGGGCAGGTTGTAATGAAATAAGTTTTCTTGAGTTGGACGGGGCATTTTGAATAGTTGAATGTGGTTTTGAAGAGGTAATTTATTTGCAGTTTGGCTGAAGATATTTCATAGAAGCAAAACTTTGGTTGGTGCTTAGTCCACGATTAATTTTAATCGTTTTTTTTTCTGTTTTCTCATTGAATTTTTTTTTTGTTCTCAATAAAATGTAAAATGTTTTGTTACTCAAGCCATGCAGCAGAACCATACGCGGTTAGCAGTGGCCTATTTTTGGTTAGCAGAAAATTAGAGCTTGTGAACACACTTCTTGTAAGCAGGGATTTTAAGCTTAATAGTTGTATTTAACACCAAACGGTGTCCTTAATGCTTAAAATCCCATGCTAAACATGCAGACACAGTGAATTCAGGAACTGAGATAAACTAGGTTTTCATGACCACCGAAGGGTGGCCTTAAGCTTAAACTCCCATGCTAAGCAGAAACAGTTAATTTGGGTGCTGGGATAACTGGGTTTTCATGACTACCATAGTGTGGCCTTAAGCGTAAAATCCCATGCTAAGCAGACACAGTGAATTTGGGTGCTGGGATAAATCGGGTTTTCATGACCACCAAATGGTGGCCTTAAACTTAAAATCCCATGCTAAGCAGAAACAGTGAATTTGGGTGCTGGGATAAACTGGGTGTTCATGACCGCCAAAAGGTTGGACTTAAGCTTAAAATCCCACACTAAGCAAAAACAGTGAATTCAGGTGCTGGGATAATAAACTGGGTTTTCGTGCCTTTTTTTGACGACGCCCATATTTAGCATCATTGCCCTTGACCAGACCTTCACCGTAATCTATCCTATCAATTGAGCAGGTTTTTTCTTGTCAATTTTAATTGTTTTGTACGTGACAGCTGTTTCCCAAACTGATCCCTCCCTGCAATCACCGTCTGCTCTGTGTACCTAGTCACACCCACACAGATAACCAATCAAACATGCTAATGAGTCTGGACCCCATTAAAACTCCATAAATATTACATTGCGTTTATCGGAAAGATCAGTATGCAAATGAGTTACACAACCAGACCAATCCCGATTAAGCTAAGTGCATTGCGCTGTTTATGCATTGAACTACATGTACTCGGGACAATATCATTTGGATTCTTTTTCGAGAGACAAATGCACGCACACTTTTATCAAATTTTATGAGATGATTATTCAAAACGGACTTTGGTCCCTGTCAACCAGGATCAAAAAACGGTTTACAGACTTTTTTGTTTCGGTTGATGAATATATTGATTTGCTATGAGCTGTGTTGCGTTTTCCATATGCTTTGCGGCAGTGTTGGTTGCGCAAGTCAATGTTCATAGTGGAAGCATGTAGATGCCATTGACATCACTGGAATGATAATTGAAAAAGCGAAGAATAATAAGTGAGTTTTTTTTATTGAGATGAAATATACCACTATTGAGACAGTTTGAGAAAGTTTGTTAATCCTAACCCTTGCAGATACTTCAAAATACACCGAGAGGTTCGGAAGATTTTAGTTTAACTATATAAAGATGAATAAATGACCTTAATGCAAAAATACTAGAAGCCGTTGAAGCATTGAGAAGTATTTTTCAACACCCAGGGGCGGATCAAGCTTTTTTGAAATTGGGGGGGGGGGGACCTGAACACCATCTGAATCTTGGACACTAGCGAACAATACATGTCGCTCTTCATTGCGGCATATTTGCCGACAACCACACAGATTCTGCTGTTGTCAGTTCCAAAACAGAAATGGCAAAATACAAAAGTAAGCACCGGAGAAAATATAATACACGTCTCCATCTTTAAACTCTTGGCATTGGGAGGCATGTGCTCAGCATTCTGTCCTGTCCGTTGCCCCCAATCTCACCAATCAACCTTAATGATGAGGTCTCAAAGAGATTTAACAAGGTCTTGGCTCGGCACTCAGGGGATTATCTCACAAAATCGCTGAGTGGTGGAATCTGCTTAGCAGGTAAAGTGCTATCATTTGTCGGCTTAAAGTTGGTCTTCGACGTATTCAATTTGTTTTTTCTCAACACATTTTCAAGTTGTATGTTTTATGTTAAAAACAACTTTTGTTTTCTGTTTTGGGCATCTGCAACCCTCTGAAGAAAAAAAACTTCTTTGGTGGGGTTGCTTTTGCACCTCGAGCGCACAAAAAGATCTGCCTGAATTATTGAAATTTGAAAATAAGCTAGAAATATGGCAGTTAAAAACAAAATTAGGGGGGGGGGGTGAATTTTAATACCAGCAGGGAGAGAGCAACTTTAAGTTAGTGCAACACTACATTTGCTGCTGAATCTGGCTTACCAAATAACTACAACAATTTATTTTCTGCTAAGAGAGCTTCTTTCGCAACTCTGTCCGGATTTCTGACCATCCCCATCTGTCTCCGCATCTCTTGTGATGGATCTCCGATTTCTCCATCTCACTCTTCCCTCTCGCTAGGCTGGCATCTTCGGTCTCAGTCGTTGGTCCCCGCTGCCTACTGACCTCCTGACATCCCTAGTGTCCCAACACAGACAAACATCCAATCCATCAACAGTGTCAACATTAGTTAACCGGCCCGTGAATCTCCGTTGACCCTTGTTAGCCTGTTTTCTGTTTTATTCTGTCAATCTAGTGTCCCTCTCCTCTATATTGGCAAGAGAAAGAAGCTATGCTCAAAAGGAACTGGCCGAAGATGGTCAGAATTCAAAATTAGTGGGATTATCTTGGATCGATACTTCCTGAAAGTGTATGCCAATTTGTGTCCTACTTCCACCACTTGAGAATGCCTGGCAATTGGACCAAGGTTTTATGTGCGAAGCATGAAAAGCTGAAACTGGTCAAAAGCAAAAGTCATCATATGACATCTTGCCTGGTGAACTAGTTTGCAGATATTGTCGTTGCTTTCTCAAATGTGCCCCAGAGTTTTCTTGGGGTGTGTGTGTTTTGTTCTTTTTTCTTTGTTCTTCTATTGCCATTAGTCGCAGATGTCCTTGAAAAATTTGCTAGTTGGATCAGTCCCATGTGCCTACCAAAAAAAAACCCCAAAAACACTTACACAGCGCAAGGGCTCAAAATTAACTGGGGAAAAAACCTGCTGGTTAGAAATAACTGTTTGCTTATCGCTTACCACACTAGATTGCTTGCTCCAATCTTTCCTTGCATTGGCCAAACTTAAATTGGGAACCGCAAACAAAAAATGTGTCTATACTGACTGCCTAAAGCAGAATCACCAAGACGTGCATTCATTTGATTTTAAGTTGTATTTTCTTTCCACTTCCCTGTAGTAGTTGGATAAATGTAGATATGTTTTATCTGTTTTTATGGGCCATTGATGGTTTGCATGAATTTTGAACTCTTCCCATCACCTCGCTCCCTCCAAAATGCCACACCCCGGAAGTCAGTTGGAAGTTTTTTTGCCGATAAAGGTTTTTTTTGTTAGTGACTCCTCCTCTGCATAAAATGAGTATAAGGATGCATCCAGTGCAGTGAACTTCTGGGAGTCATGCACAGTTGACTGACATCCTGAAGGATCCATTCTAGAAGAATCTCTTTCTCTGGCCTTTCTTTAAAAACAAAACTAGACTGTTCCTCTGCTCCCCTGTTTGAAATCCATCATATCTGGCAAGCAGACACATTGGAGCAGTAGACATCGTTACATAGATGAATGTGGATGTTGTGGAGGCACCGTCCTGCATCTGTCGGTTCGTGACACGCAGTGTTTTTGCCGTACATGATCCTGTCATCGTTGTGACAGGAGGTTTGGCAAAAGAAGTTCAAGTGGAGTTCGCTTGCATCGCACGCAGGCAGTAATTAGTACAGTGCCGTGGATAAGATGGAGAGGGATTGGGCTGTTGTGTGATTGGGGGTTTGTGGTTGGGCTGGGTTTGGATGGCCAGGGAAGTCGGTTTGTTGGTTAGTTGGTCTGTTAGTTGGTTTTTTGTTTGGTTGATGGATGGGCTGTGAGGTTTTTTGTGTTTGTTGGATGATGGGAGTTGATAAGATTGTTGATTACATGGTTGATGAGTTGGTTTGTTGGGTTGGGTTGACTGGATTGTTTAGTTGGTTAGTTGGTGTGGTTTGTTGATAAGGCAGTTTGTTAATCGGTTTGTGGATGGATTAGTTGGTTTGGTGGCAAGCTAGTGTGTTGGTTAGTTGGTTTGGGATAGGTGGATTAGAAAGTTGATTAGACGGTTTATGGGAGGTAGGTGGATCAGTTGGTTGGTTTGTTAATAAGTTGGTTTGGGATGGATTGGTGATTATATGGTTTGCTAGTTGTTTTGCGGGTAGTCTGTGGACAAGTTGGAGTTGGTTGGTTTGTTGGTTACTTAGTGGGGATAGGTGGATTAGAAAGTTGGTTAGTTGGTTTGTTTGTTAATTAGTTGGTTGGGGATGGATTGATTAGATGGTTTGCTAGTTGGTTTACAGGTAGTGTGTGGATAAGTTGGAGTTGGTTGATTTGTTGGTTAGTTGGTGGGGATAGGTGGAGTAGAAAGTTGGTTCATTAGTTTATGGGTGGTTGGTGGATCAGTTGGTTGGTTTGTTAATTAGTTTGTCGGGGAATGGATTGATTAGATGATTTGTAATTTGTTTTGTTGGTTGTTAGTGGATCAGTTGGTTGGTTTGTTCAGGTTACTTGCATGGTTTGATATGTGGATTAGAATGTTGATTAGTTGATTTACTGGTAATGGGTGAATCACTTCGTTGATTTGTTGGTAATATTAGGTAGGTTTGGTGGTTTATTGGTCAATAACTGAGCACATACAATGGTCTGTTTGGCAAGTTGGCATTGGATTTGCGCAATAGATGTTTTATCTAACTGGTAACCAGTTCATTGGTTGCATGATTGAATAGTTTGCTCTGTTAGGATTACTCTGTGTGTCTCATACCGCTATGCGTGAGTTATTGCTCGGGAATTAATGAACTTGTACATGACCCAAACCATTGCCCCAGAGACTAAACAAAGTCAGCTGCGGAGTTAATGACTGGGCATGCCATCACGTTTTAGCCGCGGCCGCTCATCAGCATGGGTTCAGGGACCTCTCCCGCTCTTTGATTGAACGGAACAACTGGATGTCACTCAAAGAAATGAAACTTTCCATTCGCGCACGAGTGTCAGCCAGGGACCGTTAGCTTTGTTTTGTCTTTTTGGAAAATGGTCTCGCATTACATCATCAGTTTGCAATGCAGGACGGGGTTTTCTTGTGAAGTGAAACTGCCGCATGGAGTTGTCACTCCTCGGCGATTTTGATTAATTACGTTATCTTTCGCACTAATCTAGACACGTCAGTCAAGCTTACGTAGACAGTATTGTGTTTCACCAAGATTTGCGCTTTAGCCTAGCCGGAAAAAGGTTTGGAGAATTGGAAGTCGCGGCGTGAAGCTGGCTCTGTTGTGATCGTATGCAATTAAACGCATTAAGATTTTTGCCGGGATTATTCAGAAGCACTGAGATGTTTCCTTCAGCGAGCAAAGAAGAAAAGATAGAAACGAAACCTCCGAACTGAAAGTTTTGCGCAATGTGAACACTGCCTTTGTTAGTCAGGAATTCGTAGTTGATGAGTTTGTGATGCAAGATTTAGATGTGAATAAATATTTGAGATAAGATTTTTTTTTCCACTTTGAACGAAAAAGCTTTAATCCAAGGACAGTGTACTCTCTCTCTACCTGCCTGCTACGTCCAAGAAACCTCTTCATAGAACAGTTATCGTTTATATTTAGACAAAAAAAATGCTTACAGAAAGAACTGATAAAATTTCCCTTACCTCAAAATTACGGACTTACTTACCAGTACTTGACCATCTGGTACTCCCGTGCTGTGCCTGGTGGGAACAGTTCCAACTTAAAGGCACATCATTTGCTTTTCATGCATTTTGTTTGTTTTCAATAATAATGTCACTCAAAATCCAAAGAAGAATCTTCAAAACCTAACTTTAAGTTTCTGTTCAGTGGATATTACATTTATCGAGAAAACAGTGAAAAACCATGCATAACTTTTTGATCACAAAACAAGTTTTCAATAGCAAGCATTATTCCGACATTCTGATGGTACCCTGTACCACATTGGTACCCTGTATAGTACCACAGTGAATGGCTGCTAACTCAAACTGACAGTCTGGCTCTTTCCAGGAAACTGGTTCCCTGACACCCCCCCCCCCCCCCCCCCGAAATTTCACTATAATTACTTTGTAATCAGACCTCAATTAGCAGCACAATGATCAAATTTTAAAAAGGATGACCTTGATTATTCAAAATTGAAATAAAATAAAATTAAATGAAATTGACAAAAGGGGCAAAGAAAGTAAAACGATTGTTGGACATAAGGTGAATATGAATAATCATCCTGTGTGCATTCATTAAATTTGTGAATAAGATGGATACTTGGAAAGGAAATTATTACTATGAAAACTATGTTGATGAAATTATTTTGGGGGTTAGGGAGATGGTAAAATTAAGCATGATTCATTGGCAAAACGTGTATGTTTTGATTTTTTGCACCTGGTAATGACAAGAGAACTTACAGCTTGAATTGCCAGCTGACAACTGAAGATGATGACAGTCAAAAATCTACAAAAAGATTTTCAATAACTACTTCTGCATTGGCAGAAAGTTTGCTAACGTGAAAAAGCACCGAGGGAAAATAAACTGTATGCAAATATATATGAAGGATGTCCTCTTCAGTGAAACTCTGTCCTGCCCAGACATAATCTGACCATGAAGACAATTCCGTCTAATGCCACTTCAACCCTCATCAGACGTGGCTTCATTTAATCAGAGATACATCAATTTGGAAAATCCCTAAATGAAAATGGATAATGACCTTTACAAAAAATGCCGCAGGAGGCCAGACACATTGCAGATGCATTAAAAAAAATCTAGAATCGAAAGAAAGAAACATGGAGTCTGTTTTAGTGTAGAGCATGTACGCTGGGGTTATTACATGTTAACAGGGTTGAGATTTAATCAGTGGAACTGTCGTGTGGCTCGGGGAAGGTCAGCGACGTGCTTAGCGACAGCAGTGTCCGTAAGGACAAGTGGACGTCAACACGTAGAACCCCTAGCGAGTCGCAATCACCGTGCAACAAGGACGAGACTGGCAACCAGCAGATGGAATTATAAAAGAAAAGATGCTCATTTGAACAATATTTCAATTCATCATTCAGATATGAATTGAAAAAAAAAAAATTAATGACTGTGTAGCACATGGTTGTCAGATATCCGCAATAATTTCATTGCATAGGGATAGAGGCCCTTGAGCAGGGAGCGTGAGAAAGCTTGATGAGATGACCGTAAGCAGAGTTGGTGTCATGCGTAGTCATAGAGGGCGTTTTTTTGTTAGGAGCTGTGAGTTGTTGGGCATAGATGACTTGCGTATTGAAGTGTAGCATTGAGGCTATATAGGTAGTTGATGGAGATTTGAGACGGGGGGGGGGGGGGGGAATGTTATTTGAGAAGGGGTTACATGAACCCCTGATTAAAAAAAAAGAACTTGTCCTTAGAGAGCTTCTCATTTGAAGTCCCATCTACTAACTCAAAAATTACTATTTATTGGAAATTTTTACAATATCCTGATGATGACGTAGACAGTTCCGCTGAATAGTTTTTACCCCCACCCACATTTGTCATGTATGACTGCATCTATCTGTCATCACACCTGCCATTTCCTTCCTGCTTTTCGTCAACCTTTTGCACTTCCAAGAAATGGTTTGGGTTATCCTGCCACTGATCTCTCTCGCAGACGGTGCCAACGTGTTTCAGCTTTCACTCCTGCATCTTTCTGATGATGCGGGCGTACAGCTGTAACCGAGAAGATGCTGGAAAAGATGGAAGATAACCCGCCTAATAACTGTCTTAAATGCCAACGTCCTGACGATGTCAGTTAGCGGAGTATTAACTGACTCGGAAGCTTCCCCGCAGCGCCTTCTTCGACTATACGACAAAACGAAAGTATCTTGTGCTGCTAATCGGCAAATTGGTTCTAACGAAGCTGCAATTTGGCTAATTGCGCCAGCATCGTGGTGGAGCCGCTGAGTTCATCTTGGCTGCATTAGCTTTTGCGTGGGCACTGGATTTTTTTTTCTCTCTGCCAAATCGCGACGGCAAGGGGGGGGGGTGTTTGTGAGCTTCCTGGAACGGAGCTTGGCAGCAGACTACATCTCTGAATTTTTTATGACTTACTTCGCCGGTCATTGTCATCAGGGCTTAAATACCGCCATAACTCATCCTACATTGCGGGCTTAGCGCAGCTGACTCGCTTTAAACCCAAGCTCCAAATACCTCGCTGTGTTGGACGATCATCTGTTACTCGTCCTTCTTTAACATCCTCTTCCTCTTCTTGTCTTTTTTTCCTCCTCTGTTTCTTATTCACGGTTCATTCGCGGTCTCGGACCGACTGGCTAGTCGCATTGATGTGTACAATCATCTGTTGCTGTGCGTGGGTGTTCATTTGGCTTGATGAGGGCGATTGTCATAATGGCTGTTAATTCACTCAAGCATGACGGGATGATCTTCTCCAATACATTTTCAGTTGCACAGTGCCATTGCACCAAGATCCCATTCCTCATTACTTTATTTTGTAATAACTTTCATTACTCCAAATGCCGTCTTTCTATCAGTCTGATTAGACAATTGTCCTGATGCCAGTTACATCACCCAAACGTGATTGCACTATCTTCTTTGTAATTTGTCGGATTAATACAAAAGCATTCCACCTACGTAATTGTGTTTTTGTCTTATCCACCTACGTAATTGTGGTTTTGTCTTATCCTTTCCTTTCACCAAACTTCTCTCAGTGCTGAGTGGTCATAATAATGATTGTGAACTTTTCTGACCCCAACTGTATAACATTTCAGGCAGAAATTTTTGAAATTAAGTCCTAGCACTGCTAATTGCTTTTTCTTTATTCCTTCATCAAAAGTGTTTGATGGGAAAACTCAGATCAGTGACTAGCTTATCTAGTTGAAAGTGACACGCCCACTTATTTTCCCAAAATAGACTTCAAGGATGGTTTCAGTATCTGTCTAAAAATTGTGCATCACTTGAACTTCATGTTGCTTGACCCAGGGGAACCTTAACTTCCTATAAGACCATCTAAATCATCTTGATACTGATATGTTTTGTTGGAAAGCTTCAAATAAATCTGAGATGTAATTCAAGTTTGATCAAAAAAACAAATCCAAAATGATCTGGTCCAATCTAAAAGAGCATTCAAGTTGACCTCAACCACCTCCGAAATTGTACGAGAATACAGCACATTCGGGCACCATGTTTAGGATCCACAACATGTGTAATATCCTATATTTTGTATTTATTTTGTGTCTTGACCAGGCCCATCCAATCAAGGGCAACAAATGAGTACTTCAAAAGAAAAGAAAGCATCACAATTTACTCTATCTGCTCCGTTCACAAGTACCCCCTCACCGGCAAAGAAAGTACAGTTGGGGGTGACTGACCGACGCCATCTTGCCTGACCGACCGACGCCATCTTGCCTGACTGCAATTCATTTGCCGCGAAGCGCGGCCACTGCGTGTACATAATACAAATCCCCAGGTGTACGTGTGTCACACACAAGGAACGGTGCGCGTCAACCAAATGTCCCGCCCATGGGTTCGCTTGTACCCCCTGCCCTGCCTGTTTGCAGGGCGGGGGGTACGAGCGAACCCAATGGGACGTCGTTGCTAGGTAAAAGGGCGGCCTCTTTCGTCGGCACACGGAGCCTATAGTAAAACTATTTACCGTACCTCTGTTCATTCAATCACACAGGTAACAATTGGATGAATTCAAACACAGGGTCCGTGACTAGACCAGTCAGTACCAAGACGTTTACATGAAACGTAAACGTGGACTTCAATCTTCAATCCATTCTGATCTGATGTTGTCAGATCAAATCAAATCTGATATTCCCCCCCCCCCCCACCCCGTCACCTCCCTCCCCCCCCCCCCCCTTTCCCATTGAAAATTTGGCAATTTGAGAACAGCTTCCCATGATTAGCGGGTGTAACATAAATTTCGTTTTTGAAACGTTTTATGCTCCCCCCCCCCCCCACCTCCCTCCCCGAAATCCTGTGTTTCACTTTTGGCTATTTATTTTAACGCCCTGTGGAAAGCGAAGAGCACCACCTATTGTCTGACATTAACCATGATTTCGGTTTTGAATAGCGACCCCATGGGAAAATGGTGTCCAGCCCCCCCTCCCCCACCCCACTTTTTGATTTTACGGAGACCAAATGTCCAGTGAAAAAAAATATATCTACATGTATACCTTTCAGCATGGATGAAATTGGGCGTCCCTCCAATGAAACATCCAGCCCCCCTCCCCCACGCCCCCCCCCCCCCCCCCAGGATGAGAACCCTGGCTACGCCTCTGATCTAATCTGATCGAGTCTAAATAAATCTCATCCATTCTGATCAGATCTTATTTCCTAATCTGGTCAAATTCATTATCTAATCTGATCAAATCAAATCAAATCCATTTTGATCTTATACTTTCCGAACCCAATCCAATGCAATCTGATCAGATCCACCCTGATCTTATGTAAAACATATCAGTCTGATCCAGTCCATGCTGATCCGATTTGATCCACTTTGATCTGCTCAGACATCCACCCTGTTAATCCAGTGGACATATTTGATCTCATCAAATCCATTAATCCAAAAAATGACTCCATATTAAGCCAGCTGGCCCAGTACGTTCAATTCCACCATTCATCCCTCATCCCATTGTGACCATCTCATCTTCCAAAACAGACACGAATTGGACACTCGACCCAATTGTTCCTCTTTATTTCACACTCTTAACACCCCAATGAGCACATCTCGGCAATTTACGGGTATTTAAGTAATTATAACCGCCGCGTTCTCTGCTGGAAGGCAGCCATCCATATCATAGAGCCTTAAAAGACAAAGTGGGATACAGAAGTGGAGTGTTGTGCTGTGCAGCTGACAACTTTCCCATGGAATTATTTTTCTACCAGTTTTTGCCTCAGTTCTCTACCTTGTTAAGGATGGCTGTTTGAAGCTGTATATTAGTATAACATGTATGATGTAAGTAGGATGAGAATAAGAACCCATTATACCTGGTATTTGTTGTGATAGCTACAGATCCAACGACAGGCGATGAAGATTTAATAAAGCTAGAATAAAGAAGTAGTTTTGTATTGACAAGGTATGGCTTTTGGAGTTTAACCTTCCCCCCCCCACCCCACCCTCAAAAAGGACAAAGGGTTAGGGGTAGAAGTTGCACTCAAGGTACCATTGGAAAAATAGCTACGGCACAAAATGAACCATTTGCGTTTGTTTATGGTGTTAATCGAGGACACACACATGCAACATCATCGGTGAATCGAGGACAGGAACCAAATCGAGGAGGACCTTGATTAGAAAACGTGTACAAAACCAATGAGAGCTGTTGCGAAAAAGTTAGAGTACAAACAAAGGAAAAGGGAAGAGGAACAAAAGAAAATCCTCAATTTACACCATAAACAAACGTGTGTGTACATGTGCAAGCATCTAACATGAACATAGTGTCAAATGGTGTTTTGTGGTTCCCCACCCCACCAAAATATGTGAAGCCTTTTTCCAGTTAGTATGTCCTCCTTGAGAAACTATCCATTCCCTATTTGCTTAGCATGAGTGTGTTTTTTGGCCATCCGTTCTGATTGTTTGTCCATTAGGACTGTAAACCTAATCTTTTGTTATGTAAAGTTCTCTCCTCCCCCCCCCCCCCTTTTTTTTACAAAAATCATGGTTCCGTGACACTGCCACACTGCAGCTGTCTTTAAAAGAAATGAAAGATGCATATAGTCATTGAGATAATGGAGATACTTATTAATTTAAACGACATAATGGAATAGACTGGACTATTTCAGGACCGTAAACCAATCTTTTTCGTATTAATACTTTAAGATAAAGACCAAAATGTAATTTCATTCAATTTTTAGGATAGTGTTTAGACACTCAGATGCTTAAATATGCAACAGGTTGAAGATAATGAAAACAAGATGGCTTGCAAAAAAAAATTATCTAATAAACTGCACTATTTTCAGTACCAGGTTGAACAAAGAAATTGACTGAAGTTGGATGTGGACCAAAGACCTTGTAACATTGTACTGGTGCTCTAACAACTGAACTAGGTTTTTTTTGTACATCGGTAAACATTTTTCCTCTTATTGGGGGGGGGGGGGGGGTTAGGGGGTGGATTGAAGGGAAAAGTGCATTTTACAAAAAGCAGTCCCCAACTCTGCTTTAAGGGAATATACATCATTTGCTTTTGCTGTAATTTTTAGAAATGGATGGATTTCGGGGTTGGTAATATATAGCAAATATTGTTACAATGATTTTTTTGATGTTTTGGGTTCGTAGATGCTATAAAAACCAAGAAAAACAATCGTTTTTTTTTATGTAGGCTGGTTCCCTGACTCCATTTAAGATGAAACGGAGCAATTTATAGACGTTGGGAAATTGTAAGGCCAGGGAACCAGTCTAGCTGGCTTGTACCCGTTCATAGGTGTGTAATCGATTGCAAACAATTGTGGACTAGGTAACTATGGTCAATTTGGGCCAGTATTTTTTTCAACGCTGCTCGGCCGACCAGCATTGGAAATTGATACGAAAATACAACTTTTCTGGAAAATAAACCAGGTGCCATGATTTTACAAGATGCTTTAGACTGTCAGTCACTTACAGTCTAGAAAGGCATTTCAAACTAATTTGGTAATTTTATTTTTTGATGTTTGTAAATGTTGTATTTTCCCTTTAAAGTTGCATTCTCCGTGACAGTTAGCTCAATGGAAGAGCCAGTGTATAACTGCCAAGTTAAGCACCGTTTACTGCGGTCAGTAGTTGGATGGGAGACCATTCCATGTATTGTCCTGGTTGGTGACTTGTCTGGGACACGATTGGACTCCTTCATCTTAGCCCTCGACGTAAAACTGTGCATTGTGTAATAAAACATAATAACATCCAGGACACTTATCATAAAGAGAAGGGGCTTGCCCAGGCATTTCTGGATCGGCTGCATAAAGCGCCCTCTCTGAGCATGTTTGGAGTCTAGTTTATGTTATGGGCATTTGAACTACTCCCATTGTTCAAAATAATTACAATAGAGTCATCTAAAAGCAAACCAAACTTTTTTGTCTAAAAAACCAACATTTTATTAAAAAAAAAGTATTTCATGAACATTTTGATGTTGCTTTTCAACAAAATATAATCATTTGTTGAGTAAAAGTTGTACATGACAATTAAATAAGATGTCTTGTGGTACATTTGACTTATGATTTACTTGCGACCAGAATTGTGATGGACTTTTTTCACATAACTGGAGCAGGAGCCATAGATACATGTCTTGAAATTTAGTTATTGGTCTTGCAAACCCCCCTTTTTGAAACCCTTCTGTTTAGCCCCGCCCATTCTCAAGATTGTTTACAATACTGTAACCCCCACATATGTGGCTGTTCGTCCATTACCGTTATAATTATTCCAATTAGGGAATAATCAGTTTGGCGGATCTCTTTCAAATTCAGACTTTGTTGAGAGGATCACTGATAACATCAGCTGGGATGATTTCAATCGTGTCATCCCAAACTGAGCGAGTCAAGAGATACTGTGATTTGCTTCACGGATGTCTTTAAGATTAAGCCGCATCCAAATGACTTTGGCTACGGCTTGTGATGACACATGCGTCTAATGGATTGATTGAAGCCACTTCCCATAGTCACATGTACAAGTGCCAGTCGTAGCCAAGCAATTTCGGATAGGCCTAAATCTGATATTTCAAATTGTGGTACTCCACAGTACATTAGTTTGTGTGATTAATTAAAACTCTTTCAGTGTCTTTTTATTTTTGCCACTGTGGCTCAACAATCTTTTGCAAACATTTCAAGTGTTTCCTTCAAAGAACAAAATCACATGATCAGGAAGGGGGCACAGCACTTTCTATTTTATCCTGCAATGAACAATCTGGATTTTTTTTAAAGCTAAAACAACACATGTATCCATTTGCAATCCAATTGGACATAGAGTTGTACAGCTTTGGGTTTTTTCAGCTGGGTTTGTGTGGGCATATCTCGTGCACTTGTGCATTTGGTCAAGTAATTTGCTCGCCAGGTTGAAAGATTCAACCCAGTTTGCTCTGCCGATTTCTCAGAAAACAGGTCGTTGAATATTCAATAGTCCTCTCTGTTTTCCCGGCGCTGGTGCTATTTGCTGTATCAATCTGTCAGTGTGTAGTGAGGGGGGGGGGGGGCATTAGTCTTGGACAAGAGCCAAGATTCAAGACGGTTATTGCAAGATTTTATCAGGGATATGGAGGAGATTACTGGTTGCTAAACGCATCAGGAAGATGCGTTGCTGGGGACGGGAGAGAATAAAAAGATGTATCTACTGACCTCCACTCTGGCAGCCATCTTGGTTTTCACACAAATTTATAATAGCTAAATTACAGGTATCAGGTTTAGGCCAGAAGCTATGATTTTGGAGATAGTGCTGCAGCTATTCACCATCTTGTTTAGTGTCATATACTGACGCTTCAGTCACAGAAATAACTGTTTTAAACGCATCCACGTGTATGCAATGCGTGCACAAACCAGTGTGCACATGCAGTGTGTTCCAGACCTCCTCACTGGGGCTTCTACTGTAAAGTGCATGGACTCCAAATGCTGGTTGCAAAGTGGTAAAACTTTGAATTTTAATAGTTCTTACACAAGCAAAGGCTGTATCGGAATTACTCCTCCTTGGCCAGCAGTAACACACATCTATGGGACTGTGACTTCAGCAGCGTCCATAGGCTTATGTGTGAATGCAGGCCATAGCCAAGTCATTTTGATGAAGTTTAACTTAGTGGTAAGAGACAGTGTTGTGGTGCAGTCTCTTTTCAATGAGTGTGAGTATGTGAGTAGACGTAGTTTGCCACAAGTTTTTAGTTCAGGTTTTTTGCCCTTAATAGAGAAGGCTTTTGACTAGCAATAGGTGGGCGTGAACATCCGGGAATTGTTTACATTGGCTTATCTAGCTCCCAGACCTATGTTCTTGAAACTCAATGGTTCTTGAGTCTGGTGTGCTGAATGGTAACACATAGCAACTGATGAAAACTAGTCTGCAAATGAATAGATGTTTTCATCGGATGACATCACCCCGTCCCCACCTAGGTACAGATTTGTTAGTCTGTAGGAGTAGTCCATTCATTGTACTTTTTAATGTGTTTCAAATCTTTGGGACCTACTCAAATTCGAAGGAGGGTTGGATATAGTTTTCAATGATGTATGAGGAGGAAAAACTGGAATTGTGAAAAGAATGATGAGGCTTTTGGTTGTGGCGTGTCAGTATGTATGTCTGTAATGGATGATGCATAGAGTATGTGCTTCCCTCCGTGTCTGGTCGTGGAGGGATTGGGACGAGACACTGTCAGTTATTCCGCCCAGCTCATCAATTGTAAGTTTCTTTCAACATCTCTGGTGTGGTTGGCTTCCAGAAGTTGCCGCCTCATGTTGTTTGAAATAAATGGGTTTAGTGGTGTGTATCAAGCTTTGATGATTTGAAAGGCTTGGTGTTCAACGAAAATTTATTACGAAACAAATTTTGAAATCATGAAGTGTGGAAGCACTTCTGAATACCAAACTGGTTTTAAATGGGAATGGGGGGGGGGGGTGTTCAATTAAAGATAACTCCACTTTTTGGAGGGAAAAATGTAAATGTCAAAGCATTCATGGGGGTGATCTTTTGTAGTGCAATGCGTGTGTTTTTTCCCCTCATTGAAAAAAATTTGAACTATTCTTGGATCCTTGTATAATGTATTTGTCGACAACAATGCTGAATTTTTAATATCGCCATTTGATGTGCATTTGCCGTCGCCTTTCTGGCAACTCCCTCCCCAACCGTTCATAGAAACGGAAAGTGCACTCTCACAAAGCGACCACGCCAGGATTAGCTTCACTTGTTTTGCACAAAAGCTTGCCTGGCAACGGTTTTCCCCGGGTGCAGCTAGCGAGCGATGCTTCATTGTCGGCGTAATTGTGTCAAGTCCCTGTGTTTAATTAATGAGGCAAGTGTCTCCCTGCTAATTTGCATCTCCTCAAAACACTTTAATTACAGGATTTTATCTGCTCACACCCCCCCCCCCCTTCCATCCCTCCATGTACCAACCACCGCTCAGTCGCCAGAATGCCGGCCGGTTCCCTCAGTCGGTTTTGGGGGCCGGGTGTTGTGACAGTTTTTCTTGCAGGTCTAGGGTTGTTTGTGTGTTTCCAGGGGATCGTGGGTCAATATTTGAAGAGATTGTGTTGCCGTCATTAATTCACGGGCAGTGTCAGCGGCGCGATGACAAACTGCCCAATAGATAGTGCTCATCAACAATTTTCCTACAGAGATTGGGGAGGTTTTCCACCACTCTCGTTGTCTTTGATGTTCCATTTTGCCGACACTCTCATAACTGGCATCAAGAGTGCTTCCTGGAGAAATAGTAATGCATAATCGGACCAGATTTTGTTTTACCAAATCAGTATCATTTTGTAATACGTGATGAAAAGAGGGCAAGCTTCTTAAAAATTCTAAAAACCTCCTGAAATGAGTCTCTACTTTCAAATTGCCCACCCCACCCCCACCCCACAACACCCTAGCACCTACCCATACCCCAACTCCCAACCTCTGGAGAAAAACAAATACCACAAATAAAACAACACACATCAGAATGCATTTGCAAGAATATTTTTTGGTTTTGTTTTAATGAAGCGAACATGTGAATATTGCATTTGAAGCACCTTTGGTATGGTCCACTACATATACAGCTGGTTGTCAGCCATTCAGAATATTTTCACATCACAACAATAAAATTAAATCAAAGTTAAAAATCTTCTTAAAAAAAGTAGTCAATGTATTTCAGAAACAAGATATGTCTTGGCTCTAACACAGAAGTTGCATTCAGTGCATCTTGGAGTGTTATTCCCAAAGTCAGGCATGTAACTAGGAATTTAGAACAAATGAGGACATTCCAAACCACACAAGACTTTGCACAGTGTTTTTCAATTTGTAATGGCATTCATGAGAAGTCAAAAATGAGGAAATCAGAGGATCCTGGGGAAAGTTGCATGCCTGCAAAGTGTGCCTGACATGAAAATCAGGCACTGGACAGGAACATTCTTCTGTTAAAAATTAAATTAAAAACACAACAAAACAAAACAAATCATTGTGCAGTTATTTTTTTAAGTGGCAACATATGTACTATGCCCCCAAGTAATGTCAAACAAATAATACTGACTGTTTCAAGGTCAGTTTCATGAATCTATATCTAGATGGCTTAATTTCTGGCCAGAGCTTAGGGATAGCTTTTGAAAGTGTTTTTCTTTAGAATAGACGGTATGTTTAAATTGTGCAATTTTGTTGATATTTTTCATTCAGCTTAATGCCATAATAAAAACGTCTCATTAGCATGAACTCATCAAGGTAATTCAGTCGCTTTTGAAGTCTTTGTGAACATGACAGTAGCACCACAACAGCCATTCACAACAGCTGTGCAAGATTGAAATTGGGGACAGGGCTTATTTGCATTTGCCGATATTTCACATTAATAATAATAATACAGAGCATTTTTTTAATGCCCCAGATCCACCTTGATTAGATGCTCAAGGCACAGAGATACACACACAAAATACAACATGCACAGGAGGGAACACGCAGGTTCACACAAAAGAATTACATGAATATGAAACAGCTGGAAATGTTAGAGGAAATGTTTGCCGTTTAGAAGTTATATTCATGCAAAGTGTTTATTGTCCATATACACTTTTTTAAATAAATAAAAATAAATATTTTTTTTTTCAATATCTACATCTTTATATTACAATGCTATGTACATTTACTGGCCAAGATGATAAACTTCATATATAACCTTGTTTTTGGTTTACTGTTGCCATGTGTCTGCTCCATTTTACCCTGTGTATTTTGTTATGACAAGTGCAGTCAACAGCTTTTTTTTCATGCGTAGTTCATTTTCATTGACATTTTAACTTTTGTTGAACTTCACATGGCCTCAGGTGCTGTTACATCGATGGAAGAATGATACAGATCTTTTCTCTCTACTAACATAAATAAAAAATATCCAAAATACTGATAATTGTTGTTAATGGCTGATGGTAAGAGTAGATGTACTAGATGGCCATGCTTTAAGATTGTTATTATTATCTTCATCTGTGCATTTGACAGGAAGAGCAAAGATTTCTTGGGATGGTGTTCGGGAGCTGAGACGGTGAAGCAATCTCCTGGTTGTAGATTCCAACTCAAAGAGATGATTGTCCTCATCCTCCGGGATCAGTCTTCGTACGGTCTCCGCCAGTTGGAACAGGTACTCCATGTTGTGTCCGCTCATCCCCCGGGAGCTCAGGATCTCTGTGGCTATAGTGTGCACCGGGGCGGGGCCCATGTAGTGGGGGCAGTCCGGCGTAGCGGTGTAGACCACCACGTCGTGTTGCGAGCCAGCCCTGGCGTAGAAAGTGGTGTTCTGGAATGTGTAACCACCCAGTCTGCATTCCCTGGTGTTCAAGTGGCCAAGGGCTGCTAGAATTTGTGCTTCACCCTGGAGAAGGAAGGCCATACCCCACGTCACACCCTGTGGCACATAGAAAATAGATGAGACATGAAATCACTCAGTACTTGGAACTTTTAACAAGTAATTTGGGGGGGGGGGGGGTTAAGGTTGTTGTTTAAAGACCGGTTCATACTTCCAGCAAAATGAAGGCAAACCCAAAGTGAATTTGACGTCATGAAACATCCGTTGCCAAGATTGCTGGAGTTGAAACGTGTTCAACCTTTATATAAAAATTGAGATTTTGTTTTTACACTGACTATGGACCAATCTGTAATAAAAGAGAGGGGAAAAATCATTGCATTGTGGCATTAGCACCATGGAGTAGAGTCCCTGGCTACGTTCAAAGCTTAATCTGTTAACTGCAGCGCTTTTCTTTTTCAGTGAATTCACAAATCTTGGAGTAAGTTGCCATGTACATGGTTCATTTAAGTTTATTCAGTCAGTCATTATTTTTATTTAAAAACTTCAGCACAAAACAACGATGCATCGCGATGCTCTTGGAAAATTGTTTCTATGTTATGTTTACTAAGTACTGAATTGTGCTCAGATATAGGGAGCATGGTATTGTATTTACAAACAATATGTTTTTTAGTAATTAAAAGTCTCTGTCACTGAAAGATGCAGTCTTTACAAATCATGTACAAGTCCTTTGAATACACACTAAAAGTTTAGGTTGTTTTTGTTTTGCAATTTCTAGAAGCCTAGATGTGACATAAACGCATGTAGGATTTCAGAGGTATGTATGTTTTATAATACCAGCAACTTTTAGGGGTTGAGTGGAAGTGTTGCATAATAACAGGAATGATGTTTTGAAAAAAAAAAAGATTAGCATTTCAACCATTATAAACATAGCATTTTCTCACTTGTATTGTTGTTTTTCTTTCTATTTCAATATCATCTTTTTCAATTTCCAGATTCAGGGGAAATGTGTAAATGTCAAATGACTTGTGAAAATAAGCAAAGTTTTACATTTACTTGCATTTGGGCGACCATATTACTTATAACATTGAACTTTTTTTTATATTTGTTAAAATGGGATTCGTTTATGCACACTGCTGGTATAAACACAAAATATACATGATTAAATTGATGCATATACATGTATATTAAAGTCAACGGTTCAATTAAGGATCCTATTGTGACATAAGTGAATTTTGCATTTCTCTATTTTTGTAAACAATTGTTGTCTGGAGAAAAGCCAAATGTTCAAAGGTTTTAGTTGTTTATGTCTTACATGTAAAATTATTTACTGCAATCTATGCACTCAGTTGATCCTTTGTTTTCCTTAAATCACTTACTAATGAATTGAACATAATGAAATTCCAGCGTGTAAATAAAGTTATTTGAAGTTGGTTAATCCAGAATATGTCCAGAACAGTGAATTCTAAAATTTCATCTAAAGCTGTCAGCTTTTAGGTTGTTTTGTCCATTCTTCAGTGCCAGATCTGGGGCAACCCCCCCCCCCCCCCGGCTCGCATCAAATTAGGAAATTTACGCAGAAGTAACACATACCTACTAACCCTCATTGACAACTAACCCCCCCCCCCTTCTTGAACCATAATTGGATCCACCCCTGTTCTCAGTAAACACATTATTTCTCCATCTAGTTTCTGTTCATCTATATATGGATGCACTTAGCTTTCCTACAAGCTCTCTGTGTGTCTTTGTCTTTTGAAACAAAACCATCTTTGTGCGGGGTTTGAAAAGAAAATATATTAAAAATTGAGATTTAGACACAGAGTGGAACTTACAAAGACATCCAAATGCAAACAATTCTCGACTGTGGAGGATTTTAGGAGATTAAGGAAAGTTGGTAGCAAAACAAATCTTTATGGTTAATGAGTATTTTCCATTTTACCTCTCATAAGATCGACAGTTGTCTTGATTTGGAACTTACGCATCCCAAAATGAGAGAAAAGGATTTCCGGTATGGTTAATAAGATATTTGCTACAGAAAAATTGCAGTCATTGATGCGGTATACAACCAAAGTTAGGGAGAAAATGCGCATTTTTAAAGTATAGGTATACTTTAAATATGGTACCAAAATAACATAATGCATGAATTGGTGATAACTTATAAGAGTGCGTGTTTATAAATTACCTAGCATTTTTTTCTAAAAAATATATATTGTATAAATATAACAAAAATCAATTTCTTTCAGCATCAGAGAAACTATAGGCTTCAATAGAAATAATTCTTAATTTGACATAACCTATATCCTGCCTATATCCTACCAAAATTGATAGCCAATGGATACCCTACGGCCACACATGTCAATGTTTTGATTATGTGCTCTGACCAAGTCCATCAGGCAAAACAGGCTGAAACTGTTATAATAGCCGATATATTCATATATAAAGAATAATCCCCGTGCCGCCTCTAATCTATCGATCGAGCACTGCAATATGGGCGATTAATCAATAGCCCCATCACATTACCAAACACCTTGCTATAGCCAGGCCTTGGGCCAGACCACATATGCGGTGCCTCCCCTTCAAATCTCGACCAGTTCCCACGGTCTACCACTTGATAATCTATTGGCTAGCCTGGGATATGATTTTTCCGAGTGCGGGGTATTTTGTAAAGGCTGTTAATAACGAAGAAGTATGATATCACGAATAGCATTACGTAACCAAAACTTCCAAGTTTGTGAAAATTGTGTTTGTGATCCTGGTATGTATGACACGCGGTTTCCTTGTCACGTACGTTATGGTGCGCCGAATCGGGATACTGATTAAAAAAGACAACATTAAAAAAAAAAGTTGGTTGTAATTGTCAAGGTTTATCCGTATCTTGCAAATTCAAAAGGGTAATTACACAAACATTTACTTGTAAGTCTTGCATGATACTTTGTTTTGACATCTCAGTGAATCCAAGTTATTCTTTTTAGCCACAAGAATAATTTACAAACTCACGAATTTTCATACCATTTTTTGGTTCGCCATTATGTTTCGTCATTTTGTTTGTTAAATATAATCAAAGATGGCAATACAACCATACACTTTACTTTTGGAAAACACCTCTAATTCTTTTCCCCTTTTTCATTACGTAAATCAAGATGCCGAGTATAAATTCCCCGAAAAACCTAACCGCGCCAGCGCTTCCAAAACAGTTCCAGATAATCAGCTAGAGGCCATGCACGTGACACATACGTCATTGCGAAGTGCATCATGTGACCGATGTGCGTGCGTCATGTCAACAACTCCACGTGCTCCTGATCCGCGAAGCCGGTTTGGGACGTGTGGGTGGGCGTAGTAGTATTTTGGGGATTCATTCATAAAAAAAAATACACATGGGTGCGTGGGCAAAAACCCGCGACCTGTCAGTCAGCGGAAATAATAAACAAAACAAAATACCGCGTCACATGCAACGGAATGTCATGGAATCTTGAGACATTCTTGACTCAAACTCTGTCCAAACGAAAACAAAACAGGATGTGGTGTTTGGGTTTCTGAAAATATTTTCTGACGCATGGCGGAAATGACTTCTCAGACTGTAACGTCCCGTGATCTATGGAATGTAAATTGGTTTCGGAGCGAAATATGTAATAGAAATGTTCTGACAAATGTTAAAAGATAAAATTAATTCGTTTCATCGTCGTGGACCTTGAACCAAAAGTTAAGTTTTTTTTAAATACCGTATTTTTTTCTTTTTATCAAACAGAATACAATGTAGTAATATTTTTTTTTGAAATGATAGATCCCGTGTCGTAATTTGACCAGCGTTTAAAGTACATGGAAGTTACAGAGAAAATGTCAATACATAATTTGAAAATATTGGATGTTTCGAATAGCCTACCTGCTCCTTTTGTTTTAATCTAACGTTTACAATTAGAAACGTCAAACACTGTACGAACTTCTATCAGACGTGCTCATGGTTCGTACTCTGTTATCAAAAAAATGTTTGGCTTGGCAACGAAATTATTGATTCCATCAATCACGGGGACATTTTACCTTCGATTCGAGAACAAATTCTTTCAGAGTTTCTGTTGGGACCCTGGGCCAGTCACAATGTGATTTTCCAGCTCATCGGGAGAAGGAGAAAGAATACTCCCATAAACAAAAGACATTTGTCATGGTACAACTCTTATCTGAGAAAGGAAACGAAGAAGGAACAACACTTACCTCGGCTTGTTCAACTAATGTGACGACTCTTCCAGGCTGTTAAAAAGACGAAAGAAAAATTATCGTCATTTTTTTAGTCTTCAGTGTTCAATTATGATAAAAAGATGGCACCTAAACAACAATATGTAATGACTGCATAATTATTGTTTCATTTGGTAATTTATAATGGTAAAATAACTGAAATTCTAGGCAAAAATCTTCAAGTCTGTTTTACCTTTCCTGGCACTCCTCTGTGCGTCGTGTTGCCCTGCCAGAACCGCCGAACATACCCCTTGACATGACCGATTTCCACCGTCGAATACTCGAAATTTGGTTTCCAGAGAAGGGAACCGTAGCCAAAAACCCACAGACTGGTCGTGTCTGTGCAGTATTCGGGCAAAAAGCTGTCGTTTGGCGCCATTTCTGTGAGCAGAATTCGACTATTTTGATGCTGTTTACTGCACGAGATCTACGTGATTCTGATCAGTATGGGCCTTTCCGATCTCGCATGCTGCTTTCCACCCACGGGTCGTCGCGCTGATGACGTATGAGCGCCAAACGTCATGAGTTGAACCTATCAATGACGCGTATTCGGGACAGCGCCTCCAGCAGGTTATGAATATTGATGATGCGGGGCTCTGATCACTACGGCGATACACGATGATGCAATCACAACAAAAGTTGCGCTATATTATGAATGGTGCAGTATTTTCTCAACAAGAACATGACCAAACATCCGTCATATCATGGTAAAAATGCGTTGCGCCCTGTATCGAGGGCAGTTTATATTGAAAAGAGAATATAGTTCAGAGGATCGTCGTGCTGTATTGTTGCTTGAACTGAGATGAATAGAATTTGATCTGTTTATGGATCAGACGTGGTAAACAATATAGTTTTTTGAAGTTAATTAAAAAATAATATATTATCCTCAGTTCGTTCGAAGCCATGAATTTACTGTTATTTAAATTATGGAATGTCTCCCTAATGTTTCAAGTCCTATTTCTAGGCATAATTTTATTTTCTGGGCGCAAATGGCCTAAATCGATTCATCGTGATGCAAAAAAACAAAACAAGTTTACAACATTTGGTGAGGGTGGGTTAAGTTTAGGTTCGGCTTAAGTGTCATTAACGTTCGGGTGTTTGTGCTAAAGTCTCATGGGAATGTCTCCTAAAGGCACAATTTCCCATAATAACTATATACTGTTGCAGCATGTTGTCCTTATAGACACTCGAACATTGTTTAATCCAATCGAATCTGGTTTGTTTGTGAACGCATTGTAAGCACGTCCTTGGTTGAAGAGTGAGCAAGGATGAACGTGATCGGCTCTCAATTGGGACTACTTTCCCATTGAAGTGCGCCCGAATTACTTGAGGCTACGGCTGTCATGCGGTAACTTGGAGGCTGCTTCCATCGGCGCAAGGGTAATTGCAAGCCATAGTCGTGTGGAAATAACACACGGGTCTATGGGAAGTGGCTGCATTGACCCACCACAGCTTACGCGACCTCGTGACTAACTTCTGACCAATCAACTGTGTTTCCGCTCCAACTAACCTCCTTCCCATGAGTTTCCATTGAGCAATCCTTGATATCGAAACAGTGATAGGAATTCGTGTGGATTTGGAAGTTATCGCACTTGCCAAAGCACTTTAACATTTCTTTTCAATTTGAAAGTAGTAATGTTAAAGTCGTTCTATTGGACTTATAGACCTTTGTCATGCTTCCACATTGTATTCATGTTCCCTGTATCCAATAACAGTACTGAATGATAATGTTTTTGTGCAAAAAGGAACCAGACTCTTTTTTCCCTTCCAGCCTCGCTTTGATTACCGGTACATCGATTTGAATGGGATAAAAATCAAATGGCTGCAACATGATAATGGTCTATTGTCAGAATTCCTGCCCACATTCGGCTTTAGCACAATGTGCATCTTTTAATTGTCAGTGGAAAGTGAAACGATCGTTTTGTCGAATTAGGCGTCTGTATTGTTGTGAAAAGGGTCGACTGCATACGTGCTGTAATTTGACAACTTAAGCCAGAAAAACCAAGGCATTTCTCCTTGATATTAAGATGAGGTTGTTGTGTGTTGAAACCAAAGATGCGAGAAACAAAAATCAAATTCCAATACAAATTTCATGTAGGCCTAGACTACGCTATAGAATTGTGCCATTTGAACGGTAAGACTGGAAAAGAGACTAAACTGTCGAGTCTTGGCTACTTGACCTTATGGTTGCAGACCAGTAAATCGGTCCGAAATTGCCTGCGCCGGCCACATCACGATTTGCATGCCCTCAAAATCTTCAGTATTTAAGCATGCTGTGGGCCATGAACTTGAGGGTTTGTAAAAAAATATGGATGGAAGCCGTGCACAGGACTGTGAACTTGTAGTTCCGTTCAATCTGGATGAAATTGGCGCCCTTAAAGCGCTCTATTTTGCAATGGAGTGTAGGCATCGTTTTTCAACATGGCGATGGGCTTCAGGACTATTTTCAGGGGTGATCATCTTCGGATGGAAATTTCTCCTAAAAGTCATCAGTTAACCCCCCGAAAATTGAAAAGAAAATGAAAGATGATGAAATATGCTTTAATTTGATGTGTGTCTCGAACACCTTGGAGAGTTGTGAGTATTTTTCCCGAATTTCGGAAGTGTGAGCATTTACTATTGGGGTCTATGGAAGTTTATTTACTAGTCTGCTACCTTATACCAATTAGCCGCTAGCAACCGCGTAAACCGATTCTCTGGCTTTATCCAAAGGTTTTCAATTCCGCGGTGCAAAAACGAATAGTCGGAATTTTGTTCGATTCCAGAGAAAATTTATGCGGAAACGAAAATGGAGGTCGGTGTGAGGCATGATACAATTTTACACAAACACCAGATGTTTGTGGTGCTGGATGGCCCGGTTGTTTGAGCAGAGTTATCCCGGTGAAGTAGGCCTATAGTGGCTGGGGTCATGTGAATAGGACGGTTTTGAAGCACCATTGACATGCTTGATGTAAGAATGAACAGCCGGTCACCAAAACCGGTGTAAAAGTGCCTGGTTTGTGTAGTTAGGAAGCAGGCCTATTGAACCGCGGAGCTGTAAAAAAAAAATCATCTATTATTACACGGTAACACCAGAATTATACGACTAATGTACCATTAAGGAGACACGGTATCGTAATTTCTTCGAATGGTTGGAGACATCGGTCATTGTCAAAGCCCCCCTTTAGAGGCACAATTATTTTAATGTCGCAATTAGGTTATATTTGTTGCTCGTGGTCTAATTAGTAAACAAAGCGAAATTCGTGGGAAAGGTACAAGGGAATATTGGGTTAGGGCACATTTAAGTTTGTAAAATTTGGGCACAAGTCTATGGGGATGTCTCCCAAATGTCCAATCCAGGGTAATTAATATTACTGTATAGATTTGTAAGGGCATATTTTTTTCTAACTGTTTAATATTACATTAATGTTTACACAATCTTCGGAATGAAAAAAAAGGTGTCACCGAAACTATTTTCGAGATTTTTTTTCGTGCATTTTCCGCAACCGCGTTGCTAGTACTGACAGTTTTGAAATATTATTTTGATATAATTAAAAGTTTTACAAGATAGAAATTCATTTGATGTCACGGCGCCAGAGCAGCAAGGACAAATTTGGTTATTTTATTGTGGCGGATATTATAGAATTTTAATTTAAACAAAAGAGCCTGACCTTATGATATTATGATTGGATTGTACCATGGAGATATACAGGGTGAGTAAAAAAAACGAAACCCAAATGTCGGGACCATTGTTTTAGTGAAGTTCTGCATGTAGCACTTTGAAAATGGAGGATATGAAAGCTCAATTCATAAGCTTTCTTTTAGTACAAGAATCATTCACATCACTCATGTACTTTTCAAGTTACGGGTTTTGAACTCAACCACCGTTTTTAAAGTTCTGTCCACGGATCACAAAAAAAGGTGTGCGTTCTTTCAGCAAAACGAAAACAATTCACACATATCCATATGTGATTTTTTTTTTTTTTACAACCCAATAGTCAGAACAGAGAGCGCCGCTTTTCCCCTACCTGATTCCACCGTTTCTTTTACGATTTCATCGTAACAACGTCCATTTCTGCACGTTGAAACCCTCCCCATAAGACGTAACAGTTGTGCGTTATAATACGTGAGCAAACTATTTATAAAGGAGGGTGGAGTCCTTCTTTTTCCGAGAAACGAGGTGCCGCTTCGTGACCTCCGCATTATGTTGTATTCCTCACGTTCCCGCATTCGGTCGATTTGCAATGAACAATTATTTACTATAGCTTCCTGATCTGCCTGCCAATAAATTGGACAATGATTAACAAAAACCTGGTTAATGCGGGTATCATAAATTATTTCATAGAGTTTGGGTTTCCGTTTTTGGTCTCGTTTCCAACATTTCAGTTCAGTTGATCATTGCATTTATATGTTACTTGAGTTTGTAATGTTTGTACCACTCAACATTGTTGCTTGTGTATTTTTTACGCTTTTCGTTTTTTTTTTATACACTTAGTGTTAACAAACATGCATGTGTATAAATTAGAAAGACCTCGATAAAAAAAACAACTATTGACCTATTTGCATTCGAGCTAACTGACCTTGGTTAAGGATTACATTAGAATATTGGAATATCGAACGGTTTACAACTAATTACCTTATGAACCATATTCCCTGTGTTTAAACGCTGCAGGTTGATGTTTGTGCTTCCCCTGGTTGGGTGTGCATGTAATTAAACAGGCGTTCTCGTTGGCTTGTTCCGAACTGAATGGTTAAAAGGAAAACCCAAAGTAAAACTGATTATTTGGGGGGTTTTGTCAATTATTCCTTAATGTAAAGAAAAATGTATTTATTCCTGCAGTGGGGTTAGACAACACGACTAATTAGTCGACCTCTCCGGAAAAATTCTTACCTCCTCTGTGACGGAAACATATTTCTGGCCTTTGTTTTTCTCAAAATGACGGCTGATATTTTTAGAGTGAACATAATGGAATGTTTAGAGCTTATTACAATGTATGAAATAATAAAAATTATTATTGTGGATTAATTTGGACGATTGCTAAATTGGTTCCACTTGCTTTACAATTAGCTCAAAACAAGTTAATGGCTGCGTTTTATTTACTTTTTTTCGCGGATTGAACTCGGAGGTATGCCCCCCCCCCAAAAAAAAATATCGGCCGATTATACATGGTATAAGATGTATTAAATTTTGTTTGTGTGTCAATATTACTCTTCCATGTTATTTATTGTATCTTTCCACATTTGAGTCATTTCGTGAGAAATGTTTTGAATTTGGGGTAAGCATATTTCTTATGAATTACCGATCCTCCAACTTACCCAATTTGCCCGGCTCTGCGTTAGTCATGTGTACTCACAGTATTTTTGATGAAATAAGCTCCCATTAACAAATTCCTCAATGACCTGAAGCCTGGTTCGGAGAATTAATTCGAGGTCAATTAAAATATTAGGTTCTTGTGATCACAAAATTATCAAATATTAATGAGTTTTAGCCGGATAGTGTATCGCGTGCTTTGTGGAGATGCATCAAAATAGTATACATGTATTGGCAACCGCAAACTCACGTGACCCCGCCAGCGAAGGTCAACCGCAGACGACCAGCCGACAGACTGACGATATGGTATAGCAATGATGTCTCGTCTCCCTTTTGTATTTACTTCTCATTAATAAGGCAAGATGGATTATTGTGAATAGAGACGGTCTGTTGGCATGCAGGCAGGGAGTCAAGGTCCAATGTGAGTGTATGATGGGAGCGGGTCGGTCACGTATACACCAAAGGGGGGATGCAGCCCCGCACGCCCCCTGTCAACAGCTGCGTTTGAAGACCACCAACGGAACCACCAATATACCACAGACTGTTACCGCTATACCTCACGTCCCAATTTTATGGAGCTATTAATTAAGCATAAATACAATTCAGCACATTTCAGCTGAGCAAAGATTCAGATGAGAACCAGTTTTCAAGCTGCATGCATATATTTTTTTATATCCCATGGCTTGAAAGCCGGAAAATGTTATTGCTATTGCAAATTCGTTTCTGTGAATTAGCAGATGCTTACAGGGCCCATGTAATGTATTTTTTAATGCAATCTTTGGAAATGCACCTTGGTTTCCCATTTAACATGTTTTCAATTTTCGTTTTGCAATTTTCAAGGGTATGTTGGTGCCTTTTCGGTTTTTATGCTATTGCCAATTTCCATATTCATGAGCGAAAGTCTGATGTCATTTCAGGCAGAAACCTCAATGTTACAGCTTTTTAAAACTTTATACAGGAGACTTGGCCGGCTCCGTGGATAACGGGTGATACTCAGACTATAATCAGGCTGATCATAATGAAATTATTGATGAAATATTGCTTAAGAATTTGTGAATACATAATAGATACTGATTTGGAACTTAACTGACGAGATTTGAACCTGGTCCATGTATTATTGTTCAGGATACCAGAGGGTTCACGTGATCAGCAAAGGCTTGGTAATTTGCATATTATCGACTTGACTCCGTAGTTATAAATAAACTCGTGTGCGCGCGCCGTGGCTTGCTTGCAGGGCGCGCGCGGGCCGCCCTGCCTGCAGCACATGACATGTGCCACTTCATCCGGCTTCCGCACGTTGTGGTGTTATAGCTTATCGGCCGCTAAGCCGCAATGATTTTTCGCAAGTTTCTTTCCGGTTTTGCCGTATATCGATTTGGCGGGTTAAGTGAGATCATCTTTCACCGAAAGCCATCGATGTTGCCAGCAGTGCGCGTGCCTATCGGTCAGATTCAGCTTGCTATCAGCGGAAAGCAGAAGTAGAAGTAAAATATAAACAGTGTTTTCAGTTTTTGCTTTCTTCGTCTCCATTTTTGTGAGTTTGAGCCTTTTTATCCCAAGGCACCCAGCCTTGCTAATTGTACCCAGAAGCTCAAATCTGGCTTTCCGACTACCCGAACGAGAAATGAGAAAATAAAATTCATAAAAAAGTGGTGTTTGGGTTGTGAAGGATCCAATATTGGCTAATTATACAGATAATCAGGAAAAAACGTTTAAAAAAGATTTTAAGATTTTGTGCAACTTATGTACCTCACATTTCATCTGGCTGGTTTCCCATTAGTCAATCAATTAGTCAATGCATTGTAGGCAACCTAAATAACTGTTCGTCGTCGTGTCCATACAAGTAAAAAACACTCACAGCGGTACGACAAACTAAAAGAGAGGCAATGTGAATTTCTTTTCTTCGTGGAAAACTTGATGAAGTTAATTAGCGTGTTTGTGGTTTATATGAGCTGATGTCGAGAAACAGAAGCTTTGGCCAGCATGGTTCCTCCCACCCCAACCGTAGCCGACTGCACCAATCCCATGATTGGAAAGCTTGTGCGATGACGTGGCCACAGGGGGCGTAAATCGGCCCGCGTGGACCCATTCAGTCCCAGTTAGTTTTGATATGAAAGCTGCATAAATATTGTTGTTGGCCCCAGTACTAGCATCATGCCGGGCCGCGCTGGAAGCGACTAAGTGCTTCGTTTTTGGCTTTGCTTCAAAAAAGGGGCGTGCATTAAAAATGGTATAACCTCGCGTGGCCCCTAGACAGGCAGGCGCGTGGCTTACACGTGGGCCCCCGCCGACCCCAGCATTTCTTGGCGATGTGCCAAACTGGGTAATATTGTATGGCATCGTTGCACGTGCAAATCGCGGGCCGGTGCAAGGTACAAAACCAGTGTCGTATTAAAAAGGCTCATATTTTTCACTGCCAAGCCGAAGCGTGTCTCAAAACTGCATATCCAGAGTGTGTTGAAACTAGACCTGCCTGCAAAATATGTCTATGTTACTTCTATTACTGTATTATATTTGATATTCGCTTTTTATTTTCGTCCATTCATTTTTGTCCATTAAAATTAAAAAAGCAACCCCCCCCCCCACATATTCATTGGAGGGCCAGCACCACAACACCTACAAGAGCCTGGAATGAACTCACAAGTAAAGGACGATCAATAAATGTTGAATTAGTTGACATCCGGTCCATTATTTCTTCCAAGAAAATGGAATGCATTGATTGTCTTCTTAAAGATGAAATGTATCGAATTGTATATATTTGTAACAAAATACTGCCGGTTCAGGCAAAGGATATTAAAGGGTATGGCAATGCAGCTGGCTTAAAGGAAAGGCGAAGCCATTTTTTTCTTAGCATTATATTTAGGAATTTCATGATTTAAACCGTGGTCGTTGGATTCTATTAATGTTAGTTCGATCGGTCTATTCCATAAAAACCCTTTCCCCCACCGGACTGTTTTTCCAAATTCGACAATGTTTTTATTTTTATTTTTTGTTTAAGAAGCAAACCTATGGGCCTGACAATTTTTTTAAAGTAAGGATAATCCGTTGTAAGAAATAATCCATTGTAAAGAAATAAGGAACTGTGATTATTATCCCTTTGAAATTCTCCGCACCGACAAATCTGGGTCAGCCGCCTGGGGTAAACAAAAAAAAGAGAGATGGAAATCTCTGCCCCACAGATCGACCATATAGCCGTCGGTCAGAGAGGAAACGAAACACCTCCAGATGATGATTGTGATGAGAGTTAGCCATTAAGACTTGACATTCGTCATGATAATATCCCAGCTCTTCTGGCACGTTCGCGCGCGTGTTACATGCTGAGGTGGCGGCTTCGTTTCAACTTGCAAGTTTCCGCGCGCAGGTCAAACATTTCACTGTTAGCACGTGGGGCCGGGTCCCGGGCTCGGTCAATCAATAACATCCAGGGTACGGGTAGCTCTATATAAAAGTGGGATTCCCGCCCGTGATATTGCCAACCGTATAATAATTTATCGCTCATAGTTTGATGAAAGGGTTTTTTTTGGGGGGGGGGGGGGTAAATCGGTCATAGTAATTTTTGTTGTGTTGTGCTGGACTCGAAAGCCAGCCTATAATACTCTAACTAACTAAGTCACCGACTGACTGACTGACTGACTGAGTCACTGAGTAAATCATGTCCTAAAATTTCTGGTACAGCTGGAGTTGGACTACTATAGACAAGCAAGTCTGGTCTTGGTGTTTTTTTAATAAAATAAACTGAGAATAAACTCACAATTGAAGATCCAGCCTGACCTCTTTCCAACTAATCATATCAGTGTAGCAACACATTTCAGTCGGAATTTCTTGTCCACAATTTAGCTGTATTACATTCCATACTTTGTTGCCTACACAGTGTTTCCATGACGACGTTGGACTCTCATTAGCTCTGCGTATTTGCTTTTGTGGCAACCGAATGATGAGAAAAAAATGTCGGCAAAGATCAAACAAGCAAATGAGAAGCTAGGCGTACATTCGACCAAGATCTCAATCCAGGTGATGCAGGGGTTCGACTGATCCTCACCGCCAAATTGCCCGGGCTAGTTCGGCATGGTTTGACTCCAATATCTATAGACTACGACCACACAGTCAATGACAGAGATCCAATCTATCTCGCGAGGCGAGAAGATCATGCATCGGCGTGTTGACTCAAAGATCTTGGTTTGTTTATTTATGAACTCCAGTCCTGATGAATTGTCCCTTACTTTTTCTTTCGTGAGGAGGTCTGTTCCCCAAAGTTTCTCCGGTGCATTTAAGGAATTGCTCGAACATTTGACAAAAGTAACGATGAGTGTCAATGTTCTTGGTAAGTTTCATGACGATAATCAAAAATGTTATATTCTTCGTTATTAAATGCATAATATATGACCTTTAGATTCGAAAAATTAATATGGAGATTGTATAATTATACATTTTCTGTATATAGGAAAAGCTTGTTTTTCTGCTAATCAAAGTCAGGGCTAGGCATAGCTTCCTCCAAATCCTCAACAGCACCATGGCGTCGCTAAGATGAGGCCCATGAACCAACCTCGTCCCCAGTGCTTACTTTATTTCCAACCTATTTCCTGGATAGGAAACTTTCTTCCTGTATTCTGATTCAATATTGCAATTGGCAATTTGTTAATTTGAATATGACATGTGATACTGCATGTTGTCTCGTTAAGATCGTTACAGTTTAATTAAAATAAAATCGTGTTTTCATCACTCACGCCATGCTCGCGCTGCGACGAATTGATTCTGTTTTTACCCCAGACACCGCATACAAAACAAACGCAAATGTAACGCACAGGCAGGCACCAGACTATTTCTCATTTGCATACGTGTTCAAAAATCTTGCACATGCAAATGATCCAATACCAGGGTGAGAGAGCAGGTAGTAGTGGGCGCGTACTGCTCGACACCCTGGGGACGAGGTTGCCCATGAACAGCACCAATGTCATCATCACCATCGCCATGTTATTATGGCAAAATAATTAGACCTCATACTTTCCCGTCATTTCAATTTGGGACCCGTTTCGCTTGATGTCCACTTATACGCATCTCAAAAAAATTCTGTCCACATCTTCACCCGTTGACCTGTGGTAGAAATGCCGTAGGCTCTTGACTGCAAATCGAACGTGCGGTTTCACATCGATTAATGGAAAAAAATAGCCTGCATAATAATTAAGCTGAAAGTTGCTCTGTTGGTTGGTTTAATCTTCTACCCATTTCCTTGTCCTTATTGTATAATGCTTTATTATAATGGTAATGGAATAGTGGGGAGTGTGGCCTAGTGTGGCCTAGTGGTTAGGGTTCGTGACTCATGATCAGAGGGTCCGGGGTTCGAATCCAGCTGCTGGTCATTATGTTGTGTCCCTGGGCAAGCCACTTCACCCCCACTTGCCTTTCTCCAACCAAGAGTATAAATGGGTACCGGCATTAGCTGAGGAGTAACCTGCGATGCTACTCAAACTGGAGATAAACGCCGGCCTGAAGGGCCACACTGGCTCGTGACAGACTTTACTTAATATGGAATGACTAAAATAGTAGCGTTTGTGCTTCTTATTAGCGGGAGGCATTTTTCAATGCATTTCGCCTGTGTGGAGCTTGCTTCCACAGCGAACTCTATGAGCCTCAAAATGTTAAAACGTATCGATTTGTTCTCACTACGAGTTGGTCAATTTCCGGAGCCCGGCTTTTTTCCCTTTTAATCAGCAAGGTGTAATTAACCAGAGTGACTGCTGACTTGTAAGTGCTTCATTACAATAATCACTGTCGCTGCATCGCTAATAATGGCCATCGTACAGTCGTGGACAAGCCATGATCAGTATAAAGTGAAAGAGGTATTTGCAGACATGTTACGCAGGATTTATAAAAACCTCTCACGGAAACCCCTGGACTCTAATTTTGTTTCACCATGTATGGTGCACACGATCTCTTAACCCCCCAAAAGTCGTTTTAGTTTCACACATTTTGTTCTAAATGAGTCTCATTATTATTGTAATGATCTTGGTAATCACTCTGTACCAGTCATTATTGTTTCCATAGTGTCAAAATTAAGTAGGCCTGCTAAAACAAAGTGTTCTAAAATTGTGTTCTGTCAAATTCTCTCCTAATAGAGACTTTTGTGGCCTCTGCTCTTGAGGGTTGTTAGCAATAATGGGTCCCACTACTGAAGTCTATAATATGGAAAATTCCCTCGCACAACAAGGGTCTATGATAATGTGAGCAGATTCAGCGACTAATTGCAAAACAAGACTGCGTCTTGACCTCGAGATTCTTACCATTCAACCTTCTATATCGGGTCTTCGGTAACCCGTTGTTGTATTTCAAAAACGTGGCATCCAAATCTACCAATCAACAGCTTAGTCCATATTTCTGATCGAAACGACGTCACAGTTTCCAAAGTCGACTCCGATTGGCTGGTGCGAGGGGTCGCATAACATTTACATGCCAGGATAGGCCTATATCAGATGTTCGACCGTGGCTCTGCACATCACGTGAATGTCTGATCCTCAGACTACACTTCTGAGGCGGTCTTTGAACTTGTGTCTGAGAAATTGGGGATGAAACTGAACCCAAACGTCGCTCTATTTTGCAATGGAGTGGAGAGATCATTTTTCAAAGAGGCGATGGGCTTCAATACTACTTTCATGGGTTATTGTCTTCGGGTTCAAAATCACCCAAAAGTCATCGGTTAACCCCTAAAAATCAAACAGAAAGTGGAAGATGGATGCCATGAACACCTGTCGGAGTTGTATTATTCCCGACTTTTCATTGGCGTCTATACGAAAATTTATGGACTGGTTTGCACCTTTAATACGCATGGTATAGATAACCACGACGTCTCAACTGTTGTGAATATCGCAACACAGCGTCAGGGAACTACACATCTGAGTGGCTAAGGGTGGGGCAGTTTTCTTGGTGGGGCTTACGTTCCCTCTTTTGGGGGTGTTATTCAAAAGAGGGATGCTGTCATTGTTGCCATCATTTATATCAAACAAAACTTCTGGCCAACTTTTGCAAACAGCAGATAATTCAAGAAGTTCATTATGATGTCCCATCCCCTCACCCGCCTATTACCTTCCACTTTTCGTCAAAATGACCAAATGTAACATACATGGATTAAACAGTACAACCTGTGGACAGTAATGAATGCACCAAAAGACATGGATTAGCTTTTTTTTCATGTTTTTTTTTATTTATATGTTTTAAAGACTTTCACAGGCGTATAAAGTATAAGCAGTTTCACGCTCCGTACAGTATACGGAGCCAAAGCTCCGCCCACAACAAAACACCGACTTTCAGCGATTTTATTTTGCACTCGACTTTGCACTTTCATACTTAAAATAGTTTGTACGATTAAAAAAAAATGTCTTTTCTGTGTACATGTACCATAAGTCTATTTTGTGAAACTGAGAATTGGCGAACACCTTTTAATACCGTTGGATTCAAAACACATTGCACTCACAAATTTTTAAATATTTTTTTCTGAAGAAAAATGGTTTTTGTGTGAGAGCGTTCTATAACTGTATACAGACTTTCCACAGAAAAGGCATGTGGTTTTTGACTTTACAAATATTAAAAAGGAGAAACTTCGAATGGTGAACAACATACAACGTGGTGATGGAAAAAACTATAAAAACAGCGAAAATGGGCATTGTTCATGTACAAAAAGATTACAGATTTTGAATACATCATCAGGAGAGGCACAATTTATATTAATATTAATCCATAGGTCAGACTGTGGAACTGTCTTTAGTTACTTGCGGTTTCAGATATATTCATGGCACCAAGGCCGCCACCAAGTATGATGTCTGGAGACCGCCGCTAATTGGCGCCAGTTAACTGCTGTATGAAGTATTGTTATCGTCGATATTTTGATACAGCTATTAATTTGTCTATACTGCAGCAGATAATGACAGTTTCACATTCTGAGAAATTTCTTTGAACATATACTGAATACCATCACTGGTTCAAACTTATAAGAAAGGCCTATTCCTTAACAACATTTCTGGCAGTGGTTTGTCATTGATTTTTTTGTCAATAAAAAAGGCAATTTTACGGGAGATTAAAGGGAAAGAATAGTCCCTTGAAATTACGAATTTTATAGAGAGCGCGTATAAAGGTTTGCCGAGTTACAGTACAGAGAATGCAACATTATACTGCTCACGTACAAAGCATTGACAAAACATTTCCACTTATTGGTCCGATGTACATTTTTTTTTACAAACCTAGTACACAATTCTACTGAGTAATCTGATATATTTATTTATCTGTGAAATGCATATTCATTAGAAAAGGCTTCCAATCGATTGGACTTGTTCACTTGCAAAAAGTTTCAGGTATACAAATTTGGGGTATATTCACAATTTCAAAAAAGGAGTCTTCTCGTATTTTGGTCAAAAGTAAAACGATCTAATCAGATTCCTCGGCTTTTAAGCTGTATTGAAAATGGAAGACCTCAAATTGTTGAAGGAGTAGCCTGTTTTTAGATCACAGAGATGGGAATTTCGCAGAGAGCCATAAAAAGGACTGCAAACTATGTTAAAAAAATAGTAAAGGAACACATCTTGTGAAAAAAAATCACAAAAATATGTAGAGCCGTTTAGTGAGAACAGGGGTCGGTCTTCTTTGCGAAGTGAAGGACCCACTGACTCCTTTATATGTTTTGGTGTTCATATTTAGTTCAAAGGCCACACCAAAACATTATTGAAACTCCAAAAAACACCCAACCGGTCCAGACCAATTTTTTTCTTGGGGAGGGGGAGGACCACACAATATAGGTCGCCCAAGTTCTTTTGACAGCCCAAACAATGCTTTTCTCTAGCTGTTGTTTCTGGGCCGTGAATGAACCGCTACTTGCACCTGCTCCTGAGCACAAAGGCCCATTTAACGGGCTGAATAGGGCAGGATATAGGCTGTGCTCTCTAGCTACCCAAGTGGAACTAAGCCGGCGGTTCAAACCTCGCATGCAGTGACTGGGCCCGTGTACTTTGTGTTATTGAAAAGTGTTCAAAAACATGGCCCCCATTTTTCAAGCTTTATTCATATAAATAAGTGAATGGTAAAGAAGCCATTGGCCCCCGGGCAATGGAGGGTGTTTTTTTTTGGTTGTCTCCAGTTTCGAAGAAACAAAACATGTCTTCTGGTGTTACCGGATGAGTTAAAGAATTTCTTTACTTCTAAAGGCCACGGATTCTCTCAGGTGTGCTTGTATACAGGCAGTGACAGTCCAATCTTTGTTTCCCATAAATTTGATCACCTTTTTAATATTTCTGTGCTCCCTCCCGGCCCCTCCCATTTGCCATCTCCCCCATGAAGAAATCTTGTGGTCCCAGGGTGCTGTTGACTGTCTGGAATATCAGACAGCGTCAAACCACGTGATAATATTCTATATTAAGGATGTCATTGGTATGGCAACACATCCGTATGATTTGGATGATAAAGAAGAATTCGTCCAGTTATGAAGAAGGGTTTTATAGTCTGAAATGTGGTCCTCGAAGCACCATCTAAATACTGTTTCAAGTAGAAACCCAGTGTTTCGTAAGTTTTACCAAAGTTTGGCTATAGTGTACTTATTTTCACGGATGCTCTTGGAAAAAAAACCCCAGTTTTGCCTTTGTATTGAGCTCAGTATATTCCTGATCCAAGGAAATTAACGAATCGGCTGTTATTTAAGTCTTGACATCTAAAATTTGTGTAAGTACATGCTGCCATTGTCAATAGCATCCTCCTTTTCCTGCAAATCATACATTGTAGTCTTTGGGTATCAGGTAAAACATTGTGATTAACCATGAACAGAACTGCAGATATCAAAATGACAAAAGGTTTAGCAAGTGCTTCGTTCTTTAAAAAAAGAAAACATCTGCCAGTTTGGTTCATTTATTTCGGATTCCAAAATCACAAAATACCAAATACGATAATCCAATGATTTTCCACATTATGTATATACAAATGTGCATTTTTTACTTTCCCTATAAAATATACACAGCATATACAAAATTGGACAAAATGCCAGCGAAAACACCTATCGCACTGGTGAGAAAACGGCCAAGAACGGAGCATGATAATGTCCGGCACAATAAAATACATTTTGGTCCGCATGCATAGTAATTAATTCTGGTAGCTAGAAAATGGTCCTAATCGGTAAGAAACTTCTAGCTATCCAATAAAGTCATTAAAATCGATTCTCGTTTTTTTCGCCTTTGTTAGTTTAATAATTAAATTATGGAAATCAAAAAGGAAACTCTTAACTCACAAAAATATATAAAATATTTCAAGAAAATTTATATCTCAATAATTTAACAACACAATCAATCATAAGTTCCTATTTTTTGATCAGTTTAAGTTTTCATTTTTTTGCAATAAATAGGAATATGTAACAACTTTCAATAGAAAAAGGAAACTACATCGGTAAAAAGGGATGGTGTTAACCACTTTTATGTAAACGTACGTCACCGCATTATCCCAGTACAAAGCATGGCCATTCTGTATGGTACATAGCCTTACTATACAAAGATAATCAAAAACAGCGCGCTATAGAAAGCAGACACTTTTTACTAAAACACAGTTTACTTTTTCTATTTTGTTTATGAAAACTTTTTTTTGTTTTGTTTTGTCGTTTTTTTTCAAGCTTTGGAATATTGCTGCGAATTAACTATGATATAATTATCATCCAAGGCACAGTGGTATCCTTAGCTGCAGTACGTACGTACAGAAGCGGCCAGAGCCGGTCGGCAACAGGCTGCATAGAAGAGTAGTTTCTGAAGGAGAGGCGAAGTCATCAACGACAGCAATATTGGCAGTGATGTATAAGCAGGTATTTTTTTAAACAAAAACAAATGGCAGTGTTGGCATCACAGGGCGACCACAACATTGAAGACTCATACCTGTCAACAGCAAACAAAAAGTGAGAGAAAAAAAGAGAAAAATTAAATATGAGCTTTCACTGAAATATGCCACAAACTTGAAAGCTTTTGTATCTGTTTAGATTTAATGTGATCGATTCACTTTAGGAGAATTGCCACTTTTTCATTTTTATGAATTTCTTCATCCTCGCAGTCATGCATAATTACACCTCCAAGGTTCATCCAACCAAAATACCTGATTGAAAAGTATACCCAGTCAGAGAAAAGCGTAACTGGAGATTCGCAGAGACAGAGTCTGATATTGCCAACATCAAGAGGCATTTCAGACGTGATAGCATCCCTTGGATCATATTTCACAACACTGTTTGACAGTCCCAGATATAGATCAACTTTTAGTTGATGCTTCCATGACATGGGCACTTCGTGAGTGATACGGCCTGACGGTGTAATGAAATCGTCCTCCTTCTGCCATTCCCTGAACCGGGCATCGCTACAAAGGATGATTTGTAAGCCGGGGATGGAATAGTTTTCAGAGATCGAAGTTTTATGGATAAGTAGGAGGACACAGGACAACAAACACTGAGTGGAATCTTCAACTCTACTCACCTCTGTTGCTTGCAATCTTGCCGGCGTCGACCTTTCTTCGTTGAGATGTACTGAATAACACTGTGAATTTCTATTTACACTTTTTGGGTTGCTTTCTTCAATAACTGCACTGTAGAAGAGAAAACGAGTAAACGCCAAAAATGTAGAGTTAGAATTCTCTGTGTGTGGATTATTTTTCTCACGCCTATTAAAACAACCTTGGTTAAGTTAAGAAGGCTTTATACAGTACAAGAGACCTTGAAGACGAAATAAAAGAAAACGAAACATCAACCACTCAAGGCACAATTGAAGTGGATGTTAATATCGTTTTTGAGGGATAAGCTTGGATTGGATCAATACAAGGGTCCACTGTCAGATTATCATAGGTGTTATGGTGGAGTCTGTTTTGAAACGCAGGAAAATGGCCTTGTGTTTGACAGCACAGCGAAGATGTCCTTCGATGCGAAAACTGAAAAGGCATTAACACTCAACAGATTCTATAAAATGAAATTGAGCACAATTCTTCCATATACATGTACATTGTAAAAGGTAAAACATTGACAGCATCACTCCTTTGTTGTATTTTTTTGTCGTGACTACAACTATTTGGAGGCTGACAATTGAAATAAACGATGAAAATAAAAGTGAAGTAACAGCAACTTTTTTTTCAAAATACGATCGTCTGCCTTAAGTTTTTGCCATCCTAAAGCCAACTGAGTTTACATGAAGTATTCGGTCCCTTAAACAACTTCATGATCATCAATGATAGATCAACATGACGCGCGCACGTTGAAGTACTCTCCTCTCTAAAATGCAATTACTCGATACGGTTTGTGCTGACGTCACCGCTTGGCGACTGCCGATCGGGTTCAATTTTGGAGCACGAGCCATGCGCCGCTCAGTTTTGACAGATGGAAAAGATATTAATGTGATATCTGAACGTGTGTAGCTCACATCACGCGTCCATTAACGAAACAAAATCGCGCTCAACACCGAAGTAATTTCCTTCGAGTTGATGGGCCAGGCAAAAAGAGGGTCAGGATACAGTGAGATAATACTTACGAAATTTGCACGATGGAACACTTAATATTGTGTCTCGGCGTGCTCTCCGTTGACTGACATGTCGAGTGCAACGATTCAGTTCTTTTGAGCTGAGAAGCTTTCTCATCGTAATAATAATAACTATCCTCCGCGTCCAGTCTCGGCAACGAGTGTCTCTGGACGTAACTCATGCACTCCTGTGTGCTAATTTTCTCCACGGGCAGGCTCTCGTGGTATGTCTCCTTGGCGGAGTAGTCTTTGCACTTTGATTTGCTAAAATTGTCACTTTCTGTATTGCAAACTTTGCTGCTGATGCTGAGCAACGGGAGGACTTTCTCCTCCTGTGAAAAGTTGTCTCTGTACATGTGTCTGTTGTTGGGCGTCGAGTCTGTTTTCTCAACGTCCCGCGCACCACGTGCGTGGCTGTGGTCCACGTGTTGTCTTCTGTACACTACAATAATGAGAATGATGATGAGAATAATGATGAGCACACCGAAGGACACGTAGATAGCAATCTGGGTGACATCAGACAAGCCGTAAGAGGTGTGGATGTACGGTGAGCTGGTCCCCACGTCGCCTCCTCCATTGCCTCCCAATGAGGAGGCTGATGAGCGATCGTTGGTAGTACTACCAGGGGTGACCGACGGCTCCAGCGTGGTAGTTGAAGCCGTCACATCATGCCTCTCGGCTATTCCACACGTCTTACCAATCCAACCAGCAGGGCAGGTACACACAAAATCCAGGGGATTCGTAAGATCCGGGGAGCAGGTGCCTCCGTTTAGACACTGGTTGGGCAGACAGGCTGTCGGTACGGTGCAATTCCGGCCGGTATATCCAACATGGCACAGGCACTCGTAGCCGTTGACCTCATGGTCCACGCAGGTAGCTCCGTGGGCACAAGGGGCGGTAAGCTGGCACTCAGTCAGCTCAGTCTCACACTGGGCGCCGGTGAAGCGTCTAGGACACACGCATCGAAGGGTGTCGAAGTCAGCCACACAGGTACCCCCGTTCTTGCACATATCGGCCGAGCACACGTTCCTGCTGCAGGTGCTTCCAGTATATCCATTGGGGCAGTCGCAATAGAATCCACTCAGAGTGTTGACGCAAGTACCTCCTGGAAAACAAGATTTAAAAAAAAAAATACAAATGAGTTCCGCTGATAAATTTTTCAGATGAACCTACAGAAGTCTTCTTTGATAAGTCTTCCTTCTGCTTCTGATTCCTTGAAGAATCCGTTTCATGGTATCTGAAAGTTAAGCATTTCCTGACTTACCGTTGACACACGGGCTGCTGCTACAGTAATCTCTTGTCTCACATCGGTTGCCCACGAAGCCTTGCGGGCACAGACATTGGTGGCCATCTTGGGTTGTGATGCAGGTGCCACCATTACTGCAGCAGGTAGGTACCAGGATGGTGTCACAGTACATGCCAGTGAACCCTGACGGACAGGCGCATGCGTAGCCATTCTCGGTGCTCTATAAGTAAACAAAGAGGGAAAACAAACCAAAAAATCCCAATTAATCCAAAGCTTCTGAAAACCATACGAAAGGATCACCACGCTTACAAATTGGCAGGCATTGGTAAATTGTGTTCATTCTTTTTTTCACGACCGCCTGGGATGTTTTAATTGGCGTTAAATTAGCCTCCGGTTGCCGGAGTACACTGTAGCTGGACCCATCAGCATATACAGCCATTAAGTGTGCATGCTTTTTCATCCATGTCCATCGTTAAAATTAATGATTCATGTGACTGATGCTACTGCCTCTTACCTGACATGTACCACCATTCTGGCAAGGACACTCAACCGCCACACTGCAGTCGATACCGGTGAATCCCGGCGCGCAGTAGCACGTGAAGCCTTCGGGTTGACCGCCGTTCTCGCAGGTGCCTCCGTTCTTGCATGGCATGTGGTTCGTGCAGTAATAAAGATCTGCAAATAGAACGTTTCCAACTTGGATAAGCATACCAGGGTCTTTTTTTTATAAGATGCAAATGAGGTATAAAATATGGATTTCAAGCTACCAGCAGAAATGCCTGGGAGTTATATAACAACTTATAGAGAGAGAACGAGTTATTGGTTTTGGTGGGTCAAGTTACCTTGATTGCACAGCAGATCACCCCAGCCCGGATTACAGATGCATTCTCCAGGTACCGTGTCGCAATACCCGTGAACACAGCCTTCATAGGGAATACACTGGTCGCAAAGTTCCCCTTCCCAGCCATACTGACATCTGTAAAAAAAACCCAAATGATTTCAAAATGTTAATTTAGAGACAAATCAAGTAAGCTTTCAATTAATGGAAAAAGAAACAAAATCGAATGGACTGTTTCATTATTTCAATATTTGTTTTTGACAAAAGTACATCAATATTAAACGACACAACATAACACAAAACAATTCATTCAAAACACATACGTGCATGTTCCTGGCGCTGAAGTGCATGTTCCATGTGCACAACCTTCGGCACAGATTGCTGCAAAAATAGGTAAAGAAAAGAAGAAAAAAACATGCATGATAATAAAACTCTATTATATCAAATTTTGCAGATACTACGCACGATGTTTTATCGCCCATTAGTAGCGAAAGGCACGCGCGCGTTTCCTATTAATAGAATCTGGATATTATCAAGGGGTTCTCGTATTTCCCAGGGTAGGAGATTTGCAAAGGGCGGCCATTACATTGACAGCAACCATGCGGTGCGTTGATGTCATGTGTGTAGACGTCACGTGACACGTGCCCCTTCGGTTTCGATTTAGCGCGAGTGTGCGCCTAATGCGTGGCGGTAAATAGCGATGACAAGATCTCAGCTGCACCCAGAAGCGTTGCCAGGGCACTGTAGCGTTAAGGCCATCTTTTTTTCTTTTCTTTTCGCGCGAATCATAAGTTATGCTAATTTATGCAGACAGCTGTCCACCGCCGGCACAGCCCGTGCGCGCACGCGACATCGTTGTTGTTATCAACCATGCACTACGTCTCCATAATCCCTACATGGCGCGAAATACTGTATTGAACTCGAGTGATGGGCACAGCATAATTATCATTCATTGTAGCAAGCAGGAGGTAAATTAACGCGAGATCTCCAGAGACTCACTGAGTGCCAAGCAGAAATTTGAAGCTCTTTTTCTTAACACTTGCTTTTAATCGTTTACTCTGATTGAGATTCAATGACAGGCATGAATGCTCTCGCTTTGGTATAACCACGATGTCTGTCACAGTCAACTAGTCCCACTATGCATGGTTGGGAGCAACACACTCCATGTTGCCAAGCACATGATTTACACTGACATAGTTACCAAGGTTTCACCGGCCTTGCTTACAAATAAATTTGGGCAGCGCCATGTTTTGGTGTATGTAATTTAATTTCATTTTTATGGCGGCCTGACTGGTAATGTTACTGCGCGCAGCTGTCGCTCTAATTAGATGCTGCAGGAGCCCAGGGTCATTAGCAGTTATCAACTCTCCTTCATTGTAATGAAATGAAGGCAGGAATGCCATCCAAAATTAACCCGTGCGCGGTCAAAGCTTACTACTCGCCGGTTGCCAAGCTGCAGAATCGCAGGCCAACGCGCGTGCACAAGGACTCAGCTGCCTGATAATGATGATGATGATGCCTCATGCCTAGTATTATAAGACGATGGTGAAGCAACGGGTTGAAATGGACGGTGGATATTTTTGCATCAACCTGGGAGCCTGCCAGTGACCTGCTCGGCCTGTCAGCTCCCAGCACCGCTGGCAGTTGTTGAAAATGTGGCTCTCGCATTCGCCGAATAGCTGCGCATGGCGTTACTGGCGTACCGAGCGTGGGAAAATATATAATACAAGCTCGCCTCTTGGTTTGTGCACCACGAGGGTCCGTGCACGGCGTAACCCCCAAAGACAAATATGGCACCGTCCCGGGTCGCGCTACTCACAATCATAATAAAACCATAATTCCACATATGTTGAAGAGATGGATCGCTCTTGTCATTATTATAAATCAACTTTACGGTCGTATGTATATACATTATAATTAAATGGGAAAATAGTAACACTGATGAGTTTTATTCCAATGCAAGAAAGTTAGGCCCTACTGAATCGCCATCCAACATACAATACAGGGCATATGCCAGAGATGTCTAATTGAGAAGTCATTGATAGAGCTAGGCGTTACTCGCTTTGCCGGTGGCTTAATGCTGTTCAATCCTTTTCACCCATGACTAGTTCCTGCATAAATATTAGGTAAATCCCTCGGGAATCCAGGGTTTTCACAGCCAAATTCATGTACGTTGCATCTCTCGCGGTATATTCCCCAACCACACTAGCTTCACATCTGCCTATCCACAAATAATAACCCCGGGCTACAAACACAGATTCCCAGGGATAACTCATCGGAGAACATCACCAGACCTTTTGTCAAGGAGTTAACACGCGTTGGGACTATCATTATCGACAATTTTGTTCAAAACGATTAAGGGAATTTATTTTACTAAATTCCGAGAGTCTTCTTAGCACACAGTTAATCGTGGGTTCAATTCGAAAACCAGATACGATTTATGAATTGTAACACCAGTCAATGTCATTGTCATTTTGTGTATCAAACAAAATCGTAAATTTCTAATTTGGTTCCGTTTTTTTTTCATTTCGATACTTTACTCAAAAAGTTAAAATGGCTTCCCCTTGCGTGTCTAAGACATAATTGCACCTGGCGAACCTCCAACAATTTCCACAATATCTGCCCTGATAAAAATAAACCTATTTATTCAGCGAGTGCAAAGTCCACATATTATTATTTTCGGAACCCAAACGTTGAAACCGTCTTAGCCATAGACCTTTTCTACTGCGAATTCCAATGAGAGGTTGTTTCATCTCACTAATTACTAAGAAATAAAAATAAAAGAGCCTTTTATTTTATCCTTACCTATGGTGCAAAAGGCTCCCTCCCAGCCATCCAAGCACACTTTCTGGCCGTTTTGGTCGCATCTCCAGTGGCCCAAGCTGTCGTTCTTGGGCCGGCAAATATTGGAACATGTCGGTCCGTAGTAATTCTCATTGCAGACCACCCGATAGGAGATGTTCAATTCGTGCTGGTGCTCCTCGTCTGTGTGTGTTCTGTTCGACCACTGTGTGTCGACGTCCAGAAATTGTTGAAAGGCAACCCTGGTTAAAACCTGCCGTTCGCTACCTGTGTGCAATAAAAACAAATTAAACACAGCGTTAAATGTATAATGGGCATGTTGTAGTGTTCAATTTGTAATGACAATATCTAGCAATACACCATGTATATTATGATTCTTGAACGATGTTATAATAATTATAGCTATACGTTTCATATCTCTCTGATTTTTAATTGCCTTCACGATAGCAAAGAAACCATAATCTCCAGCAAGTTGTGTTAATTTTATTTTCAACCCATCAGCTGTGAAAACTCATTTAGGTGCTGGCCTTGCCACGTTAAATAAAACATGGTTGTGTTTGTGTGTGTGTGTGTAAAGGGATACAATAGTTGGGAGCCTGTGCCTTCATATTCTATCAGTGGCTCAAGGACGGGGCGGTATTGTGTGTGTATATATATGCAGATATTCGCGTGCGTAAGCGTGCCCCTTCGTACTCCACCTGCCGTTTGTCGAAACAAGTGACCCCTATCTCAACTGTTCCCTCGGAAGCAAATATTTACATATTGCCTATTGATTATAGTATTTGCTGCGCTCTCCAATCGATAAGGATGCAAAAAAAAGAGAGAGAGAAATATTTCAGAGTGCATATTATTTTATGACAGCTCCTATTTTGTATTTCTTCCAAAATCTCTCGTACATGTACACCCAGACGTGAACTTTTATAATGTTATTAAGAAATGTATGTTCGAATGACTCGGGTAACACAGCGAGTTTTCCAAAGACCGAGTTCGTAAGTAAATGTTAGTGGGGGAAACAGATGTTTGATGTCCCACGGTCTGAGCCAAAGAACTAGCTAGGTTGTACTCTGACCGATTTCGTGTCTATACCAACGTGTGATCGAACTGATCAACGTGGATGCTATTAGGTTACCTATCAATATGACACCATGCATTTCCCAACATTAACAGACCTAATGTATTCCACACTAAGTTCATACAGTGGAGAAAGCTGATCACAAGATATTCATGACACCGTGAACTTTATACTCGGTGCTAATGAAGCATGTTGAAGGACACTATGTGCTGGTATGCATGAACATTAAAAATTATATACTGGTTACAAAATGCTTTAAAAGACACACAACTATTAACGACAACTTTTGGCCCTGAGTGTTTCCACTTTCAACGATACATTGTAGTGGTTTTGTTTTAGCATAGAGCAGGGGTTTGGGGAAACCCTTGAACGTCTCACGGCCAGTGGCGCGTCTTAAGACGTGCCCGAACAAGCCCGCATGGGTGCGTGTGTGGGTCATTGTCTGGCCCGAATTACCATGCGGTTGCACATAGGGTTTCATTGTTTGTGTCAACGCCCAAAGGAGGTGCAAAAAAGTGTGGGTAGTCTAGAGTCTGCGAACTCCGGAATAAACAGGAAAGTTTTTTTGTCTTAACAATTGGAAACAGGCCGAAACTTGTCCGGTTGGTATCAACCGACCAGGTGACGCGTGTCCCGAGGCCCACACCGGAAATGTTGGAGGTGTTTATCGTCCGCAATATTCCCCAAATTTAAACCAGGAAATGCCAGGTAAATTGGCACGCAAAATTTGCAACCTTCAAGAAGGAATTGGATGAATGGTAGAGGGGGAAAAAAAGGAGGGATAACCAAAATAATTTACCATAAGGAAGTGATGGTGGGTTTGACATTGGGTGTTGCTAAACTGATAAGCTCGGTCTTGCCATGCTTTCCCTTGACTTCTGGCCCCGAAGTTTCGATGAACTACATTCTGTGTCCCAGGGGATCCCTTGCCAAACTTCCTCAAAAAACAAACATGGCTTTTGGGTGGATTGGATACAATTCTTGACAACACGCGAGGGAGAGATGGTAACACGCATCGCGAGTGTCCGAATATTACAGACCCGGTAGCCATTTTGTTTAATTGCAGTGTATTTTTTTCTTCCAACGTCGGAGTGGGACAAAAAACACGGTACGGTAAAACGGACGGTACGCTAGCAGCTGTCAGAGCTGGTTGGGGATCTGATGTTAACCGGTGACAAGCTGCACTGCTGCCGTGGCCTGTCCCTGTCACGAGTCAATTGGGGATACAACCAAAATGAAGAAAGACATGATCAGCTCGATAATTTGAAGGAATCTAGCCGAAGCATCCTTCGCGCACTGTATTTATGGAAGGGCAACTTCCATAAAGGGACGGGGTAGGGTTTCCGAGAGACCCTCGCTGTGCGCCAGCAATTTCAACAAGTCCCGCGTTCTCGCGAGTGCAGCCACTGAAAGATGAAATATTTGATCCACTTTGGTGTGTATTCATATACGAAAAGCGGGAATCGGAATATGAAAAAAAAAATGAAATTGGGTGATGCCGTGTTTAACCAAGCTTTACTATCATAAAGAGAACCGAGGCATACAATAATAAACACGGAATGAAAATTCTTCTAGTCTGGGCATCGATTTCCAGAGTTCTGGCACGCGTGCAGTACTCGCGCCCATCGATCCACCGCTCCGGGCCCAAGCCATCATTAAATTACATCTTTTTTTTGCGAAAAGGATTGAAAAAAAAAAAAAACCCTGAAAGAGGGAGGAAAAGGGCGAATAAATAAATAGAATTTATCTGTCTGACACACGCCTGGAATGTACGATGCAACAGGCCATGCAAAGTGAAGATGCAGATGAAATTAATATCAACATTCTGGTCACGTGACCCAAACGGTTTCCATTCAAAGAGTGCATTGCCCCCAAAGAGGGGTGTGTCACAAAGATGCGCAAACAGCCCGAAAAGCAGGTTTAAGTTTCACCTTGGGAGTGAAGAAAATTAAAATCTTACCTGGGGCGGGTCCAAGACTTGTAACGTCGTGAAACGCTTGGATTATTAACGTAAAGGTCCCCTAAAGAAACAACGCAAAAAATAATAATAAAAGACTTGTGTTGACAATATGAAATCAAACACAAAGGATTATAAATTCTACCCGCCCTCTCAAAACCGGCTCCACAAAAGTTTACAGTGGTCTTTTCAGTCACGATTCATAGAGAGAAAAAAGGGAAAGATATTTACGAGTGAAAAGCGCGAAAGCCAGCCATGCATATTATCACGAGAGCCCAGCCTGGGCCGGTGTGGGGGCAGGTGCACACGTGCTGGCCAATTAACAATCACCGTGTGCATTGTCCAACGGGCCACAACAACGGTTATCTTGAGCCCATTCAGAAGTTTCACATTGGCGCCATTGCGTTTAAATAATGCTAACAAGAATGGTAAATAATCGACTATATACCGCTACACCTTCATTTGCATTTGATTTCTGTGATGATTTACATGCGTGTACAAAACCCAAGACATTCCAATCCTCCATCCATCCAATACATACACACCACGAGAGGGTTAGATAAGAGAGAAAAAAAGGTGATCAGTACTTACCGGCCAGGCGAAATTCAACTGAACTTTCAATGGGTTGACGAAATTATTTTCCTCCGAGGGCCCAGTGGGAATATCAAATGTGTTATCTCCAAGAACCGGTGTAATTTCTTCTCCAAAAGTGCAAGCCTGTGTATTTTCCACATCAGATGGTATATCCCGCATGTATTCGAGCAAGCAAATCCTGAAAAAGGTCTCACACTGCGCCGTGCATTGGCCAGGGGAGCCCGTGCCACAACAGTTCCCTTGACTGTCCGCTGCCAGAGTGTTCCTAAACGATGATAATTCCAATTCGAACCGCTCTGTTCCCGTTACCTAAAACGTGCAAAAAAAATGGTGGAAAAGAAGCAAGATCGTTATGTATCCGTTATCTGTTAATAAATCAGGCACCATTCGCACACACACACACTTTGCATAGCGTAAGGCAGCATGGCATGACATCGCATACACACTGCACGGAGAGGACCACGCGGTTCATGAGCTTACTTCACAACAAACCCGGGCCTCCTCGGTTTATATTCCACTTGCGCATCATCCCACCAAAATTTCTCGGATTTGCACACAGAAACGAAGGAAGGTTTGAGAATGAAAAATGTACTCACCTTTGTAAAAACTGTGATGAAATAAACCATTAAAACCGTGATATATCTCCAGGAGAGCCGTAACCGACCCATGATTATATGTGACTCTGCCGCACTCCGTGTACGGCTAGCGAGTAATATCTGCCTGGTCGTATCAAAGAGCGAACACGACCGTATGCATCCGATCGGCTTTGTGGATAGGCTCCGCCTACTGATGTGTGATTGACAGTACTCGGCACGCACGGACGAATGAGGGAGTGCTGCTCACTGAATGGGGCTATGTAGTGACACCCCTTTTGGTGGTGTGTGTACGTGCACTAGTGGTATACACGGTGTGTGACACGAGTCTGGCGCTATGATCTTCTTCAAGTAAACGCACAACTCCAGTATAGGACTGTACTAACTGACTGCCGACCAAACTCTTTTCCAAATTAATCAAGTCAGTTATTCGTGAGCTCCGAACTGCCAGTACACGTGGATCACGGTGTCAACTAACGAAAGAACCCAGCGTGCGTTCCACATTCAAGACTTTAAGAGACTGATTTGCTGCGATCCGGCGTTTAGCGGAGAACTTCACCGATGCAAACTCTGTCACGAGACTTTAACACTGACGGGTCGGCCGGTATAAGTGTGTCTTAAATATTTCCCCCTCCGCATGTTATTAGCATACGATTATTCAGGCTCGCGCGTGGCACGCGACTTAAATCTCTGTTTCTAAGGAAAAGATGGCTTCGCAGTCATTTTGAACAAAGCTAGTCAATTTGCACTTCGGATTAGAAGTTAATCAGTTCATCCTATCGACTGAAAAGTTTTAACACCTTACTGCCCTCATAAACATGAACATCTGTTGGGCTCTGTTCACAGAAAATCGACTTGCTCATGTTTTACAATGTGTGTACATGTAGCAGAGAACATGATTGAATGAATGTCAATTCTTGTTTTACCCAACTAACGGCAAGGAGGAAGATGTAAAGAACATATTTTTATTGCTGGTCAAATTCCTTTGGTCGTATTATGGACAGCGTTTATTGAAATGCCAGGACGAGATCGATCGCCAAAACTTGGCACGCGTCAGTGTGTCGTCCAAACCCCTGCAAGTTTTACGATCGCTTTTGTTGTTGGCAAACGAGAAAAAAAACTTTGCCAACAATTCTCTTTGTTCGTGGCGCGTGCGCTGGGGGACGTGGCTTTTAGTCCTTCCCTGCTTTTGGCAAGGAGCCCAGTGTTGTCCCCCAAAACCCTGCCTTGCACCTGTCCGTTTCTCTTCCCCTATTGTTCGGCCTTTCCTTATCTTTGTACACATGATTAGTGGTACCCGTTTTATGAATGACCTCTAGTCAACAACCGCCGCCAACGACCAATAGGAATGCCCCATTAAGCGTGCCTAGTCCCGGAAGCGGTCACCCAATGGCCCTTATTTGCTTGTTATGCTAATTACCTACCTGAACATGGATTATTGGGTGCACGCGTACGTATGAATAGTCATGACAAGTTTGGCCTTGTGTAGTTTTTTTTGTGCTTCGTGCTGCTAAGCAGAGCTTTCAGTGTATGGTTTGGGTCAAAATGGCTACTGCCCGGTGTCATGAACAGCTACATGTACTCCAAAAACCAAATTGCAAAATGGATCAACAAGATATTTCTTGCGATTCATAGCAAAGCGACACACAACTGAACACATTTCAAATATAAACGCCTGATAGTGATACAACCAGATATTTATCATTCTGAAATATCTTACGGGCTTAATTACATACAAGCATATATTAAAGTTTACATCCGAAGTTTTTTTTTACAAGACTCCTTCCGTGTGACTAACTTTTATACGACATGCTCAACAAGCAAATTATATAAGAAGTAAAACATGTAGATCCACTACTGGGGTAGTCCCACGAGTTTCCTATTGATGACAAAGGGCCCGACATTTTTTTTACACGAATGTGGTCAGCGCATTAAAGGGGATCCCTGCATGCGCAATACCGCAGGTAATGGACATAGGCAATGCACTTAGCAGTCTATACGGAATCTCTGCCTATCATAACATGGAGATACAGAACATGACCCCTTTGACCCCGTCTAGTCTACGTCATCAGCACAGCTGGAAACCAAGGCTAAAAGGCTGGCTCTGCTAAGTAGGTGACCTTTGACACCCGACAACGACCTCCGATTTCACATTATTCAAAAAACGAGAGAAGCTATCTGACATTTAGTGGATCACAATCAGGTTTTCATTTGTAGACCATGTTCTTTTTTTAAGACCTCCTTTGTTTTATACCCAAGATGAACTTGTCACGCAGAGGTACATTAAAGCCTATCATCATGCAAATATATGACTTCATACCAAGCTGAGATTTGTTGATGTTCTTATTTATCGTCCGAAGACAATGAGTATCATTCAAAAGAGAACCTTTTCGGGTTGAACATTTATTTGTTGAGGGTACCCCCAATACTGCACCCGCACCACGTGCATCCTCTCCAAGACCCTAATTGTCACCCGCGGTCACGGTGTGTAACAATGGCACGTGCCAACGCGTGCTTCGTTAATGAGTTTTCATCGGGTACCATTTCAGACACGCGGATCTTGTCTAGTCACCAAGACGTCACCCAACATATACGTACCCCGTAACTTACACTAGTCACGTAATAACTGGGCCCAATTTTTATAAAGCTGCTTATATAAGCAGGAAATACTTGCTATACACTTAGCTAAAATGAGACGGGTGCCAGTTACAAGTAACTTGAATACTGTGGCATTTTGGCTGGTGACCAAACTTCTGTGCTTAGCAGCTGTATGAAAATGGTTCCGTTTTGCAAATCCTTCTTACCCGGCTTCTTCATCCAGGTTTTTTCATTGCAATTTTGTGGACAGTTATGAATAGAATTTGGTTTCAAGGATATAAGATGGACAAGAAACGATGATGTGTTACTGGGAATTGCATCTTCAACTCTCCATCGACGATAAAGCGGGTGAAAGATAAATGTTTAACTTATCACGATACATTCCATATTGAACAGTCCTTTTTCATTTTTACAGCAAACCGTGCATTTGACTGTCACTCAATGAGGTCTTGATAACTCGTCAAAGTATATTTTCTCCCAATCATGGGCACATTGAAAAAAATTTATGCAACAAGCACGCTGCTAACGACCTACATGCACCTGTTGTACCGACGAGACATTGGCCGGAAAAGGGAATGTTATCAGCTGGCGGGGAAAAAATAAACAACAAAACAACAAACAGACCACCTCGCGTCACATTCACCACCCTGCATAATAATAAAGTGTTTGCGAGTATCTTGTTTTAACCATGTTTTAACGTCTTATCAAGTCAATAAACGTTTGAAATATCCCGGCGTCTCGAGGGTTTATCAGCAGCACGCGTGACTCGCGTGCCGGTCATAGAACAAAGTGGACTTTATCACACTGTTGACTGTCGCTGGCACGCGTATAATTAAACGGGGGCCGTCGCATAGGCAATGTTATACGGAGCATGGGTCAATGTGATGTGTTAAGGTCTCAGATCACTGTTTATCAAAATTCAAGAATGAAACATAAACAAAATCTGTTTTGATGGTCTGAAGTAGATCTTTCCAAGTTTCACATTCCTCTGAAATACAGACAGAAAGGCGTTTTATTCGCCTTTGCCATTTTTTTTCATCCGCACGTTTTTAGCAACAACTATAGCCCTACTGTTCCCAGAGAACTTTTGAGGTTGAAAGTAATATACAACATTTGCAAACATAAAAAACTACCAAATTATTATAAAATACCTTACTTGACTGTAAATGAATAAAAGTCTCAAACATCTTGTTAAGATAATGGCACCCGGTGTGCTGTCATTTTCAAGAAAATATTTTTTTATCAATTTCCAACGACAGTCGGCCGACCACCGTTTGTAAAAAAAAAGAGTTTTTTTCCTTCAAATACTGCCCCAATTTATATACCAAATTTAGTTAGTCCACAATTGTTTGCAATTGGTTACACATCCGTGAACGGAAGCCAGCTATAGTCTGGTTCCTATATTCCTGACAATTCCCCGACGTCTACAAATTGCTCCGTTTCATCTGAAGTAGGGTCAGGGAACCAGACTACAAGAACAGCATTTTTTTCTTGGTTTTTCAGCATCTATGAACACAAAACTTTCAAAAGGTTAGTGTAAATATTTGCTATAAAATACCAACCCCCTAATCCATCCAGTTCTGAAAATAACAGCAAAAGCAAATGTTGTATATCCCCTTTAATGAGTTAACTTTAAATTGTCCTGAAGTACTTTACACAAACCATTCGACACAGAAACGTTGACATTTTTGATGAACCTGCTCAATTAAGAACACCCTTAAAAATCAGCATAATACCAAAAAAAGAGAGAATAAAAGCAAGTTTTACAAGACCAAGTCCGACTTTAAAGGGAGAAGAAATAATAAAGAGAATAGAACAAAATAATATAGAAACATTACAGGGCCATGTATTACCACTAACAAGTGGTGTAAGAAACACAAGTTTATAACTTTTGTAAACCTGCTCGCGAGAGGCATCCGCAAAGAAAACAAAGTGAAACATTTGCTGCGTCGACAAGTAGCAGGTCCCTTTTAATTTACTCTCTTCTCCATACAGTTTGGGGGAACGAGAATATTTCGGGAATTAAATCACGCTGCGATGTCCACTCTGTCCCGACGTGGGTTTTTCTCCAGTTACCCGCTTGACCTCTGTCGATTTGACAAGTTAAAAGTCCTTAGCGGAGCATATTTTTTTTGTATCATGTTTCAGGTTACAATTAAGGAGCATATCATGCATAACGGAAAACACTGTTGAAACAATGTATAGACCCTTTGCATATTTCACCATGACAGTGGGCAGGTCTTTGTGTCTGTGCGGTACACTTGATAGTGCTTTATAGATTTAAATAACAAAACATGCCCGCTGTCATGGTGCACCGTGCAAAGGGTCTATTTTCAATGTGTCAGACTTAGGCAATGCGTTCAGCTGTATGACAAATTGCTCTCTTGTCTTTTGAAATGTCCTTTGGGTGTTTTTTTATAAGAGACTTGGGTAAAAGAGTTCATAGATCATCGCAAACCTAAATCGGTTCTCTAGTGGGGCAGATAGGGGAAATATTTGGGGGAATTGTGCCTTTGATGATACGAGCATTGAATTTGGCACACAGAGTATGTCATGAGAAGGATATTTGGCTATAGGGCCATCGCAGATTTGTCCCTAAGGTAGGTAGATAACAAGCAATGACAGCCATTTTGAAAAATTTGAAAATTGCTTGTTATTCTAGGCCTACCTATATTTTTTTCATAGGACAAATCTGCGATGGCCCTATAGCCAAATATCCATACTCTTACTGTGTGCCAAATTCCATGCTTGTATCATCTGCCGTACTACTCGGTGGAGTTATACTTTCGGTCTACAGGTTTAGCATTTCGAACTTCAAGATTACTTAAAATGCAGTCAGATTGTAAGATATCAGTGACCTGAAGTGCTCTTGGTGAGCTTAGAGAAAAATGGTGCAATAGTTCAAATCAATCCCCACCTGATATGCAGTATTGTACTGCAGCTATGGTTTTAATTCAGTTTTTAAATTTATTTGTGTAATCAGAAATTGCAATGATGTTACCGTACGATGGAGGAGAGTGTTTCGAGTGGAGTATGGTATTTCTACCGTGACAACGTATTTTTTTCTTTGACCGGTACCGTTGGCCAGGACACCGGTCAGGCGCGTGCGGGAGCGTGTCAACCAAGACAAGAACAAGTCTCCCAGCGGGGTCTATCCACTGAAAAGAAAACAACTTTCTCATTTGACCCTTAAATGGCCCAGCATTGTAATTAGTTACACCTTTATATATAATTGTATAATTCTGTACATACTTGCTGGTTTAGCCACGTATTGTTACACAAGTTACAACCCCGAATTGAGGTTTGGAGTTGACTTAATGCTTGAAATTTAGAACAGTAAGAAAGTTCGACATTGAAAAAAACACAAACCCATATCCATGCTCTATCACAGATGTAGGTTTGGTATAGATACTCTATGCACTTGAACACTTGACCTTGGTAAGAGGAAAAAGGACTTTGCGAGTGTCTTTTTGTCCAATAGGACTAATAAAAAGAGTTAGAGACAGGCTGAACTCCATCAGTGCTGCAAGTGTCTGTTGTGACGAGCTAATTTAAAGGAATTCGGAAGGGCAAGTGGAGGGGTCTTGGGGGTTGATGGCGTCTGGAGGACGGCGTCCCTAGGTCCCGTGCCTCGCACCCACCCAGCCCCGCGTGCCGTGTGACAGCCCGCGCCTTATATGGTAAAGGCCGGTGCAAAACACGACAGGCAGAAACACAAGTCGTTCGTTGTTTTCACCGGGTTTAGGTCGCGTGTTTGCGGGTTGGTGTTGTCCTTATTTGGAACTGTTCGCGGCGTGAGTGGCATGGGTTGACGGCGGGTTGCCCTGCGTTCCGTTTCCTTTAGCTCTGTGGTTATACTTGTCAAAAACTCACCCAGTTTAATTTACGCTGAGTTTACTATATCCCACTTGTTCTTCCAGGACCGGACGTCATTAATCTAGGTCTGAATAATAAACAATCCTTGGTGCACACGGGGAAGACTCAAGTACTAGAACAATGAATGGACACAATGTCAACATTATCATTTTCGTTTCATGAACATTTTCGAAGTGAATCGAAAGCGATACCCAAAAGTTGTCGAGATTTCAACCACCTCTGACCTATCAAGTCGAGAGGCGTTGTTGGAGATTCGAAATTCTCGTCACCCGTGGTCTAGAGGCGACATCGGCAAAAAAGGGTGAAAATTGGTCTCCTCCGTCTTGTGGTCGAATGCGTGAAATATTGAGACCGTAGCACCTGTCTCCTTGTGTTATTTTCTCTTTGTGTGTCCATCCCAGGAAACAAATGGGGGAAAAAAGAACACTCGACTGGCTTTGAGCACGGGTTGAGATCATTAAGAGCCACGGTGTTTGCACTACCGACCGCCATGGCAAATTTACACACGCTTAACTTGGAGGGTGAGTGCTTTGCCCCCTGTATAATCGGCAGGGAGACTGCGCCCAACACCGAGGAGGAAAAACAAAGTAGGAGAGAGGAGGAGGCAGGCAGTGGTGTGTGGAGACTGACCTCTTTGAAGGCTCTTTGTCTGCACCCAGTGTGTGCGCCTGGCCTAGACAATGCGCCCATGATTAGGCTACATGCTGAAGTTTAACTTTGTCAACACGCTGTTTGCAGATGTTCCTCTAGGGCCCTGGGGAACGCGTGGCCACGAGTACGGATCGAAGACTTGGCGCGTGTCCGGCTGAGGCCCCCTTTGTTGGCCCGCCTAAACCCCCCTGCTTATCCCCTATCAGCTTTGTTCCCACTTGACGGAGGCAAGGCTGCCACGCGAGCGAGTCGCGTGCCGCTTTTGTTTCTCCAACTACCGTTTGTAATTAGGCTTTGTGCACCGGCAAGCCCCATCACGTGGTCCCCCCCCCCTTCAAGCAGTTGATTACCAACAAAACCAGCTTTAGCGCTTCGGTAAATGAGGACAGAAAAAGAAGCCCACTCTTCGCTTTTTGTTGGGTGGGGGGGGGGGGGGGGATGGGGGAAGGCGAGGTATCACAGTTTATAAGCCACACGCGCCTTATCCCAATCACCCCCTTGGCCTTTTGTCAGAAGCAGGGAGCTTATCGGCCCTGCTCGCGTAATAAATGGGCTTCAGTCCTGCCGAATTAGAGAAGAAAAAAGCCGGATACAGGCCTAAGACTTCCAGACAGAAAATTTAGCGAGAAAGCAGGAGAGAAAGAAAGTTGGTTTCCGCTTCAAACGGGGTCTAAGCCGATAATTGCGCACGCGCGAATTCGTCTTGGATTATTGTCCGTGGACACAAACTTTATCCTATACAGTGTCTGTCCAATAGCCTGGAGAACTTTCTGCCTACCGCATGTCACGTGTCAAATAAAGGGTGTGAAAGCAGAAAACAGTCGTTGAAGAAACAAAAGATGCTGCAATCACTCGGGACATAGAGTTCGACGAAAACAGAATATAGGGAGTCTGTGAGTTTGGAGTGTCAGAATGACGATGTGAGGAACTGAATTTACCATGGTTTTTCTTCAACCGCATGTGACTATTTTACCGTTTTCATCTACAAACCAAATATCCGATCTTTCTTACGTTCTGCGTTACAGCCATTGCCCCTCCAAAGTAAAATAAAGCCTAGAAGATACAAAACAAAATTTGGGAAGGTCAGGATAATTTCAGACCCATCGCTGATGTTTATTACGGTGATAAAAATACTCAGGGGGACATGCAGTAAAAGATCCTTCCTGATGTCTGTGCATCGCAACGAAATATTTATGGGCATGAATTGAAATTGATGCTCTCTCGAGTTACAGAAATGTTTGAAATATCTCGGTTATGTAATAAAATTTCGTCCGAATTCAGTTGGCCCAACTATCAACGTAGAAAAAGTGACATTGGAGGGTTGATTCCTTGTGTCTTAAGGTTTTTGTTTCTGTAAACTCCTCGGCTTGTGCGTTTTTCGTGAATGAAAGAAAATCTTGGAATTCCCAATTGTACATGGGTAATGAAAATATATTAGGCTTACACCCTTTTGTAGAAAAACAATACTGTTTAAAGCAAACTAAAGACACCAATTTGTCGAAGGGATGAATACATAATCATGTGTAGTGACGCTCAAATTTGACTGATGGAGAGAGGGGAGTTGGTCAAACCAAACACGGCATTGTGTTATTGTAGGGTTTTACCAATCGGCTCGTGTTACGTAAGGGCCTTTAAGCCGTGCATAATAGGCCATCTGGCGCGTGGCTGCTAATGTCGGACAGGCGCCGATCGATACCGAATTAGCGACGAAAAAAAGACCTCGTGCTTCAAACTTCTGTTCTTCTTTTTGTCTAATAAGGCGAAATATCACGGTTTGTAGGATTACAAGATATACAGACTGTTGTCGTAGGAGGTTGGTAAAAAACTACAAATTAGTAAGCAAGTAATACGCATTGTCTCGTCTTGCAATGACTCGTGAACATGCCATAAGCCCCGGTAGAACATTTCATATAATCATTCTCTGATGAATTGGGTATTTTCCTTTAAGAAATATTGATTCACCTTCTGTCATCAGTTGAAGTGAGAGGAGAAAAAAAACAATAAACTCAATTGGAAAAGTGCGTTCTGGTGCAATGTTGGTATTGAGCTATCCGCTGAAATAAAGTCAACGTTTGGTTGGTTGGTAAATTAGTTCACGGTTAGTTGATCGATTGGTTTATTCGGTCCGTCGGTTGGTCTGTTAGTTTGGTTGGTTCGTTCCTTGATTTTCAGTGGTTAATTAATGTAATTTTTCGGTTGATGTTTTTTTTTTTCCCGGATTAGCCTTGCTGGTGATGAAGCTCTATAATCATACTGTATTATGAGAGTTGAGCGATGCATATTTTGTGCATATTTGAACTTAAAGCTGTGCCAGGTCGTGAATATTTGGCAAAGAAAGGGCCAACAGAAATGGGGAAATGCGCTTCACCTCCGTCCCCGTTTCCAAGTCTGATGATGATGTAAAATAAAGCAAGGCTCCGTGCAAAACGGACGGTGAAAAAACTCGCCGTTGAAACCGAATCATCGCCAGATTCCCCCAGTACCCAATTATATTTATTTTTTAAACAACTTATACCAACAACACACACGACTGTTTCGGTATAACAAGCTTGACGCACGGAAACTGACCGAACAAAAACGGACAATGGACTTTTTAATGCCGCGGCAGGCGCCTGCATCATTAATATTCCTGTCCGGACTGGTCGCGTGCCCCATTGTTCCCCCACAATAGGATGCTACTTGTGGTTTGGTGGCCGCCAGGTCCTTTGTTGGGAAAAAAAAATAATGAACCTCTCCAGTGCTTTTATTCCTGGAGAATGGGGGTATAATCCTTTCCTCCAACCCCACCCGCCCAGCACGCGCACAAGACACGCGAACAAGACACCCTGTTAAAACGAAGCTGCATGGATGTTTTGTATCAAGTCATCGATCGCGGTGACATGTTGTTACGGAAAAACAAAATTACAAAACTTCGCACATTTCAAGTTAAACACTTCTGCAAAAAATGTTGAATATTCTTTTATCGTAATTCCGATTGTTAAGGTTGGGAGGCCCGGTGTTCCGGTCCCGAAAGAATCTTTCTCGAAGACAAACGAGTCACCTTTGAGAAGATTCTGCTATACTCGAAAAGCTGTCTTACTTTACCCGGTTCAAGTCAATCCAGTCAGTGAGCAGTGCTAAGGTCTTTTCACACTAGAGAATCCACATGTACCTTTTATCTGAGTTCTTAACGATTTACCCATCCAATCATCTATACCATGGAACAACAAACGAGTTGTTTTTTTAAAGTTATTTCTTCGCTCTGAAATTTTGTTAAATTAACGTGTTCACAAAAGGACTCGAAACAGCCCATTCATAACGATGCGTCGCAAAATCCATTAAGGGCAACTTTCTCCACAAATATTGATTAGGACAACCCGTGAAGACTCATCATAACGTTATTAAAATTCTACCACAAAGGGGCAGAGCTCTGGACCATTAATTTTTTTCTGGTCATCGAGTAATGTCCAGTCAGATCTCCGGACACTATCCGTCCAGCTGAAGGACTTGAAGAGTGCATTCACTTCCGAGACGCCCCGCCGCCTTTATCACCCCGTCCCAATTATCGCCCGGGCCGCTACGTTTTCTTCTGCAACCGGGTACAGTCACTTAAAATAAGCACGCGTTACTTATATCACGTGATCAACGGCGGATCCGGGGGGTACCCCCCCAAAAAAATTAAACAAACAAATAAAATACGAACCCAATTGTTTTTTTTTTTAAAGTGACGTCGCAAAAAGGCAGCCACTGCGCACACCACCATCTTTTGCAAAAAGAAATTGGTGAAAGTGGTCAGAAATTGCCTCAGATCGCACAACAGAGCATCTATAGGCCTAATCCAAAATGTTCCGGGACCCTTAAGCGAGCCCCGAACCCATGCCGTAAATTTTGGAATCAACTTTTGGGGAACACAGTTTGTTTTTTAGCCCCCAAAACAATTGTGTTCTGGATCCGCCCTTGCACGTATTATGTCACGTGATTGGAGCAAGTTCATGACGTTATCAATTCGTTGGAAAGTCGAAGCGAATTGTGGCCTATAGAGGTTTAGGCTGATGTTTTCAGATATTGAAACATCGTTGGCTTGAATCCCACCCACTCATTTTACCCCTTATTAATCAAAATTATTTGAAAAGAAAGTTTTTAAGTCTGGGAACCACCCCGTTGACAATTTACGCATGCGCATTATGGCCAGGGACTACGGCAAGGTTGCAGTCTACCATTAAATAAAGCGCCATAGACCTCAGTGATAAAAACGCCCACTTCCAAAAATTATGAAAAATATTCACAACTCCCAGGTGATTTTAGACACACATCAAATCAAGCTTATTTCTTTAAAATTCATTTTCCGTGGATCTTTTTGGGAGAAAATTCTATCCAAAGATGATCACCCCTAAAAAGTCCTGAATCCCATCGCCATTTTGAAAAAAGGATGCCTATACGCTCCATTGCAAAATAGAGCAATTTTAGGGCCCAATTTTATCCGAATTCAAAGAAATACGAGCTCGCATACCTGTTCACAGCTTCCAACCTTTTTTCCTACGAACCCCCAAGTTCATGGCCTACAAAATGCTCTAATAGCAACAAACCCCCCCCCCCCCCAAAAAAAAAAACACACACACAAAATAAAACCAGGGCATGAAAATCGCGATTTGACCGGCGTATAGGCAATTTCGGGCCTATTTAATGGCCTGCACCTATAGGCCTTTACTTGGTTGCGGAAAAAAAGTAACTGGTTCTATCCATGGTCAGTCTTATTACAGCTTCATGGCCATTCCGAATCTAGACAGGCTCGGTGCAATTAATTAAGTACAACCCGATTGTTGTCATGCAAATTTAACCGCGGAGGGATTAGTGGGAAGGGTGGGTAATTAAATGACGCTGGCCACACTCATCCGCAGTGAAGACAGCTCGTCACCAACCAGACGTTATGGGCTCTATGTGGGCACTAACATTGAAAATACTGTCGGTGAATGATAGAAGTTTCTGATATGGACAGGGCCATATTACCAATAACGGTAAAACGTCGCAAAACAGAACTTAAAAAAAAAAAAAAATTAAAGCCATTTATACCACTGTGAAAATTGGTTCTGGTGGTAGTTTTGAAAGCTTTTTATTCGTAATCACTAAGGCCTATCCTTTTCGATACTTGGAAGTCTGTAAGCTTTTTTTCCCCGTAACCTTGAGCAAATTGTGTGAATTTGGTTCTTTTTGCAGCGGATTCTACTGTTTTTATTTACATTCCGAGCTCTCCAGTACGGAAGCTTAAAGTGACCATCCGAGTTTCCACGTTTCTTTGATAATTTATCTCGGAAAGAAGGATACTCCAGACTTTGTATTCAGAAATATAGACAAGGTATATTATATTCAACTACAATATTTCATACACCTGAAAAGTCGTGATAACCATCCATGGAAGAAATCTCCACGTTTTAGTAGATCAATTAATCGTTGAATCGAGAAGTTATGTTGTTTGAGACCAAACAAAGTTTTTGCCGCTTTTCTTTCAACTGTAAAAGGTCAATTTTTGTAGGTTCATATTTTTTTCAGGGGAGCAGCTAATCCAATGATGAAAGCCAGAGGCCGGGTTTAACTGTGTTTAAAGCTGCCTTGTGGCTACAAGTTGTAAGCTTTTGTTACGAGAATAATTAATTGGATATTATGTCTCCTTTTTTGAAATCCTTTTTTTTATGGGCTAAACCCGCTTACGGCCTTACTCATTATTTCAAAGCATTTCATTTTAATCCCTAAATAATGACGTGACATATTGAAAAGCCGTCTTTGTTTCTCGTTTTTCCTTTCTTCAGTTAGTCCTCAAATCCACGTCAGATTATTTCAGTGTCATTAGAAGTACCAAGACAATAGGCTTTTTCTGTTAACGGAGGGGCCAACAGTTATATAGGTACCCGTGCAATCCAATATGAACCAAAAAAAAATTAAACATAATTTTCTTTTGGGCTTAACATTTTCCCGCGATGATAGCATGTGACACGTTTTCAATTTATTTTACATGTAGGCCTAGGCTTATGGCAGTGAAATATAAGAGTTGTTATAGCTTATCAGGAAAAAAAAGAATATTTGTAATGGATAACTTTATGTTCAATAACATATCTTGCACCTGAAGAAAAATAAAAACCAGAACTAGTGATTCTTAGTTTTTTTAATTTTCAAATTTTGGTGAACGGAATTATTCAGTGGCGTTGCAGTTTTACCTATGATTTTGTATGGGATGTATATCTACGCATTTCGATTTGATTATCTTTTTAAGCCTCTTTTTTTCGTGATTCGTGCCCGATTTAGGATGGTTTCGAAGAAAAGCTGTATAACCAGTACATAATTAACAACTGGCGTCCCGGACTTTAGTTGTACATCGAAGGCAAACCAATCTAATAAACAAATTACCATTCATGATGCTTTTTATTGCTGTTTGCCACCAGCAGATGGCAAACAACAATACGAAATGGACCGAAAATGAAGCTCAAAACTCCGGATTCCCCCTCGTCTTTTGTACGATTTTCACAAAATACCCTTTTCGTCGAAAACAAATGAGGGTGTTTCCCCGTCGAGCCACTAGTTCCGTCTTAGCATCGGCACGATCAATGCACGGGGCATCGGCGTCGCTGTGTACAGGTGGTCGTTGAGCAGCTGACATGGTGTTATCAGCGACTGACAGGCGTGCACACAACCAAATACATATCAGGACTGACCCGGGAGCTCTATAACAAGCGACATCATTTCCTTGTGGACAGTACACGGTAATATACTCCCCTGTTTAGCTTCCCGTATCAGACCCATACAGGAAGTCATTGGAATAATTTGATAAGTCCAATGCGACGAAGCCGTCTGTGTCCCTCGAGAGTCAATGTTTTCGTGTCATTAGCACCGCGATAAGACAGATATGCAGTTACAAGGTCGACTAATATTTGGAGGAATGGCGCGTTCGATAGTGTCTGGGTGTTTTGTCATCATAAATGTGACTTGCTCATTATTTTGTTGTATTCTTTAAATTCGTGGAAGTGGAAGCTTGTCCTTGTTTTACAGAAGTTGTTTGAAAATTTGCAACTTGCAAGGCGAGGTGTCGTTTGTATGGCCATACGTCGGAGATTCGCAATAAGTATTTCCATGTTATGTAAGATTTTGTTTCCTAAGTAACTTTGTTCAGATTTGCTTTGCTAAGTTAAAGGTGTAGCCCTAGGAAATAATAAGCTAAGACCAATGCATTGTCATTCACAAAACCGCTCGGTTGAACTCTTCTTCGTTAAAGTATAGATGATAATTTCTTTTTTTTTTAAAGAAGTAAACAAACCTGCCACGATTTTTTGAATGAGAGGCAGCTTCTGAACGGAAATATCATAACGATCGTTAGAGATCAAAATTAGAAGATCAAAGTCTTGCACCATATCTTTTGCTTTTTGTTAAGTTTTAAAAATGACAGTACACCAGACTTGAGATTCTCTTCTGTCCATTTCACTAGCGTCTACTATACGACCATGTACATGTACAAGCTGAACGATTTCGCACCCGGATAATCGTCTCTGATGGGGATACCGGATGGTCCACATCGAGTTAGCAAGCCGCTTTTCCTCCAGAGATAAAGGCTGTTAAACCTTGAAAATCTGACATCTTTATCAGAGGAAGTGGGCATCGCATTTACTACCCACTGTGCGTATACTTGAAACTGGGGGAAAAGTGACTTTCCCACGGTTGTAGAGCGAAAGGAACGTGTGATTGTTAATTCGTATCCCTGATTACAGTGTTAGCCGCCAATTGGTTCACTTCCGTGTTGAAAAGACAAGGCCATAAATGGCAATTTTGACAGTCTATATTTGACACCATTGCTTGAAACGTGGGATCTCGAAATAATGCGTTGATCTGATATGGTACAGGTTTAATCCCGCCGTACAATTAATATTAATGTTTTTAGTGTGGTGGACATTTTTCATCGGTCAAATTCCAGAAAAAATAATAATAATTTGCTAAGTTTGATTTACTTCTCTCATAGACGGTCCGCGTTTGTATTTTCTAAAATACCTCCAACTCACAATCCTTTTAACACAATTCCTATAGCCACACATAACTCAATAAAATGTATGAAGCACACTTATCAATGCTACAACCCTATACCCCGCCAAAAAGGCTCACAGAAGTCTTGTTCTATTTCTTGTTATTTGACACAACCGGGCAATATTGAATCTGAGCCGCTTTGATTGTGTTATTCATAATCGTTTAATTACGAAAATAGTAGTTCACGAAGCAGTGACATAATGTAGACCTCGGACTTGAAGTTCCTGCAAAGACTGACTCCATCCTTTGAAGTAAATATTCTTCGATATTCATCCTAACACTGCAACTATAAGGTTTAATATATTGGCCTGTGGTGGCACGCTGTCTTGCGCGTGGCACCACGTGGGCAGCGAGTGCCAAGCCCCTGCCCCTCGTGCGCCCGGCACGTGGAGGCCTAACTCATTGACCACCCTAGACGACTGATCAAGAAAACACCGCGTCAGTGTGCCGACCATAAAAATAGCAAATTTCTGGTCGTGAACTTCTTAACAGACGCACCCCTGCATGCTCTGAGGGCCTGTTTGATGTTTCCTGGCCCGGTTGCCACAGCAACATTTGACCCACGCGAGACCCCCTCGTGTGTGACGGGGCTTCTAATAAGACTTTTTTTTTCTTCCTTGGCACAAAGAGCGGTGAGTTCGTCGCGTCACCTGTTCGGGATTGTAAGCTTAATTCCTCCGTCACTCAACATTCCTTCGCAGGCCGTGTCTTGAACAAAGCGTCCCCGTTACCGAAACACACCGCAGCAACAAAGGAGGTGTCTCCAATACACACAGCACAGGTTAGCTCCATATAACATTCTTGCCTTAGGTTAACAATCGACCAGATGTTCATGTCTTTAATTTTTGTCACATACATTTTATATTACCCCATCATATTTTTAAAACGAGAACTTTATGACAAAGAACTCAGAGTCATTCTTTCCCTCTAAACAACCACCAACATCAAGCAATTGTTTTTATAAGCGAACAGTTGTATTCTTCAGCATAATTGAAAAGGATCAGGAGTGTGAGGGTGAGTGTCGGGGGAGGGGAGGGGAAGGGATGTCAAAATCAATTTCTTGCGAGATTTGGAAAAACTTATAGAAAAGTAAATCGATAAACTAAGGAAAAATAAGTTAGTTTTGTGGCAAAGAAAGTTGGGTTTGGGTTGATAGAACGTTGAACAAAATTGAGTCGCTACAAACGATTTTGAAGGTGGTGGTGGTGGTGGTGGGGGGGGGGGGGGTCACTCAGCCCCCGGGGCTCGCGTCCACTCTCAAGGGCTGATCCTTAAAAAGACTGAAAGTTACAAGGCGAAAGCCTTTTGTCACGGGGTGGAAAACTCACAAAAGAAAAACCCGGCGCACGTGCGGCTAGGTTGTACGGTTTTGCGACCGAACTGCTCGGGATGACAATGAATACCCGTTGTGTGAATCGACCTTGTTTTGGCTGTGGTTGTTTCATCTCCCACTCCTCATATCTGTGTCATTGAAAGAGAGGTTATGAACTTCTTTTTTTTCTCTGCTTATTTTTTTCAGAGACGCGCTAGCCCTAAATGGGCGTTCCGTCCTTGTGTTTTGTCATGCAGATAGGGATTGTGACTTGAACATCATGAAAAGATAATGGTTAACGACCTTGCTTCCACCCTCCACGAAAGAGAAAAGTTCCATTACAAATTCGTCATTGGTGGGGCCATCGGATGTTGTTTATACAATCTCATTCCAGTCGGAGTGAATATGGATACCTAGTTGGAAAGCTCCGGTTTTCATATGTGTGTGGTGGTGGGGGGGGGGGGAGGCAAATACAGAATCATAGTTAATTTTACAATGGTCAATTTTTTTTTTTGGGGGGGGGGGTTGGGGTGTTGGCTGGTCGATTGATACACGTATAAGATCACTGTATACAGACGCTAGTATAAGGCTTCCCTGCATCAGAAACCTGCAAACAGCGGTTCCAAAGATTCTAGCCGCACCATGATGTAGGTCCTAGTTTTTTCCCAATTGTCATCTTGCATTTATTCAGTGGGAGACATAAACCTCAGTGTTTGTGGTTTTGCAGTGACCTTTGACTGCCGTAAATCACGCCACCGACAACCCTCTGTAAATCACTCCATGCACCGCGCGCGCGCGGGCCAGATTCACCCTTTGATCTCCACCCGAGGACGGGCACGTGAGCTCGCGTGCCAAGACAGAAATATAAAAGATAAGCGGCACCTCCGCTGTGTACATTGACTGTAGTCTTTCGCGCCAAAAAAATCGGACCCATCGAAATTCAGATAATTCCTCCACTATGCAAATAGATCTGCCATTTATCTCCGTCAGTAGTGACTATTCTAACAAATTACAATGAACGCAATAAAAAAAAAATTGCAGGTGAACAAAAATAATTTCATGAGCAATTTAATCCGGCTATAAATTCTTTGGTCAGGATGCAATTTTATGACATGGGTTTATACTCAGAACTTTTCATCGTCAGGAAACGAAATTGGCAGATTTAGCATTTCAGACACATCCTTTGAAAAATGATTGAGGGACAATTGCATTTATTTAGTTCTATGGGTTCACTTACACAGTGCCCCACTGGGAGGCAATATGCATTCAGAAGGCGGTCATGCCCCAGTGCGTAAAATACATCATAGGTGTACTATAATAAGTGTTCCTTCACAACAAGGAGTTTTTAATAATAATGTTATTCAGCGAGCTCTCTTTAAAAGAGCGCGTGTGGCAAAGGCCCTGGACGGCCTACAGGTGAGCCGGGTATTGTTTGACTAAGCAGGCAGAACAGGTGTGGGCCCACCTGCCCCTCAATCAGCCTAGGCACGCGCCACGCTTCACGCCCCGAGAGATCGCTTTTGTGTATGTCATTTTGTCAAAGCAAAGTTGGGGGGGGGGATTGAGCGCGCGCAAACATCTAAGAGATTACCAGAATTTGCCGCCCGTGTTGGCCGAAGTCCAGGGTCCAAGGTAAAGATTACGGATTGTTGCTGACATCAGATTTGGCGGGAATTTTAGCTACTGCTGGTAGTACCTGAAGCCAGGTGTACGGTACGGTGTACACGTACACAAGCTATAGGCCTACACAGAGGTGCACATCAATGCATAGTTGTGGATTGTGACGTTTAGATCTATAATTTCAGAATGTACGTTTTAATATTTACTGAAACTTGTCACAAAAAAGATTGACTTTTATTAGCAATATCTTTCTCAATTGCTGTGGGAATACCGCAACAGTTTTAACTGAAATTGCACAGAAAGTGAAATTTTATCAAGTTCTAAACACTCCCGTTCATAAATCGCAAGTTTATTTACCCGTTACAAAGTTAGAACAATTTTTTTTTTGGGCGTGATTTTCCGATTTTATTTTCAAGTGCAAAGTGAACCCTTTGAAAATGCCCCGAAAAACAAGGGAAGACAAATTCTGACAAACACCTGGCTGGGTATGTAAATAGAGATAATAATTGTTTATCAGAATATCAAGATTACAGAAATTCTTAGATGTTAATTTGGAATTTTCGGAGATTTATTTAAGTGCGCCACGTTAGGGAACACTCTGCAAATGTGTGCCCAATTTCCGGACGCCACCGTTTTTGAATTTTGGACTAAATTTTATGAATTTTGGATTAAAACACTTGATGACCTCCTATATATAAAAAAAACATGGTTGTTGGTATAGTACCCTGAACACATTTTACATTGAACAAGGGTTTTGTAGAAGCGAATCAGACTACGTGAGAAATACAATTTCTGGAGTCATGCGAGTGACGAGGAGATTTATTTATTTGTCTTTAATAAAAGCTTTGAATTCAGACGGAAATTGTAGCGAATAGATCTTTCTTGAAGCTTTCGTTCTTGTCTTTTTGCTAAGTTTTGATTGTGTAGTTTTGATCATATTAGATTCAAGGCAAAACAAGTAACTTGAAGGTATGCTTGGCCTAGGGAGAACGGTGTGGAAAGATTTCCATATCTGGCCAGCACTTGTCACCCTGGCCTGTGCACAAACCCTATGGGATTGGTCTGAAAATTTCTTAGTATTTTCTCAGTAAATGCTTTAATATTTTCCCTGCTAAATTTGACTTTTTAAGGACATTTTAATAACTTTCTGATGGTTGATAAGTCACTGAAGAGAACAATTAGTGATGGCGAGATACGGGAATCTTTCCCGACATGCCCGAGTAACTAGGACTCTACCGTCTACGAATCGCCTTTTATAACATTTGGAGATGGTCGGGTGATAGTTAGGGTCCTAGGATCATAAAGCAGTCGCGGAAAGCAAGACAACGCACCAGACGAAAATTGAACCCACTAGCGGCGCTTGAAAGCGGTGTGGTACCCACATACATCCCGCATTTTTTTTCGGTAATCATCACGTGATGCATTCATTTGCATAATTAACTAAACACGATGGAAGACAGCCGTTGGAACTGGACGTTTTGTTATGGACAAGCCGCCGAAATCGTCAAAAATTTTCACATTTTAGTTTTTTTTGGTTCTGTTTCAAGTCAATCATTAGCTTCATGAATGACTGCTGAATAGTGTGAGGTATGGCCATGTAATCTGGGGTGGGATTATAGAGGTGAAAATGGACCATTTTGGGGAGGCCCCCTTTTTAGGGTCTCTTACGACCAGTCTAACTCTGTGGTTATGTCTCCAGCGTTACATGTGAATTCCTGATGAGCTTGTTAAGCTGGAATTACTCAATCTAGTTGTGTACGTGTGACGTTGTTGTGTACAAGTGTCCCACGATCACAATTGCCGTTTTCCAACCCGGCTTCGGCGGCTTCTTGTGGGAGTCCCGATATGATAGGACACCGCCGTTGTGTATGGTGTGTTTGTCGTGAGAGTTTTTTCTCTATGGCACCGCGATTGCGTGCGGAGGGACTTTCCCTCAATGTGAAATAATTTTGCGTAGAGTGGGTGGATGAGGAAGTCGGACACATGCAGGAGAATACTGTACACTAATGTCAGGAACTCAGAATGACAACCCTGCATCCTGAAATGAGACAGAATGATACAATTTTTGGGGATTAAAGTTCCAGAAAGTGAGTATTTATTAAGCCAAGATTACATAGATCCACTTTACAGCTTCCTTTGATAGCTTTATTTGTGTAAAGTTTGCAGACACGTGATGTACAAAATGAAACTTTCTGTGTACATGTGTTTAACCATGTAGTTCTATGTGTGTGTGTTTTTTTTTTTTTAAATAAGTATGATACTATTTGCCTTCAAGCAATGACTACAGCGTCTGCAATGAAACACAAAATAACAACAACAGGTTTAAAGTCACAGTTCTCTACGCCCTCCCAAGTCTTTGGAGGCCGGGGAGTGAGAAAGACTGATACGAAAGTCATTGTTTGCTAAAGTCCCCATTGTTCAACCATGTTGGTGGTTTGGTCTGTCGAGTTGAGCGACACGTGGTAGGTGTGGGTGGGTGAGGAGAGAGCGGGCTGCAGGTTGAGGCTCCATGGTGTGGATGGCAGTGCTCCTTGAGGCCGGGGGCATTGTGTGGCAAGAGGGCTCGTAGAGCTCGTGGAATGGGGCCGGCTGCCGTTGGGCGCTGGGATGGCTGTGGGTGGGTGGTTGTTGGAGGTGGTGTCGAGATGCATGGCTGGTGGTATCGTTGCTGCACCTGGTGAGTCCTTCTGGGTGGTGGGAGGGTCGGTGTGGAACGGCCGAGGTGTGGTAGGGGGTGGCGATGGGGGCTTGGCCATCTTGGCTGGTGGAATCATGGCTGTCACCTGGCCAGGTGCCATTACCAATTGTGCGCGGGGAATGACGGGCAGGTACTTACGCAGAAATTTTCTGTTGCGCAGTGTAACCCGTCCTCGAGACGTCCACTCTCACCAAATATTGGTCAAACTGGCGCACCTCGACCACAATGCCTGTCTTGTCCCACTTGGTGGGGTTGGGGCTGGTCTGGTTCTGGATGCGGACACAGTCTCCAATGATCAGCAGAGGAAAGGTGCGGGTGTCACTGTGCTCATTGAGGCGCTCAGCAGTATGCATGTGACGGTTGCGCAGTGCCTCCTCCCAAGAGAGGAGGGTCTCCCGCCATGTCGTGTGGGGCTGGTACTTGCCGGGATGGATGGGGATGAAGTCTCTTATGGGCCGTCCAAATATGCACATGGCAGGGGAGAGGTGTTTGTCACGGTCGGGGGTATTGCGGTACTGGATCATGGCTCGTTGGAACTTGTCAGTGTTCAATGTGCCGGCAGCGTCAGTGTTGTTTGTCAGGAGGCATTTCACGGTTTTGACTCCTACCTCCGTGCGACAATTGCTGTGGGGGAAGGCACCTGAAGACATGCGGTGGTTCATGCCCCAACAGCGTAAGAATGTTGTCGTGTGGCCGGACTTGAACTCGGGGCCGCCATCTGACGAAGATGCGGCGCAGGGCAGCAATGAGTCCGGTAGCGCCATTAGCAGCTTTCTCCACGATTGGCCAGTTGCTGTATCGGTCTACAGCCACCAAGTAGTTCTGGCCTCGGTAGTGGAAGTAGTCAGCCGCGACACATTAGAATGGGTAGGCTGGTTGGATGGGAGAGGTAGGTGGTGCACTTGGCTGTGAGGGTGCCATCCGGTTGCAGGGTGAACAATGCGCTCGCATCTCTCTGATTGCTGGTGTCATGCCTGGCCAGAAAAATGAGAACTCTGCCCTCGAGCACATCTGTAAGACACCCGGTGGGCTGAGTGCAAGGCCTGAAGTACCCGGTCGCGGATGGAGGTTGGGATGACTACCCCATTGAAAGTGGTTAGGCCATCACGAAATTGGTGATACTGGTGGACTGCGGGGGGAAGATCGCCTCTGAGCTCTGGGAAGCCATCCACAATGACTTCGAGTAAGCTGGACATTGAGGGGTCGCTGGTGGTGGCGAGGCGTACATCATCCCATGTAATTGATGTGATCACCTCGGTGGGCTGTGAGGCTGCCAGGGTGCAAAGCTGAGTGGTGTCCTGGCCATGAGTACGGAGCGCGGCAAGGAAGTCATGAGGCAGCTCAGGCTGGGTGATCTGTCCCGAAGGGTTGAGTACAGTCGCAACATCATCTTGTAGGCCCAGTTGCACAGGCTCGCCAACTGGGTGGCGGGAGACTGCGTCGGCTGTAGCATGGAGCACGCCGGGTATGTGAACAACTCTGAAGCGGTAGCGCAGAGACTTCTCTTTTAGGTTGCGGAGACGAGGGTTTGGGATGTCGTCGAGGGACCAGTCGCCAAACGTTTTCAGGAGGGGCTTGTGATCCATGGCAACAATGAGGTCAAAGCAGCCGAGGACAAAGTGGCGTGCCTTGTCTATTGCATCAACAACTGCCAGTGCCTCCCCCTCCACTGGGGCGTAGCAGGACTCTGCCCCCAACGTGAAGCGACTCCCGACGAGTGTGATCTTTCAGCCAGTCTTGCAGCAAAAGGGCTTGGAGGAGGGGCAGCTGCAGTGCTTTTGGAGGAGCCAGAACCGGGTGCCGGGCTCACGAAAGGGCAGCATCCGTTTGGCCGAGGCAAAGGCGTAGGAGACCTGGTTAATTAGGCCAAACCAGCTTCGAACATCGGTGATGTTGCATGGCGTGGGAAAGTTTTGGATGGCCTCTAGGTTGCAAGGGCAGGGGCGAACAGAGGTCGGGGTAATCTCGAAGCCAGCGAACTCGACTGAAGTCTTGGCGAACGAGAACTTGGAGGGGTTAAGGGTGATGCCATGGCAGCAACAGATGTCAAGCCAGTTGATGGCCTGGAAGAATGCCTCCTCAATGGTGTCAGACCACATCAGTGTATCATCCACACACTTGGTCTTGTTTGGGATGTCGGCAACGATCTCATCAAAGCGGCGGCTGTAGCCGTCTCCCGAGGCGATGTACCCTTGCGGAGCAACGCGGTACCAATAGCGACCCCATGGAGTGATGAATGTTGTGAGATGGCTATCCTCTTCATAGCCGTTCCACGCGTCAAAGACGGTTTTGCGTGTTTGGGGTGGGACCGCACGTGCCTGGTGGAAGGGTGACTGGGTGTGGTTAGTTTCGCGAACGGCATGACGATTGAGTGTTTGGAGGTTGACTGTCCGTCTGGGCTTGCCCGACTTCTTGGCACAAATCACCGTCTTGTGGCACCAAGTAACGGGTGTGCCAATGGGTACTGGCTCCATGACTCCAAGGCACACGTCTTGATCGAGGCCTGCCTTCACATGGTCTCGCCACAGTGCACAGTGCACAGGGACCGGGATCGGTGTGTGGTGAGCGACTGGTCGAACCGCAGGGTCCACCATAAGGTGCATCGGTGATCCAGACATCATGGGAAGTGGCTGATGCTCGCATACGTTGAAAGTGCTAGATTTGTAGCACTCTAGCAGCCACCGCTCGAGTCTCTCGCGTTTCTCTTCCATTGCTGGGAATGGAAGAGATGTGGGGGGAGGTGGCGGTGCTTGATGCCGAGGGCAGTCGCATGTGTGGGTGATGCATGATTCAGGTGTGGGCATCAGTGTAGTTGCCGAGGAGGAGTCTCTGGCACTGGCGGGCTTGCATGCCTCTCCAATAGTGGGGAACTTGTCGGATATCAAGCCAAGGGCGACGCAAGCCTGTCTTGATAAAAATAGTCTGTCAGAGGAGTTGGTGAAGTAGACTATCTGCCGAGTCTCAAGTGTCTCTCCAGAGGTGGAAGTCACAGAGATCCATAGAACAAATGCACCTACGATGCCGATGCCGTGGTTATTGGCAGCAGTCATTTTCATGGTGACTGGGATTAGGTGGTGCTTCTCCAGACCCAGCTTGGATAGTAGTTTTGTCCCAACAAGGCATGACTGGCATCCAGTGTCGGCCATGGCGGGGTACGAATAACCGGGGGGGGGGGGGGGGGGGGGCGTGGTGAAGCCAAGAGCGCAGGCGCATCGGACGGGATGGCCTGAATAGAGACATCAATGAAGGGCTGGGGTCGGATGCCCGCTTCTCCCATGCATCACAAAACTCACTGTAGATGTGGTGTTCGAGTGCAATTGCATGGGCACTGGTTGCCAAGGTGTCGTCAACGGAGCACAGGGCTTCAAAGATGGCAGTTGCATTGTCCTGTGGCGGTGGTGCGGTGGATGGGGTGGGCTGCTGCCTGCGCTTGGACTGGCGACACACATTCTCATGGTGGTGTAGGATGCCGCATTTGGCGCACGTGTGGTTATAGGCTGAGCATTTCCTCACACGCTCCAGTCTGCTTCGCTCGTGGCCTGACTTGCCACAGTGACTGCAAAGTGAGGCTGCGGGTCTGGTCCCTCATCCTGGCGCTTGTATGAGCTGGCGACAGCGGCAGTTGTAGTGGTGCTGCCATGAAGGAGGCAACCGGCTGACCGTTTGCCACTCTCTTTCGTTTCGACGTACTTGAGTACCTCTTCCAGTGACATGTCTTGTTTCCATTCGCCAAGGATGTCCAGTCAAATCTCCTCGTCCTTGAGCCCCCGGACGAGGGCGTCTCTGATCATGATGTCACTGTAATCGACCTGGGTTTTGCATTGACACTCGATCCTGAAGCTGCACACCCCGGCCTGACCACGGAGGTGAGCAGAGAAGGCACGCACCGGCTCGTCACTGTCCTGGCGCATTTGCTACAGCTGTACTCTTGCGATCATGACGTTCTCTTGACGCACGGCAAGGGTCTTGATGTTGCCGAGAACGGTCTGTTCATCACTGGAGGCGAGGGCACCAAAGGTCCGTGTGAGGTCCTTCTTAAGTGCCTCGTTGCAACACTCAAGTAGCTGGAAGACTTTGTCCGAGCCTGTAAGATGTGTGGCAGCCTTGTAATCGGCCCATCTCTGTTTGAAGTATGCCCATTCTTCACTTGTGCCAGCTGCAGATATCACAGGTCGCTTCACCTTCTCTGCCTTCGCTGCACCTGAGGCAAATGGTGGCATGTGGGCTGGGTCAGCCGGATGAGCAGTCCGTTCGTGCAGATCGATCAGGCGGAGCAGGATCTCCGGAGGTGTGGCAGTGGGCCATGTCGTGGCGCAATCAGGTGCTGGGCAAGGTATGGTGCTCATAGTCCTTCAACTGAATATGCTGCAGTCATAAATAAGTATGATACTATTTGCCTTCAAGCAATGACTACAGCGTCTGCAATGAAACACAAAATAACAACAACAGGTTTAAAGTCACAGTTCTCTATTTTTCACAGTGCAGAATGTACACCACTCCATGTACATGCGTGAGACATCCTAACATTTGGGATTGACTGACCCTGGGGGTTTTGTTTTGGGGTTTTTCTATTCCTACCTCCATGATATGACCAAGCATCAGAATCGTAATAAACCGTAGTGATCGAGAAGTGATTGATTGGTGTCCAGCTTTCATCCGTGTTTAATCATGGACGGACCCCAGCCCTAGAATTATAGTAGGGTAGATCACTTATGCAAAAACATAACGCTAGGGTCATCCTAGCTAGGTAGACCACCACATTCGTATCCAGGTCCAGCCCCATTGCTACCTGCATGAATGGATGTAGTGTCGCTAACTAGTTTGTTAAGTCTGTTATAATGTAAAAGTTGATTTTTGTCCCCTTATTAATTATAGGAAACAGGGCCCTACATAGCCCGAATGCCTCTGGCCGTATGTTATTGCAAGATCTGAAGTACAGCCAGAGCAGCAAACATCCCCTGGATGCCTGAAACTGATATAGCGAATTTGCTACCAACTTTGAACGAGATTATCTTCTCATCCAGGACAGAGATTTTTAAAGTTAGGGTACCTGTTCGTAGAGGAACTCACACTTTTCCCAAAACACATTCTTTTATCAAAAAATCTTCATCAATCTTGCCAAGAAACGACGATCAGTCTGCAGCTCCCACAAATATCGTCTCAAAAATGTTCCTCCATGGGATTTCAAAATAGTGGACTGGCTTATGTGCGTCATTTATGTATGCATTTATGCAGGCGCCCGCAAGGGTATGAATATGCATTGTACAGTTCATGACCTCTTGTTTGTATGGCCGGCAGCGCCGTGCAGCCAACAACACGAAGTCATGAACTGTACAATGCATATCCTAGCCAAAACTAAGACTTCCCGGTCCTTCCTTCTGGTGAAATTCATCTCATAAAAATTAATATTCCAACCAAAGTGGAATTTCACTGAGTGAGGTATATGGTTCCCCGACTAAAAATATTGCCTTTCGTTTACCTACACAATGTCAAGCGCACCGCGCCTGGGTTTTGGTCGTATCATATGTTGGGAAAAATTGCATTTGGCCATTAGAAAAGCCAATCACTTGGCACCTCGATTATTTATGCTGAGTACAACATCCACCAGCCGACAGGACAATGGACCGTAAAGTTCATGCAGAATGTCTTACTGACCCGACGGGCTGATGGATGTCGTACTCGGCATAAATAATCGAGGCACCAGAAGGAAGCAGGGGGAAGTCCTAGTTTTTGGCTTAAATATTGAAACATGTGGGTAAGTGAACCCCCTTGCCAAGCATTGAGTCCAACATATTTGCATGAAAAAATGACAATTTTTAACTAAGGTTTAGTGCTCACATTCGTATCTTTGTATCATTTGTTCTTTGCCAACAGGTTTGTTAAAACTACATCAGTTGGTGGCGTGGTCTTCATTAATTATTTAAAGGTGATCAACTTTGAAAGCGATGGGAGTCAAAGGTTTACAGGTTTTTGCTGATACCAACTGCCCTGGTGCTCTTGTGAGAGTTAACATAGCGAAGCTTGCTGCGGATTTTCATCGGCGCTTTGATAGGAAACCAGTCCTTGTTGTGGATGGCATGGGCTGCCTACGTATATTCTACAATCCCAAGACACCCTGGGTGTATGGTGGACAGTGGAAGGAGTTCTTGAATAGACTCAAACGTTTCGTGGATGCTTTCACATCGGCGGGTATAGAACTGGTGTTTATATTTGACGGCGTTGTCGAAACTTCCAAAGTTGCCGAGTGGGTCAGAAGGAGAAATGACGAAATGAAGACAGTCGCCAAAATCTATCGGAGCATTAAGGAGGATGGCAGGCATCCCCAAACCAATCTGCTCCATCTCCCACCTAGTATGAGCTTTTACTCTCAACAAGCTCTGAAGATGTGCGGTGCGACTGTTTACTGTTCGTTCATCGAAGCAGACAGGGCCATTTTCCACTACTACAAGAAGTATCAGTGCTTCGGGGTGCTGGGCCAGGACTCTGATTTCCTGGTGTTTGACATCCACAACTACTTCTCCTTGAACTCTCTGTATTTTGAGAGGGGGCTGGGGATCAAGAGGTATGATAAAGAGAGACTGTGCCGGCAGCTACGCCTGCAACCCTTCCATCTGCCCCTCTTGGCCTGTCTCATGGGTAACGATGTGATAGCACATGCAAAATTGGGTAGCTTTCATCAATCAATCACGGGCACAACGCCCAACAAGATGGCAGATCTGCTGCCAGCTGTAGCCCGCTTCCTGTCGGATCTGCAGATACAGATTTTGACGCCAGAAGTTGTTGAAGATTTGGAGCAGCGTGTCTTCGGCCGAGCACAACATATGTGGGGGCTCATGGACAAAGTTGTCCGTCAGTACATCATGACTGAGCCTGAGCCTCACAAAGTGGTCGACGTCACAAGCACTGGTAGGCAACAGCATCAGAAACAGGGTCTTCCTCAGACATCACTCCAATCCAAATCAGGATCTAATGTAGCATCCGAAGACCGGCCAACATCACAGGATGGCAGTGCTTCCTCACAACAGGTATTTCAAGCCATAAGAAGGGCTCATTTGAACGCTGAAATCCCTGCAAGAATAGACAACTTGTTCTCCCATCACCTCTACCAGAGGGGTCCAGCAATTGAGGACTGCACAGACTCTACTATGCCCTCAGCGGGTCCACTTTTCGAGCCAATTAGGAAGAAACTGTATGGACTACTCCTGGGGGGTGGGTTACAGGAGGATGTGAGCGTTCCTCAAGCCAGTGCCCCTGCTACGAGCTCATCCTTTCCAGATACAATCGACAAGAATCCAGCCAGCTCAAGTCCGGTGACCTCTAGATTAGTGGTTGGTGTGAATGCAGTGAGGGAGTGGGTTGCCCAGCCTGGCCGCACCCTTGCGGTGGAGCCTGAGATAACGGAAGCCGAGCCGTTGGATATGCCAGGTGTGTTTTCTTCAGGAGAAGTGTTTTCATGCAGTACTTAAATCTTTTTTATTTGAAACATAAAAATATAAACTTATTGTTCCACTCCCACAGTAGTTTTTGCAAACACCGTCCTGCATGTTTTGCAATTTGTATTGTAGTTTTTGTAAACAGTCTTGCTGCTCTGTGCAGTGAAGCCTTGCATTGAATAGTTGATTCACATAAAAAAAAAAATCAGTCGACCAAATTAAAAAATTTAGAGGAGAAAAATAAAGGGTATTTTACCTATCCACCCACCGTCCGTTTTTTCCCCAGTGTAATAGGAAACATTAACATCTTTTTCTTGGCCTTATTAACATTCATACTCTAATGCACTGTGATCTGTACTGCATTTCCATTGTATTTTGTAATTCAAACTTGATGATTGAGGATTTTTCTGTTCAAATGAACCTCTCCATCAACAAAATATAGGTATGCAGATTTGTTTGAAAGAAACAAAATACACTTTGTTTTAAACAAAAATGACAGACAAGGTTTGCTTAGAGTAAAGTCATAAATACATGAAACTTAAAAAAAAAAAACACTTGCAATTTTTGGAATGTTTGAAATTTATTGCCAGATCTAAATTACTGATGTTTAATAAATTTTGGAAAAAAATATATAGATTTACTTAAAAATCTCAATCTATCCACTTCCACTCAACATACTTGGCACAGGGGTGTGAAATCTCAGCTTTAAAGCAGATTTCAGCTTTTGGGGGGGGGGGGATTTCAGCTTTTTTTCCCTCACTTGCTGTGTACAACAGTATAGGAGATTTCCAAAGTTCAGCTTTTTTACACCTTTTCCAGCTGTTTTCAGCTATTTTGATCAGTGGTCACTCACACCCCTGTTGGCAAGAAATGGAAAAGAATTGAAACTTTTTTTGTGTAAATCTCATCTTCAGGAGGCACACCACGACTGGAGGCCCTGTGGCTAGGACCACAAGCTGAGGTGCGGTCCTTGAAGTTTGAGACCTTCCTAGCCTGTATGCATTGTGACCTAGACCCTGCCCAACTCCAGCGCATCCCAGCACACTTTCGGCTCTTATGCGTTGTTCTGCAATACTTTGAGAAACACACCGCGCCTAGATTCCTTCGAGAGACTGACGTGGATGCCTTCTTAGCCCAGGCCGTGTGCCTGACGACGCACTACATGGCAAGTGTGATGAAGCTCAGGGTGAGTCCAACTGTAAATGAATAAATAAATAAAGTAATTAATTAATTGGGTGTGGGGGGGGGGTATTGTCCTTTTTCGCAGCAGGAGCTGAATTCCGAAGGACGCAGCTACAACGTGGTAGAGCCGAAGGCATGTATATGTAAAGGCATCCTAGGCAGCCACCATGCAACCCATGTCTGAACACGAAGCACACCAGATCAAAAGTGTCAATTTTTGCAGAGGGAGGAAATTGGAGAACCTGGAGAAAAACATGGAGAATCAGTGAAAACTCTACTCATATTTGACCCGAGCCGGGAATCGAACCCGGGCCAGAGGGGTGAGAGACGAGCGTTTTAGGCCCTGCGCCACCCATGGTGGAATGGGTGGCAATTGTGACATGTGGAGGCTTTGGGCTCATGGTCTGGGGCATTGAACTCATGATTTTCTGGGCAATTCTGCAGGTTGTGGGTTCGAGTCCAGCCTGGGTGTTGCGGTGGGGGCGCCCTTGGATAAGACACCTTGTCACTCATTGCTTCTCCCCACCCAGGAGTAAATGGGTACCTGTGAGGGCAGAGATGATTGTGTGTTTTGGCTTGTCTTCATTGGCCTGTTGAGCAGGGGTAATTGAGAACCTGTTAGGTTGATATGTGTGCTTTAGAAATCCATACAGTATTACAGTATTACTATTATTATTAAAATTACCCTGGATTGGACATTTGGGAGACATCCCCATAGACTTGTGCACAAAATTTTTCAAACTTAAATGTGCCCTAACCCAATATTCCCTTGTCCTTTTTCCACAAATTTCTGTTTACTAATTAGACCACAAGCAACAAATATAACCTAATTGCGACGATAAAATTGTGCCTCTAAAGGGGGGCTGTGACATTAGGGAGACATGAAAATGTCTCCCTAATGACCGATGTCTCCCATCGTGCGAAGAAATAACGATAACGTCTCTCCTTAGTGGTACCTTTACACGTATTATGATTATTATTATTAATATCAAATGTTTTGTTTTGCCAAAGAAAACTAATTTGCAAGCTGGAAGAAGTGTATTAAATGTGTGAATAGTCAATCAAATGAATATTTTAATTTTTTTAAACTGTTTAAAATGTCGAAAAAGTGGACAAATTTTGTTTTGTTTATTTGTTGGGCACATCCACCATTTGGCTCTTAGAGTGATGCCTGAATACCTGTTACAGTGCTTGATTGATATTTTTTAAACCAAAAATCCCCCCCCAAGGCCCCCCCCCCCAAAAAAAAAACCCTCCCCCTAAAAAAAAAAAAAAAAAAAAAAAAAAAGCAAAAATATAAAAAAAAACACCTGTCTGGCTGGAACTTTGACTCCAATGTTTTACCCTCACCAGGTAGACAGAGTCGACCCCAGGGGTGTCCACCTGGCCAGCCTTTTCATGAGGGGTGTGTCACTAGTCTGCTCTGTCAATGCGGCCTGTGGCCGGCCTCTAGACATGGCTGACTTGATGCCGTGGCGCTTCTTTGACGGTGAGCTGTTCCACGCCAAGTACCTCATGAGCCAGGATGGGGCTTCAGTTGAGCAACTCTGCGACAGAAATGTGAGTGAATGGTTTCATTTACTAGCTTCTTCTTCTTGTAAAAAAAAAGTCTCCGGTTTCTGGTATGGAGCTTACCCCAAAAGTGGTGCGGCGACGTGGGTTTTTTTTCCCCTCTGGAGCTTGAGGTGGAGCTTGAGGTCTGAATTCTGCACCCACTTACGATCTCGACCGGCACAAACATTCTTTGGTAAATATGAAAAAGTCTAGTCTAGACAAAAATCAGAGAAAACAGTAACGCCAGACCATACAGCGACATCGACATTGTGCACGAGCTGCCAGGCTGGTCATTAGTCTGCTCCCTTACATACCGGTATTGCACTAATTAAACTTGTGCAGCAGCAGGATCCCAATCAAACCAGTGAGTTTGGCGGTTTTGAGACATCATGTTACATTGAAAAAAAAACTTTTTAATTTTGCCGACTCGCATGGCTACAGCGACGCGTGCGCAGACCAGAAACCAGAGACTATTTTTTTTGGGCCTAATACTTTATGTATTTCTCAATGGATAAACCACTCACTCTCAGTTCATATAACAATCTTATTAGATGCGCCAAATTAGACAATATTGGAAGCCTTGTTACTTTAGGTGGAACCACGCTCGTGTGAATATTGCACACATGAATTCGAGTCTTGCTCACATGTTGGTAACCCTCTTGGTCGAAAGAGTATTGAGTGAACGTGTGTCCTGCCTGCAAGTGATGCATCCTAACTGAGGTCGCAGTTCTTGTCTTTAGGTACTTCCTTTTGCAATGCTGTCTGTCTGCGACCTCCAGAACATTAATCCGGAGGTTGCAGGTTCGAACCCCGCTCCAGTCAATTTCTGTGTTCAACCTTTGGGTGTGGTCCCTGGCTACATGGATACAGGTTGATGGCTTCTGACTAGCGCCTCTTGAACAAAGACATTGACTAAAATAAGGAGCCGCCAACATAGGGCTGAATAGCTTAGTTGGTAGAGCACCGGAACGGTAATCTGGAGGTCGCAGGTTCAAACCCCGCTCCAGTCAATTTCTTTGTTCAACCTTAAAAAAAAAAAGAAGATGGGTATCTGAGTAAGGGAGCATTGCAAAAAGATCGCGGCGCGGTTTGTCTGGTTTGACCACGCCAAAATCACTCATGCGAAGGGAAGATAGGGAAGTAGGCTTGGAACATGCGCTATTATATTAACCCTCCCTCTCTGGCTGGCAATTTTCAACAAGGCCAGCCCAGCAGTCAAATCAGGTGACTGTTTTTAACAGTTGAGTGCCCTCTACGTTCATAAAGCAGGATTGACTGGCTGTAATTGTTTGGTTGTGGTTGTTATGAAACCTGATACAGCTATGCTTTGACTGTGGGAGATTGAAAGCCAGCCCTGCCTACCAGTCACCTGCTTTTGTCTTTTGATGGAAAAACGAAAAACAAGATTATTGTCAGAGTGGGTTGTAAAAGGTTATTTCTGTAGCATTTATAACTGTAATGTAGAACTTTAGAGATTGCAATTAGTAGTCTTGGAAATGTCCTGGTACAAAAAAAATCATTGCAGTTGATGGCAGTGAAAGTGCTGGAAGAGAAACAAATAAAAGTGTAAAAATTTACAGAGAGCAATAATGTCTTTACATTTTTTTCTTGAAGATCACCTCTCCCTTCTGAAAACAAAAAATCAAACCAAAATTGCAGAAATGCCCATTTAAGCGTCTTTGAAATGGTCTGTAAGTTGGACAGATGGTCGTTACTTCTGTCGCTATCAAAGTTGGGCCGAGGAGGTTTAAACAAGACTGCTCTGCCACATCTTTATAGACTTTAACCAGATTTTTATGATCGCACATTAATCGCTTGATGCCTACGATACCTGGGCCATTGTAAACCACTCAGTGTTGCCTCACCTGATGTGGGCAGGTATCAAAGGACCATCAAGCGTCAAATCAAACTGTCGTTTCTCATGATTTGTCGTTTTGATGGTGTTCGTCTCGCCGTTACATAGTTTGCATTTTCCGGCCCCTGGACCTTCCTGCGGTACTGTTTGAGATGGGGACGGCTTGTAAATCTTGCAAGGCTTGAAGGGAATACGATGTTTAATGCGGGAGGTTGTCTCATTCTAATCAATCAGCATGTGTCCTGAAATTATTTGCCGTACATTTGTGTGTGTGTGTTGCAGAGTGCCATGGGCTTTTACAAGAACTGAATTTCGTCACAAAATCCGTTTAAACTGTAAAACTATTTGCGATTAAACAGTTGATTATTGTGCATCTAATTTACTATGACCTTATTTTCATCCAGTCTGCTTCCTAAATATCATTTTGCGGACAACTTTACACAAATTTCTAAAAGGTTAAAAAGCTCATAAGTTTGTGTAAAAAACAAGTGTAGAATATTTTTTTTTTAAATGGCGGTTCCAAAGATTGGTGAATGTGTTGAGAAGCTGAATAGGCCCTATGCGTCTGAATATTTGTAACATCTATCAAGAAATTTAGTACTGCAGTTTTATTTCATATCAAGCTAAGGTAAGATCACTTCCACTGTTTGCAGTACTTAGAAGTTTTCTTATCAATTTAGTTTTTATGATGAAGGGGAAAAGGGAACTCAATTGCAGTGTCAAAACAAAGGCCCCACTTTATGGATTATAATTATCTGACGCCATTTGGTCTGAGAACAGAACCGCTATCTACAACCTCTGTGAAAGATTAGTTGTTGTTTTTCTTGCATCAAAAGGAAATGTTTTTAGTTGAGATAAAGCTTGTTCAGTTGTTTTGATCACTGTCAAACAAGGAACCTGAAACGATGAAAACAAAACAAAAATAAAAGCATCAACCTTGAAGTCCCTGGGAATTAGAAAACCCTGGGATTTCCTTCTTGTAGAATTAGCATGATAATCATCCTTCCCCACCCCCCTTGATCCAGCAATAGTAACAGCAGCATATGTACTTTTTTGGAAGTGTACTGTCTGTTGCAAGCTTATTGAATTGCTATGCAGTGTAAAAAGGTCATGGCGTCATTTAGGGAGTACAAACAGACTTAATCCAAAATTACTCACAAAAGTTTACATTAGGAATAAATTACTAAGGGAATAAATATGTGCTTGGCCGGTTTTAAACAAGTAAGTTTAAAACCGGCTAGGAGTCTGGACGTGGATACATGTATATCAGCGACCAGGCCCCTAGCTGGATTTAAACGTACTTGTTTAATACCAGCCAAGCACATACTTATTCCCATTCATAAATACCTTTTGGTCCAAATGTCAAAACCAGTCAAAAATTATAAATGTCCAACAATTTTGTTCAACAATTTTACTTCATGTTTTGTGAAACAGCCCTCTGGCTATGTTTATGGTATGTTTCTCATGCGAGTAGTACTAAAAATGTGGCGTAGAATGCAGCAGTGCTGGTGCGGTGTGAATTGGATGGTTGATGTGTCCTTTCTCTATGGTTGATGGGAGGTCATTCCATAGTCTAGGGGCACAGATAGCGAATGACTTCTCCCCATCCATCCTTTGACTTCTAGGTACCACAAGCTGTTTAGTACCTGTGTCTGTGCATAGACCCTTTCTTAAAGGTATTTCAAAGAGTTGTCAAAAGTTGTACAGAGTATGTGTTTAACACATGAAAGTTAGTATCATCTCAGACAATTCCAAATCCCAACAGTAATTTCTACATCCCCAATTTCCAAGAGAGACTGGAAAAAGTAACAACCAATCATGCCACCTGTTGTTACTAATGACTTTAGTCTTAAAACGAAAGCTTAAACTGACCACGTCTGTTTCCCTTGCCCCCTTGCACATGAAGAAATCATTTAGAAATCATGCCAAATGAATGCCATCTGACAGGCAGCCCCAAAACACACACCCCGTTTCCGGGGGAAAAAAATTGGTTTCATATGTTCCTGCATGTGTTACCCAAAGTCTCATATTCAGGAAAAGGCATTCCTTACTTGTTTAACGATGTTTCCACAAGATTTAAGCATTACTTAATTGTCTTTGTGCACTAGCACCCCCTCCCAGCCTGTTCCAGTTTAGTTGATCCATAACCCAAGTGAAATATTCTTCTCACAGTGTCAATCCAGACTGATGCATCCTTTACACTTATGGGTTAAAACTTTTCAAACTTTTAAAATGAAAACCAAGTCTTTGCAGTAAAAATCTTGAGGTTTCATCCTGAATTTTTTAATCAATAAAAATGCCATTTTTCATTGTGCATATTATGGTGGTAGACATCAGTTATGAAGTCGAGTCTATCACAAAATTCCGGTAACAAATGTGGTCATAAGTAACAGGGGATGAACAGTAAGAAAGTTATGCCTTTTGTACAATTTCATTTGAATATCTTGTGACTTGACTTGGGACTGAATGACGCATGATTGATTTGTGGTTGATTTGTGATGGACTTGACTACCACATTGGTAGACATGGGTTCACAAGATGAGGGGTTGGGTGGGGGGATGTGGGGTGCGATCTGATACACCGTGCCCTCTGGAGACATGCACACAATAGGGAACAAAAGATTGTATAGGTCTCCACAGGCAGGGTGACCGTAAGGTCATGGCCAAATTCTGCTCAATGCACTTCAAAAATCTGTCACATTTATCAAAAATCTGCCAAATTCCCATGAATTACGCGAAATACACTATAAACACTTAAAATCACATGCAGATGTTGTAGTATTGCCTTAATATAGTCATATAAAGGTGTTATGAAATGGCATAAATTTCAGTCAAAACGAGGTTGCATCACGACGAAATCCGATTCCCAGTGAATGTCAGCACATAGACAAGGCAACCTGTCCTATTTTGCTAGGGTTTGTTTAAAAGATTGAAGCTTTTTTAAACAAATCTACCTTTTTTTCAAATTTGCTATGTTTTTCTGTCAAATAACCATTTTTGCAGAGTTCTGCCAGAAATCTGCCAAAAAAATCAATTCTGTCAAATTTTTTGTCAAACTCGTTTTTTAACAAAAAATCCGTCAAAATTAGCCAAAAATCGGCTAAAACGGTCACTGTGTCCACAGGGCAATTTCTATAGATGAATATGTCTCCACAAGGTTTTCACAAAATAGATATATGGATTTTACTCACAAACTAGGAATTTCCAAGGTATGTTGATTTGTTGCAAATGGTACAGTTTTAGAAAAGGGATTTTGACTGGGATTTTCTTCAATTAGACCCAACTCCTCAAATTTTGAAAGTACCTTGCAGTTGTATATGTATGTATACCACTTCATCTTGTCTCCCTGTTATTGCTTGTTATTCTGGTGAAGTGCGTTGACTGCAAATTGTTGGGATAATTGTACATAGCACCTGCGAAACAAAAAAACCCATATAGCGTTTAAACCAAAAGAGTTGAATAGCCAGCTAGTCACTAAATCCACCCTGCAATAAACCCAAACAAACAGGTGCAGAAACAAATCACAGTGAGATAATTTGCATCACCCTGGTCAGCTTTTTTTGTGCACATGACTTGTTTCAGTTTGGAGGACCTCCTAGACAGACTGTTGTGATAGTTTTATTTTAGATTTGATGTACATGTACATATTTTTGTGTTTATTCATGCAAATGGGGGTGTAGAAACAGCTGAAATGTTTTTTTTTGGGGGGGGGGAGGAAGAGGGGCATGAATGGAAGGGAGCAAGCGAGTACAACGCAGGTGTCTGTGATTGCAGTGGGTGCGGGAGTTCATCAAGCTGTTGCTAATTCGTGAGGGACTCTAGGGCATGATGAGAGAGTAGGGGTACTCTACATGGGATCATTAGGATGTACACCATTTTCTTATTAAATGGATTTTTTTTCGGGGGAGGAGGGAGGGGGTGAGGAAGGGAACACTGAAATCCCATATTCTTACTATTTATATGAAGTTTGTTCCCACTAAAATGTGAATATTTATGTTGAACAAAAGTTGAATGACCATGACAATGTGCCCACTGACTTCATAATAAGGGCACAGTCAAGTAAAGTATCATTTTATAGTGTAGGCCCTACTACTCACTGGCTAAAATGTCATGCACATATATGGAAAAAAAAAAGATTTTAGAATTAAACCAATTAAGAATAAAACCCCTTTTTTTAATGGACAACCTTTACACATGGAAAATAGGAGGAAATAATATTTGTACCCATGTCTGTTCCTTGTTTCCTGCAAATCTTGAATCAGGCAAGTTTTCATTCGTCCTTTAAGAGTTAAGAAAGAAAAAACTAAACAGACAAAGAGGAAAGTATCATGCATGCCAGTTAGGAAATAAAAGAGTGAATCAGTATGACTGTTTTGTCGTTTTGGACTCTGGATATTCGGCACTCCGCATTTTTTGTTTTCCCCACAGAAATCTTCTTCTTACGGAAGCCGTAGCACATAATTTGGAGCCTGTTACACCAAAAACAAATGAGTGAATTACAGCTCTCAGGTGTGTGTTTGAGTCGTGTAAGCAGCTGCATCCCCCTAGCTGCTGTTAAAGAAAATCTTGGTCTTAATCCAGATGCTTTGCTCCCCGAGGGACGATGTAATCTTCTGAAGATACGGGGATCATTTCTCAGTTATGACAGCTCTTAGACAACAGCAATCATCTTCCAAAATTCTCTTTCGTTTTATTCCAAAGGTCATTGATCACTTGGCTTGGCCTTGTTTTCTACTGTTTTTCTCACCGATTTCCCCCCAGTTTTTGGTTCCTGCATTTGTTTTCTCAAAAAAAAAAGAAAAAAAAAGAAAAACAGTAAACCCAAACTTGTCAGTTTAGGTCATTATTTAGTCATTCAATAGCAATTCAGTCAGTGAGGGAGTCAGTCAGTTAGTCAGAAGACAATAGCCAACCCTTCAGGTCCAGCAAAAAAATATCTTTAAATCGTCCAGCTTCTTAAATTTTGTATTTGGCAAGATACTGGTTGTCAGTTTAAAACATTTTAAATTGAATTCTTCCTCCTCCTCCCATTCTTGTGCCAATTTCTGACCTGTCTCTTTACCCATCTGCCGTCAGTAATTTAGCAATCACGCGTGCCGGATGCGGATGCGTATCCAGGTCTGGTTTCATCTCTTGTGACAGAGCTATGCCGTCTGCCACCAGACTTTAAAAAAAAAAAAAAAAAAAGTGGGACAAGTTTTCCCCCTCTTAGTCTGGTTGGAATTTTGGAATGTTAATGCATTTGATGCTTGCTGTCAGTCATGGGTCTGTTAGCCAGGTCTTCCCCAAGGTCTGTCCTGATGATGATGATTCGTGTTTGTCCACGATGCCAAAATCACTTTAAGAGACCTGAAAGAGATGTGGGTTGTGGAGTTGTTGCATTTGTGCCAAAGGAGGTTGTGGAGTTGTTGCATTTGTGCCAACAGAGGTTGTGGAGTTGTTGCATTTGTGCCAAATGAGGTTGTGGAGTTGTTGCATTTGTGCAAAAAAAAGAGGTTGTGGAGTTGTTGCATTAGTGCCAAAAGAGGTTGTAGAGTTGTTGCATTTGTGTGTAAAGATCTTGTGGAGTTGTTGCATTTGTGCTAAAAGAGGTTGTTAAAGTCGTTGCATTTGTGTGAAAAGAGGTTGATGAGTTGTTGCATTTGTGTGAAAAGAGGTTGTGGAGTTGTTGCATTTGTGCGAAGAGAGGTTGTGGAGTTGTTGTATTTGTGCGAAAAGAGGTTGTGGAGTTGTTGCATTTGTGCCAAAAGAGGTTGTGGAGTTGTTGCATTTCAAAAACAACAAATACATTTTTGTTGGTGTCTGCATCTTTCTTAAAAAGGCTTTCATTTTGGGTTGTATGTTGGGTTACAATTAATATGAGATTTAAGTAATGATTCCATAACTGAAAGTCGGCAGAATTTGTTGGTTTTCAATAGCTAGAAAATGGAAGTATTAAAAAGGACCGCTAAATTTTCGGGTGAAAATCGGAAATGGCACGGGGAGAGCAACTTAATTAACAGTTCGCTGCTCTCCAATTCTGGACCGGTGCCAAATCGTACGTAACACAATATACAGATGGCCCGCTCTCACATCGTCCTCCTCTCTGCCTCCGATTCCGGAGGTAAAGAGAGAAGTTTAATGTGCTTGGATTCACTGATGCATGTTTGCTGAATGAGCAACGCCGAGCATTTATGGTGGAAGCCGGCCATAAAATGCCCGTGCTCGAGCTGAAAGAAAAACTGAGAAAAAACAAGGTTGTCAAGAGCAGCTGCAACAGATTTATATTTTTCTCATACGGTTCATTTTTTGGGGGGTATATATTTTGTCTGCCTTTTATTCCTGCCTCCTTTCCTCACAATGAAAAGTTCATAAATCATACTCCAGCCGTCTTTTGTGCTTGTATGCTGCGAATGTCAACTGCTTTTGATTGTCGGATTTGAGGCTTTCGCTTCATTTTTGTGTGTGAAATGTTCCGCCTGGGCCATTTTCAATAAATAACCTCCCAGTCCAGTCATTCCTTTCTTTTTGGTACGTCTGTTCAATCCTGTTGTCTACTAAGTTGAGTATTGCTTTCTTTGGGTCCATTTGAAAAGAAATGTGCTTTGAAAACCATGCTTTGAGATTTTTTTTTCTAGGCTTACACAAAAAAAACATAATCCCCAAAATTGAAAGGTTGGCCACACGCAACTTTTTGAATCAGTCCAGTACTTGAAAACCATGCTTTGAGCCTTTTCTTCTAGGCTTACACAAAAAAACATAATCCCCAAAATTGACAGTTTGGCCCCACACAACTTGTTGAATCAGCCCAGTACTTGAAGTTGTGCCAACTCTTTAGTTCATATTTCTTTTATAGGGTTTTCTTCAATGTCGTTGGTGTAAAGAGAGACAATATTCAGAAAGCTTGACCTCAGGTTTAAGAAAAATAACTTTTTTTTTAATTTCTTTTTTAGGTTGTTATGTGTAACAGTAAAATATCGATATGGATTTCTAGGTTTGCAATATAGTAATTTTTTTTAACAGGGTGAGTAAAAAAAAAAAAAAATAAAACCCCCAAATGTTAGGACCATTTTTTATTGAAGTAGCACTTTCAAAATATAGGATATGAAAGCCGAATTCATAATCTTTCTTTTAGTATAAGAGTCATTCAAATCACTCATGTACTTTTCAAGTTACAGAATTTTAAACACAACACCGTTTTTTAGTTCTGTCCTTGGATCTCAAAAAAGGTAAGTGTTCTTTCAGCAAAACGAAAACAATTCACACACATCCCTATGTGAATTGTTCGTTTTGCTGAAAGAACACTTACCTTTTTTTGTGATACGTGGACAGAGCTTTGAAACGGTGTTTGTGTTTAAAATTCCGTAACTTGAAAACTACATGAGTGATTTGAATGATTCTTATACTAAAGGAAAGCTTATTAATTGGGCTTTCATATCCTAGATTTTGAAAGTGCTACATGCAGAACTTCATTAAAAAATTGGTCCTGCCATTTGAGTATCCTTTTTTTTTTATTCGCCCTGTATTTTAGGTAGCAGTACTATGGTAGAAATGGTTGCACTTCTTGACAAGCTTTTGAGTGTTGAGCTGAGTTTGATTGTATGATACATTCTTGTCAGATATTTCTGACCATTAATCGCAGATTTTACAAAAAATCACCCGAACTCAGCAGCTTTCATGAATATGAGAATATGGATGTGTTAATTTGTGCTACACATTTTACAATCTTTAGCATTACCTGGGGAGTAAACCTGCGATTGACAAGCATCCTATCCAGGGGGATAGAAATATTCTCAGTGGTTTCGTGCTACTGAAACCGGAGATAAACGCCGGCCTGATGGGCCACATTGGCTCGTGACAGACTTGACTTTTACTTAACTTATTCTACAATCTTTGGTGAACATATATTCTTTCTTTGTGTAAAAAAAACCTTATTTGACCACCCCCTCCCCCACCCAAAACAAAAACTACACACAAAAAAAAGTTAAAAAAACAAAAACAAAAATTTATTAACTGGCAAGTTTGGTGGTTCAGTTCTAAGATTTCTACACTATTACTCAGAAGGTAGTGAGTTTGAGTACCGATTGTGACACTGGCTATCAAATTACATGAAGAGCAAATTACTAAAACTGTAAATTTTACTAGAAGTTGATAGATTTTGGAGAGAATGTTCTAAACTTCTAACATTACCATTCTATTTCGTAGACAATTTTGGACACTGCTTCAAAAAAGAAATGCTGGTAAACTAAAACACATATGATTGTCCGATTATTTTTGTTGTGCCTATCTTGTAGGTAGCAGCAGTTGAGGATTTCCGCTTGCTAAAGACATGCATCTACTCTCGGACACCAGCTACTGGGTACCAGCAGCATGCGCATTCAGATTCCTGAGGTATCAAATTATTTTGTCTGAATTTTCATTTGATAAAAATCATGATTTCCAATTTCCAGTTCAAGAAAAAAAACGAAAAAAATTTTCCTTCAGAGAAGTTACTGAATTCAAAACAGGGCTCTTCCACCATTCTATTTCGTTAATCATAATTCCCAAAGGCCCTGTCAGACTGTCTGCGATCATATTATGCGCTGTCACTGCATCCTTGAAAAATACTAGATCACAGCTAGGTCTTTGTGGTCTCCGATGAGCGCCAAAGTTTTTGAACAATCGCAACACCTCTGTGCTCTGGCCAGGGCGCCGTAATGACGCAACTCGGGTGCTCTGCGAGCGTGAATCGTGCGACATTGACGTGGCATTGACGCAGCCTAGGCCCAAGGCAGATGATGTAGTCTCCATGAGAAAGTAACTCCACTGCGATGAACTTGTAGAATAAATTTGAAACTGGACTGTGGATTGACCATTTTGTCGTGGTATTTACACAGCGCAAGTGACATCACGTGAGCGTAATTTGGTCGGATAGAGAGCGCGACGCGAGCTACAAGGACGTATCAACAGTGAGCAGAGTGTAGTGAAAGTGCAGTGACAGCGCAGTGGCAGCGACTAGATCGAGTAATTGGGTTTGACAGGGGCGCATAGAGAGCGAGTTGAGCGCATCGTAAGCGCGGGATGAGCGCAGTATGAGCGTAGCTTGAGCTACTTTCTTGCCACGTAATACAGAAAATTGTCATTTTCGTGCGTCCTCGCTGCGATTGTTAAATTTATTTAATATTTTTGGTCACCGTAAGGTCTCCTTTGAGAGCCCATATAGGGGGGCCTAATGTGACAGGCCCTTTAGTTTATATTTTCTTTGCCAGGAACCTTACCAAATTTTTCCAAATTATTTACTGTCCAGATTTCCAGTGATACCTGTACTGGAACTTTCAATGGGGCATCTAGGCTCCATGTGAAATAACACTGGCTGGGTTGCACCTTCCTAAATCCTGAAAAATCCTCCCAAATCAGGAGAATTTCAATGGAAAAACTAAACAAACATTCATTGATAATGCATTAGTTTCAGTTATTAAAACCATAATGAAACACTGACTAGATGTATTATAATAATTCTAAAGTTGAACAAAACAATTAACTAGAGCAGGGTACCTGCAACATCCGGATAACTGCACCGGTGGTCTACCAACTGAGCTATCCAGCCCTATGTTGGCGGTTCAACACATCTTGACAATTTTGAATTGGTGGACCAAAAAATACTTCATCCTTCAGCAGATTTGGGCAAAACAATACTGGTTTGGTGTGTCTGCACTGAAATCAGTCCTAAATGTTGTAAACTTTTCAAAAGTTCCTTTTCAGTACTACCTTGGCAAGAACTTTTTGCTTCACTTGTTAATTTATGGATCATCATTTGATCATTTTTTTATTCTGTCATTCTCAAAATTCATGTCCGCCATCTGTTTGGAAGTTAATGACAATCAACCAGTTATATGTTTTGTGTTCTTGAATGTCATTCATCATAAGATCGCACACTAGATGGTAGGCCTGATATTAGGAAAGACATTGACATCCGTATCTATCAATCATTTACAAGATTTCAATTTGTCTTTTAAAAATTGTGTCATATTGGCTTAATCCAGCGTATATCCCTTCATGGTTTACAGCTTGATTGTGAAGAAACGGCCCACAGATATTCCATGGACATTTTGGCTGCTTTCAATCATCCTAGGATTGGGTGTGTGTGCGGGGTGGCTTAGGAGCACTAAGGCCAGGTCCCATCTTGCCGAAGAATAATGCGTGCGCTGTCATTAAATTTTGAGTTTAATTGCCGTAGCGTGACTCGGAAAAGACCCCTAAATTGTTCTGCAGCACGCAGTGGCTTTTGAGAGCCCTTGTGTGAGGCTAGGAGTCTGGATTGGGGAGGGTAATTAATGATCCGCCATTGGAAAGCTCGCCAATATCAGAAGGTACAAACTGGCACACACACATACACACGCAAGCAGCTGCGCCATGCTACCGCATTAACGACGTCAGTGTGATTAGCGTAAGCTAGCAACACGTTGTTGTCGCACACTGTAAGGCAAGGCTTAATGAGGTTAACGTAATGTGCAGGCTTCCCCGCTGTCCCAGCACACGGACCCCAAAACCCCCTCCGGGCAAAAGAATATAAAGAGTACAGTCCCGTCGGTGGTTGGGGCCTTGGGGTATTAGAAACCCTCCGTCTAGCACGCCTAGCACGCAACAAATAAGTAGCTAGCTCGTCGCATTACATCCTATGCAACATCTTTTCTACCCCTTCCTGGCAGCTATTGTTTGCTCGTCGTGGCCTGGGGTGATTTGATGTCATATTACATTGGAAGCAGGTACACACAAGGGGATTTGTCTGTTGATTCAGCTCTTCAGTTGCTGAAATATTCCACAATTTCAGGCTGTGGTTGCTTTTGTCTGGAACCCCCCCTCCCCTGAAAAAAGTGGCTGGATTTTTTATGTCATTTGTGTGTGGTTTGGGACTAACAAGTTAATTAATTTTCCCGATGTGTTTGGAGAAGAGAGACTGAGTTTTGGGATTGCGGAACTGGTAGCCCAGCTTTAATTCTACATATTGAATGCAAGACTTTGCATGGGCGCTTTTATGTTCTGTTGTCTGTTCCGTTTTGGAAATCACCAACTATTCATGTTTTCTTTAAAATTACGACACGCCACACTTAGTGTACATTTTGGAAAGAATGTAGAATCCAGACGCCACTTCAGCGGTTGTGTACAAAGTCTGTGGAGAGTCAAGAACATTTTGTATTTCCTAACAAAATTGGAAATGTTTCTCAGTCCCAGATTCATGTCTTTTCAACATTTTTGCAATGGGTGAGCTTTGCTGAGATGATATATGAAGGTAAAAGTGGTGTTAGTTCCGACATTCTTTCCTACGTTTCATTTTCAGCCCAAGCCAGATTTCTCTCAATTATTTGACCGACGTACATGTGCAGGTTTCCATGTAATTACCAATCAGTGTACGCATCAAACCAGCATTTATACACACTGTGCATTGATTAAAAGCCAACCACTATACGTAGCTGTCATTTTTCTTGTGCAACAAAGGAGAAATCAATTCCTGAACACTCGGGTTTTGTTTTGTTTTGGCATAATGCATTAATGAACCCTGAAGCAAATACACTTAGCTGTGCATGACTAACGTGATGAAGATGTAATATCGATGTTTCTACACTCATTAAATCACAGCGTGGCCAGTGGTGGCTACTTACGCTAGTGTTATGGCAGCATCGCTACTTTTGCTAGTAAACATGCACTCGGTGTGGCTACATTTTTAACAAGGCACATGTTTGCATATCGGGCCTGTGGCATTTCTGCGAAACAAGAAGTTATTTTTTTTAAGAGTTTGTCCTGTGTACAAAGAAAAACGAGCGGAAGTTGAGCGATGACATACTGGCTTACCGAGAAACTTGTAAATATTTGAAGACCGGTAGCCTGGCATGGCAGGTGCATTTCAACATTTGCTACTGGTATCAACTTCCAGTTTTGGATGTCCTTTCATAAACACAGAAATGTCCTTTCCAGACATGAGATTTATCAGACTTTTGTCTGAAATCAGACTTTTTGAATCTGAGAGACAAACATTATCATTTAAAAAGAATGTATCTTTCTCATGTTCGTACAGTTTTCAGGCCCCCCTTTTTTTTAAATTGACAATCTCATTCCCACATTTGATAAATTGTTCTTTTATCAGTCTATAACTTGCACCGCCAAGACTGGTTTTCATAGAAAAGAAAACTCATCAATCAAGAAAAAAATCTTGTCTCGTTCCCAAGAAAAATGCCCTCCTTTTTCATGGGAGTGAGACAAGAAAATATCTTTGAAACAAGAACCCGACATTTTCAAATATTAGGAAATTTCATTTTTGGCAGTGTTAAAAGAATCGAACAAGTTACATGTATTTAAGATGGCTGCAGTATTACTCTGTCTGGGATATTTCTTTCCGCCAGTAAATATGAGGATTTTTTTTTTTAATTACAAGGTTTCATTTTTTTTTTCTGAAACAAAACTTCCAGCTACATTTAAGACAGTAATAAATATAAGTGTTTTTGAATTTTAAGCTCTGTTGAAAAAATATGAGAAACTGAATGGATATTGAGAAAAAAAAAGTTATTTTTTGTGTCTGAGAAAAAAAAAGGTGTAAATTTGAAATCACAGTAAAATGTAACACTATTCCCTTCGTGTCCTGCAGCAGATTTAATTACGCATTCGCATTCTACTCATCCCTTCTTTCACCACTCCATTCTCCCAGCTAATTTACAAATTTTGCGCTCTTCCCCCTAATCATCAGCCGACCATCTCCCTATTTTTTTCTCCCTTTCTAAATGCCCCAGGGCAAGGGCATCTTAACCAAATTGGCTGGCAACAGAGACGGAGGTCACGCCATCGCGGCGTTATCAGTCCTTTCTTGTCTTTTTAACCTTTCCTCAAGCAATAATTACAAGAGAAGGATTTTTTTGGAGGGATATTTTTTGTGTCCTCCCATGCCAAAAAGAGAAATTGGTAATTAAAGCTTGCGCCCCCAAATCACCTGCGACATGGTGTTTGACCTTTACACAACAATTTGATGAGATTTTTGATTACTTGAATTTTGTTGTTGTTGTTGTGTTGGTGAGAGAGTGGAGCCTATGACTACTCATATCACACGTATGTTTCAGCCGCTCATTTAGTTTGCGCGCATGCGCACTCAAAATATGAAATTATGAAATACTGATAATCAGCAAACATGGATGCCTGCAGTCGCAGTTTGACCCACTGAAGTATCGGTCAACATCACGCTGGAAGTACTTTGATCAATTTTTCTTTCCACGTGGACAGGAATTTAAGGCAATCAAAGTCACTTTTGCAAACCTTAGCGCAAAAAAACAGAGAGTATTTCATGCATTTTGTTTTGTTTTTCCGTGTCGTGTAGTAAGACAGTATTGGGTAACAAATTCAAAACAGGCGACAGTTTAGGGGATAATTTTTCAGTTTTGCTGAGCAATTGTAAACTTGTCTTCACTGAAAAATGGTAAAGGATGCCACGGAAAGTGCGTTGTATAAATTTCATTTAAGTCGGAAACCGTTTCAAAGAGAAAAGTAAGGTCTCACGTTATACGTTTTTTTCGTTGAATGTAACGTTATTGTGCACGTACCTGTACACAGACCCTGGAATCTGGCCCGTAAACATGGCTAGCCACGCGCCGCGGCGCTCCGTTTGTAATCTTTCGACGCGTTGGAAATGTATACATTTAACTGAAACGATTTACAACTGACTGGTTCCCGGCCCTGAATTGCAGTTAAGTACGATCATAGAGGGCACTGGGACCAGTTTATTTGTGCACAAGCTTTCAAAATGGGTTTACTCGAAAAATGACGATTTTTATAAGCTACAGTTTAGGGGATAATTTTTCAGTTTTGCTGAGCAATTGTAAACTTGTCTTCACTGAAAAATGGTAAAGGATGCCACGGAAAGTGCGTTGTATAAATTTCATTTAAGTCGGAAACCGTTTCAAAGAGAAAAGTAAGGTCTCACGTTATACGTTTTTTTCGTTGAATGTAACGTTATTGTGCACGTACCTGTACACAGACCCTGGAATCTGGCCCGTAAACATGGCTAGCCACGCGCCGCGGCGCTCCGTTTGTAATCTTTCGACGCGTTGGAAATGTATACATTTAACTGAAACGATTTACAACTGACTGGTTCCCGGCCCTGAATTGCAGTTAAGTACGATCATAGAGGGCACTGGGACCAGTTTATTTGTGCACAAGCTTTCAAAATGGGTTTACTCGAAAAATGACGATTTTTATAAGCTACAGGTTTCCTTCTTACATCAAATCACCTGTAAAATGAAAAAAATCTACCATCCTTTCCAATGGTACTACAGCTGATCTAAGGTAAACCCGGCAAATTGTCCAAATGTGTAAACCAAACTCAAAAGCGAACGATGTTTTTCCTTTTCATTTTGTACGTTTTTTGTCCATAATTGTTATTATTTTTTTTATATATTTGAAAAGGTTTTTAGCGCCGTTACCACACTGTAGAGACAATTTATATCTTTGTTCACTTGGTCTACTGATAAGTTTTGGTTTGAATCATCTTTTAAGTACGTTTGAGAAGGATACATTTTAAGACATGAAAACCAGACAATCGTTCAGTGCGTCGTCTGCTACCGCTGTTTGCAAGCCGACGATGCGGAGGAAACCATTGCGTATGCGTGAGAAGACAAACTAAATGCATGCACGGTCTATGGGCTGAAACATACGTGATCACCACTAGGCTGCTTGTCTCACTTGGGGAACTCAAGGGAGGATCCAGAGCCAAATTTTCGGGGGGGGGGGGGGGCAAGAAGGCTCAATTTTTTTTTTTTTCAAAAAAGGGAAGGGGATTAGTGTATGATACGCAACATTTTAATTTATTTCCAGAAAAGGTGTCTTCACTGCCATTTGGGGAACTCCAACATTTTTAGAATCCATTTCAATTCTGTTCATGATTCAGAATTTTAGTTTAGGATTAACTCAGAAGCTGTAGAACAAAAGGGACATAATAATAAACTCCACATTCCTTCAAACGAAAAGCTAATTCTTTCCTTCTGAACCGCTGAAACTCTCCATTACTTTCTTTCCTTTTGTTTCCGTCCTACATTTCTTTTACTTGGCTCTTGTAACAAAATTAAATACATGTATAACTACCATCTCAGATTTTGTAGGTCTTCAGTTACTTTTGGTTGGAAAGATGCAGTTCGATTCCCCATCTGAATGACTTGGCTATGGCTAGTAGTAGCACGTGTCTATGGCAAGCGGCTTCAGCGGCTTCCATAGGTGTATGTGTAATTTTGCAAGCCGTAGCCAAGAAATTTGGACGCTGCAAAACTTGCAGTTCCTATAGAAAGCATACATTCAATGATGCATTCAGGGCCAAATTTCACAGCGCTGCTAAGCACAAAAATTTGCTTAGCACAAAAAAGTCTGGCTTATAAAAGCATGTTACCAGCCAAAACTCCATGCGATTTTCATGCTAAGCAAACAACAGCTGCATACTAATCACAAGCAATATACATCACATGAAGTTTTGGCTGGTAACCTGCTTCTATAAGCCAGACTTTTTTTGTGCTAAGCAAATTTTTGTGCTTAGCAGTGCCGTGAAATTGGCCCTAGGAGTCATCTAAGTAAATTTGTCAAGTTCCATTTCTCAACTTTCAGGGAAGAAGACATAGAGTGTATTTTTTTTTCCCCCAAAGAAATTATTTGAGAGCAAAAACAAAATTAATCACCTGTTCTCCAAAAACACCAATTTTTTTAACTAATGTTTTCTTTCCGGGAGTATCCATTACACTGTTTTTATTTTAGGCTTCGTAGTGACCGACTGAATAATGGTGGGAAGATAATTCTGAAATGGCCAAAATGAAGGAAGGTTTCAAACATGGACATTGTTGGGCAGAGGAGGGCGCTGTTTTATATTACCAGTGGCTGTGCACATGTGTTATTGTTCCAACAGCATTATATCTTCAGTAACAATTTGTTGTTGCATCTCACAAGGTTGAAGCGGGCATAGTGCCTCTCACAATCAGTTATTTTTTTCCCGCGTTTTGCACACTTGCAGTTCTGACCCAAGTACACATGTAGAAAGTACAAGAAAATAAAGAGCTTATGCATGTTTAAAAACTAATCTTCTTATGGGAAGACAGAGATTTAATTCTAATTTTACATCACCAATTGCAAAACATTTTCTGCAGAAGTCAAGGTGCAAAGATGTAAACAAGTCCTAAGGAGTCAACCTCGTCCCCAGTGCTTACTTTTTTTCCAACCGCGTTTCCAATAGTAAGCCCTGGATAGGAAACTTTCTTCCTGTATCCTGATTCGTTACCGCAATTTGCTAGTAATGGATTTATATTGTGTAGTTGGTGTTGTTTTTTCCAACGTGCATTACGTGTTTTCACAATAATTGCAATTCTAACGTCCACGCCTTCTCAATAATACTCCTTTTCTTTCAAGTTTGCTCATATTAATATGAAATGTGATACTGCATATTGGCGGGCCAGATTGTAACATTTTAACTTTAAAAAAAAATTGTTTTTTTTATAACTCACGGCGCGACGAATTGATGCTGTTTTTACCCCAGACACCGCATACAAAAACAAACGCTAATGTAACGCGCATGCAGGCACCAGACTATTCCTCATTTGCATACGTGTTCAAAAATCTTGCACATGCAAATGATCCAATACCAGGGTGAGAGAGCAGGTAGTGGTGGGCGCGTACTGCTCGACACCCTGGGGACGAGGTTGCTAACGAGTTAACCACAATTCACATCACAAGTCCATAAAACCGTGACAAGGGAATTCCTTTGTCATTGTTCATTCCCTGCTAACTTCACTTGGAACTTTTGTGATTGACATCTGATTGGCTTGATGACGTCTCTAGTAAAGGAGACTCAAAACCAGTGCTGTAGTCCAATCCATCACAAGTCCCTTCACTAGTCCATTTCACAAGTAACAGGTAATCAACAACAAGAAAGGAGTGTTCTCGTCACAGTTCAATTGAATAGCTTGTTGACTGGGGACTGGAAAACATGTGACTAACTTGTGATTGACTTTTGATTGAATTGTGATGGACTCTAGTGCAATATTTATGTATATATTTCTTTATTTATGATTATTCGGCAATAGACCTTTCTCATGCTGCCACCATTTCAGTCATGTTCCCTGTATCCAATGACAGTACTGAATGATGTTTTTGTGCGAATAGGAACCAGACTATTTTTTCCTTCCAGCCTCGCTTTGGTTACGTTGATTTGACATGATAATGGTCTATTTGCCAGAATAGTCTATGAAAGTCTTTCGACTTTTGGGTCCCTTAGTAGAAGATGTGGAAGGAAATTCAAGTTTTTAGTGGTGGGAGGAAAACCCCAGAATGATAGTCTGGGGAAAACCCACAAAAAAATCGAACCTAATCCACAATATTGACCCAGGCGGGATTCGAACCCGGGTCACAGCGGTGGAAGGCGAGGAAGATGTCGATATGCCAACCTGATCCCAACCCACCCAAAACATTGACAATTTCCTTCAGAAATCGCACTACTTTGCTCATAGTACTCCCTTCATTACAAATACAGAATGTACTCGGCTTACATTTCTACGTTTCCTCACTCATTTTGACACAGGGATGAGCAGTGTTGAAACCCAAGCTGGAAGTGACATCTCTGGTCAAGATGGCGAACAGTTGGAGGAAAAGAGGCCGACTACCATTTGTGCAATGGGCCAGGTTTTCTGTTGCTATGACTATTTGCTGTAGTCTGCCGGTTACACCTCTATGTTCCGACACCCCTATGTTCCGACTGCACATATTCCTATTCCTAACCCTAACCCTAACCCTAACCGGGAGTAACACAATCTAGGTTGTCGGAACATAGGGGTGTCGGAACATAGAGCAGTCACCAGTCTGCCAACTGCAAAAACTTAAGTCTTAGCCACAAAATTGCCTATAAGCTTTTTAGGATTTGATTTAAAGACAAATTTGAACTAAACCTTAAAGAATTGGACTAAATTTCAATTTTGAATTAAATGTGCTTTATAAATATAATTTGCTTCACATTTTGTTTTGAATAAGAAATATTTAATCTTTATGACATTTTTCCATTTACTTTATATACATCTGGACAATACCTTCACACAGAAATTGGTGTAGCATCCCTGTCATTTGGCACGTGGTCCATACATTCACAGAAAGCAGATGTGAAAAAAAAGTGCGTCTTCGGTTGACTACACCAGACGTTTCTGTGTCTCCCAGGAAAAAAGCCTCCACAGTACGAAAGCGTGTCGGCCACCGTGCCAGGCGCGAGAATCACCGGACGGTTTCCCACGCTCCACTTCCTTCCAGTTAGCTCGCCTGGCACCTCGTTGCCTCTCAAAGTCGCATACCGCAGCAAAGCGTAATAGACAAGCATGCCAGCCATGCTGCACTCATTCTCCCTTCATATGGTTGGGGGCATCTTGGGAGCAAGGACCACCATAGACATGTTCCCCCAGTCCCCCGAGCATTCTAAAATGCGCCAATATTCTTAGCATTGTCCCCGGATATAAATCTGCCAGATTTTGCCAACATTGAAGCAGAGTCATTGGCTACTAACAGGGTTCGACCTTAACTTTTCTTTCACTAGCCAACCGTGCTACTGAAACAGACTATTAACTGGCCCGCAGGCATTTTCACTAGCCCGCATGTTTTTAAAAATTTTTTTTTAGCTCAAATACAAAGTGGCGTACTTTCAGGCTCAATTCTGTCGCAAATTTGTCAGTGTTTTTAATAAACAGATCTAATAGTTTAACCTTTTAAAAGAGTTGATAAAATTAGACACAAATTGATACATGTTTGCTTTCTGAATTTAATGATATATTTCTTCCTGTCCTTTCATCTTTGCCGTATCCCAATATTTTTTGACTCGCAAGCCGGGCTACTTAAGGAATAGTTTGACTAGCCCACTGCTGTTTTGACTTGCATTTGGCTAGCGGGCTTCCACTAATTTCAAACCCTGCACTAATAAGATTGTTTAATGTTGCTCCTCTGGTCCCTTTTACCAAATGTATTCTTTTCTCCTCTTAAATTTTAAATTCTGTGTTTAATTCTGGGAAAAAAACCCCCAATAAAACCTAAAATTTTATTCTATTTTGGGCAACGGCAATTCTCTGGAAATGTTTTTATTTTATTCTGGGTTAAAATTTGAAGGTTTACATGGTGAATGTAGTAATAAGGTAAAGGTTTCCGGTAGCACCATGTGACAAATCTCCTTTGTGAGTTTGTGCCTTAATTATTGTCAAAATCAAAATAAGTAGAAATTGGTATAGTAATTATTCTGTAACCAAATATGGACTGATTTTATTCCCAGAGACATCTCACTCCAATGTGAACAACTTTTTGTATTGCTAGAAAAAAAATCGCAAATAAAACTAGAGTTTGAGGACAAACACACGGTGTTGGGCTAGAGGTTTGGCTTTTTCGCAATGTTGATTATTGTTGTTGATTGTTGATGTTGGTTGTTGATGTTGATTGTTGATTTTGATTGTTGATTATAGTTGATGGTAGTTCATGATGATGTCGCCACAGACATCAACTGAAAATGCGTTTTGGACATTTTTTAACCTGCCGCCAGAGGGCGCTCGAACACTTGATGGCGTCACCGATCATATTTTTGGAAAGATCAACCCACCCACAGGCTAACATAGTTGAAAGCAAGTTCATACCTTTTTCCACTTTTGAATTATTAGGCACTTCCGGTTTCGACCGGGAGGAAGGGTCATGTGATTTTCGCACACAAGATTAATGAAAGAGCATGTATTATCATGTCGATTCCCACAAAATTCAAGTTCCGGTCTGTCATAGTTGATTTTATATTGAATTTCAAAGATTAAATTTATTACTTTTTGGAAGTGACGTCACGTGACCCATGATGACGTCATAATGACGTAATTGCAAAAAAATTCATCTTCAGTGGGTTGTGTTTTCATGTATTGACAATTGAAGTTCATATCACTTTTCATGTTGACAAACAGTTCTGGGGAAGAATTTTGCTGAGAAGAACTAAAAAAAACCAACAAAAAAACAATAATACTTTTTTATTAATAGTAAACTCTTACAATAACAATAGGTGTTGGGCTCAGGCCCAACACCTGAAAAGGGTAGACTTGGGGTGGAAATTGATAATAGCATGGTAAGAGAAAATTTACGCAAGGATTTAATATTTACACTCTCTCATCAATACACTGAAAGAATGCAGCCGAGTTTATTATTGCGAGCTTTTGACAAACGTGAAATTTTTATGGATGAAACATTGGATGCATGCAGTAAAATTGGATGCATGCTAAATAAGCAGGGTACCTTAATTCATGGTCAGATCATTATTCAAGTGTGGATTTGTAAAATAGGATCCAAATAATAAGAAGTTGATAAATTAATTATTCCATAACCAAATGGACTGATTTTTCCCCGCGAGATATCTCACTCTAACTTTTATATTGCTAGAAAAATAGCAAATAAAAAAAAGGTAGTTTTGGGGGTGAAAGTGATAACAGCACAGTAAGAGAAAATTCAAGTAAAGGCTTATTTAATTATTTTCACTCTTTCTTGTCAATATGCTGAAAGAATGCAGCTGGGTTTATTTTTGTGAGCTTTTGATATTTTTTTTGGGTAAAAACATGCAATTTTTGTGGATGAAAATGTAATTGGACTGAGGGTGCATAACAAAATGTAAATTTAAAGATACAAAATTAAAGTAACATTGGATGCATGCTAAATAAGCAGGGTACCTTAATAGATTGTCAGATTATTATTCAAGAGTGGAATTTGTAAAACAGGACATCAATAACTTGAATGCTTTACAACTTGCATATTTAAGAATTATATTTGAAATCAATTACAAGGATGACAACTCATATGAATACATAAATGTTTGTGTACTTTTATTTTGAAAACAAAATAAAAAGATGTTGAATCCATGGGATCAATTCAATTGACATTGACATTTATTCTTATTTCTTCAGCAATTTTGCTGGTTAATAAAAATATGTGCATTATATTTCTTCATGAAGTGACACCATGCCCTATAAACAGCAAGATATGAAGTAGGATAGACCTTTATCATGCTGCCACCATTTCAGTCATGTTCCCTGTACCCAATAACAGTACTGAATGATGTTTTTTTGTGCATAAAGGCACCAGACTTTTTTTACTTCCAGCCTCGCTTTGGTTACGTTGACTTGAATGGGATATACCCAACTGGCCGCAACATGATAATGGAGTATAGAAAGTGCTCACATTTTCGTGCTGAATTTGTGCAACCGATTGTCAGGTTTAACAATTTTTTTCCCCAGACAATTCAATAAATGCTATTTTGTGATCCAAGTTCTCACAAGTCTGCACAAGTCACATCACAAGTCCAGTCTCGAGTGACAAACTATTCAAATCAGTAATGAATGTCTCGAGACCGGTGTTGAGATCACTTTTTCTCCGTTTTTTGAATTGTCGGTCTTGGTCACGGACACTGTGGTCTCCACTCCACCACTGCCTACGATTGATGTATTTCAATGATGGAGGTCTCGAGACCAGTCTCGTGATCAGTTTTTCTCAGTCTTGGTCTCGGTGATCTCAAATCCATCACTGATTCAAATGAGAATTGACAAAGCCAATTCGTTGTCATTGATCATTGTGACAAACAAACTTGAGACTGTCATGTGACAAGCTTGTGACTGACTTGCGATAAACCTGGGACCGACTTGTGATTGACGGACATCTGTTCCTTGGTAAACGTGTGTCCAAAATGCACAAAAGTTGGACGATGTGGTCACATTTTCCATCATAAAAGATGTTTTTGGCATGTTCTGTTCATGAAGTTCTGTACATACAGTGTACCCAAGTTATTAATAATACACTATATTGTCAATTTTTTGGTAAATTTGTACCCAAGTTATTAATAATACACTATATTGTCAATTTTTTGGTAAATTTGTACCCAAGTTATTAATAATACACTATATTGTCAATTTTTTGGTAAACAAATTAATAAAGACTTTCCATGATAATTTCCTACGTCCACTTGAAGACTTCTCTGTTCAGAATCAAAAATTAAGAAAAGTCAGGATTTGATGAAACCCCCTCCCCAAGTCTCAAGTCACATTTGAGCTATGAGAAAATTTAAAAATAAAAACACTTATTGGGAGCTTTGTATATTATATACAAACGCCCACATTATTGACACACAGATGTACATGTTGTATTTACTACGCATGAAAAAAGGCAGATTTTACATGGGTAATGTCCAGTGCTACGCATTCAAGGGTTGTACGGGATTCAGGTACCCTGTTGAAGTAAAGCACGGGTATCCAAGTACCCGTAAAAGAAACCCAACCCCAAAATTGAAATCCCGGAAGTTGTCTGAAGGGCTTTATAGCTTTATGGTGTAAACTGCAAAATTCACAGTCGGCATTTGGTTGAGGTGCAGACAACCGATGCAAATCCCATTAGATATCTAATACAGTAGCAATATCAATTTAAGCAATGATTTATTTGTAATGGTACGCAATACCCCATAATTACAGACATACAAACTGAGTACTGGACAATTTACACAGTGACAATATGGAATATATCTCCCATTTCCCTATGGGCCTATTTACACAGAAAGGCAGTAAAGGAAAGTGGGAACAAAAACAGCATATATCATGTAGTAAATATTAACAGGCGGGTGGAAAACTACATATTGTGTGATTATTCAGATAATTTTAAAGATGAACAAAGAATTTGACTGGAGCAGGCTTTAAACCTGCGACCTCCGGATTGTCGTTCCAGTGCTCTACCCTATGTCGGTGGTTCCCCCATTTGGTCAATGTCTTTGTTCAAGGGGCACTAGTCAGTCGTGTCTTCTCTGAGTGATTCCAGTTTGCTATATCCCAGGTTAGCAGCATTAGTAATGTTGCTAGCATTGCTAATGTTACTGGCATTGTGAATTTGGGCATGATCCCTGGCTAAACAGCACACAGGTTTATGACTTGCTCCCCTTGAACAAAGACTTTGACAAAATAGGGGACCGCCAAAATAGGGCTGGATAGCTCAGTTGGTAGAGCACCGGACTGACAATCCGGAGATTGCAGGTTCATACCCCACTCCGTCTGTCTGTCTATCTTTTTTTCCTAGTCAGTCTCCCTTTGTGGTTTATTTGCAAAAAATTCAAAGATTACAAGGCTAGGTCATGGCCAGCTCAATGACATCATAACCAGAATGATGATTGATTGGCAGAATGATGATTCATCGCACTGTATTTGAAAAATTGCTCAGGTTTTTTAAGCTCGGAGCGTTTAGTGCTCTACGGTGCAAAACGCATACACCCAGTACAAACTGGCCAATTGAACCAGCACGTCCTTTTCCCTTTGTGGAATCCTGTAATCACTTGCAGTAAAAAAGGCCCTAAAATACACCAATTACCAAATCCCTCTGGAGTTTCTACCTTCCCCTCAGCCTCTGTGTCCAGCTGCCTGCCAAACTGCCCGCTTTGGCCGACCCTTCCGTTGCCTGCTGCACTGCCCTCTCTTGTTCAGCCTGTACCAATAAGAATGTGTAAAAGGAGGATCATTACATTACACCAACTCTATTGACAAACCAAAAAACTGGCAACACATGCCTATGTCAGTTTTAAAGTGTAACCACCGATGAAACGGGGTCTACCCGATGTTCCCCAATACCTATGTTCCCCAATACCGATGTTCTCCGAAATCCTTTGGATTAGGGTTAGGGTTATAGGGTATGGAATTTCGGGGAACATCGGTATTGGGGAACATCGGTATTGGTGAACATAGGTATGCACCCGATGAAACGACTGCCCCAATTTGTGTGACTCGCGTCCGTTCCGAGTCATAATTTCGGTGACTCAGACTTGACTTGAGTCATGTTGACAAAGGACTTGAGACTCGACTTTCATGATTCGAACTTGACACCGAGAACTTGTGACTGAAGATGATGAATTCTTTACCAGTACCACCTTTTAAAAATAAGGTAAAAATGTGTCCTTGTTGGTTTTTTGGCCATGAGTACTGGCTAGGATTCATCGCTCATCATAGATATTGTACTCTACTACGGTGGTGTAAAGAATGAATTATTATGCTGATCATTGTGCTGATTTGTATACATGTACATGTATCCCCTTAATTCAAATATGCAACTCATGACTCTAACTTAAACTCAAATCAAGTGACTCAAGAGTTAGGCTCGACCTTGGACACAACTGACTTGAAACTTGGACTTGAAGAAAGTGATTAGAAATGTTTTGCTGGGTATGCATCATACTAACATTCACTTCAACAACTGTTGTTTTTACCCCAGAACCGTTTGTCTTTCAGCGATAGTCACATCACAGCTCCTAATTGAAACTCTCAACCATTCAATAATTCAAACTCAGATTAGTTAAAAAAAAAAAATTGGGTCCATATATTTGTGTCTCACACACAGCAACAGAGAACAATAAGAACCATTTCTGATAACCCCTTCTGCATATTACAAACTCATCACAGAAATTCAAGTGACATATTCTCAGCATAGTGGGTCACAAATAACACCTTCAGCAGATGTGGTTAGTAAAAAAGCATCTGGGAGACGGAGCTGAAAGGGAAATCAATTAATCCTGAGCAGCTTGCTAAGCATTTAACAATCCTTAAAATAAACCTGGGGGGGGGGTACGGGAAACTGAAACATGCTTTAAAAATGCATTGAAAATGCAAGTTCTAGTGAGGACTATGGTTAACCATAGTTTGATTAACTGCTCTCGAATGAAGGATGGTTGGACTACTCTAGTTGACTATTAGGAGCCAGAGCACGGGGCATGGTTCCATCGCTGGTTACCAATAGCCGCGCGCATCATAAAGCACAACGGGGAGCCAGGACCAAGAAGTTTTGTGATGGCGTTTTGACCCTCGTTTGGCCAGAGGCGTTGACATAAGTGCGTATTTAATAGTGCATAGGCGTAAGTTGCTTCACAAATCAACCACTAGTCGACTAATGGTCCTCATTCAAATGTCCTTGCTCAATGGTGTAAGTAAAGTCAATCGTGATTGGGGGGGGGGGGGGGGGGGAGGGAAGGGACACGGGAGTCGGTTTTTTCCAAAGAAGGGAGCAAGTTTGGTCACGGTTTAAACAACTTTTAAGCTCTTTCTCCTCCAAATTCTGAAAAAGGGGGGGGGGGGGGGGGGCGGCGGGAACAGATACATCAATAAGACATGTTGGTATAGTGTGAAATTTGGCAACGAAATGTGGACTAATTAATTGTAGTGCGCATACTTCGACAAACGTAGTTGGGACAGCACTTGACTGGTCACATGTTCGGATCAGAGTCCTTATATGGTAAAAGAGAACAGGAGTCTAAATTTCATATGACACGGGGCCAAGTTTTATCCATTCAATGACCCCATAGCAGACAGGAAAAATGATATACAATACAACAATTGAGCTATCCAGACAAACCATAACTACTAGAGGGGGGCAGGCATCCCATACGACAGATGCAACAATTATCAGCTGGTCGGCAGTAGTGATTTATGCCGCATCCTGAGAGCTGAATTACTAGGCTATAAGCCGTCTCCCTCGCTGACGTCAGCCTACCGATACTCAACTGCAGACATACATCAAGCCGTGGCGTTATGGTCATCTGCTCATCAGCTGTAGCCGGAGTAAAACATTTTATGAAGGAGGACGGTTCAACTTGTTAAAGAGGCTCTGTCTTCTCTGGTTAAGTTGTCGAGCTGCAAATCTGAACAGTTTGACACATTTAAACTCCGGCAAAATTCCTTACCCTACAAAAACTTCATGACATCAAATTTGCTAATTCGCATTCCTGTGAATTACAAACCAGCCTTTATGAAGGGGTAACTTTTTTCTTGGGAGTTCTGATTGCCTCAATTGTAATTTTTGCTCAAAGTCTCAACCTTTCCAAATCCTCCAACATCTTTCACCATGTAGGATCCCACAACAAAAGAGTTACCAGCAGCATTTCAATGACTTTGCAACAGCTTGCTACTACACAGGCGCCTATAGAAGTGGCTGTAGCCACTTGCCATAGACTTGTGTGTTACTGGCTGCCGTAGCCAAAGTCATTTGGACCTGAGCCACTTCAGTGTCACTGCTAATTCACTTCTCGTATAGATTCAGTCACTTCTCCAAAGCTGTGCACTCCGCCATGCAAACCATCACATCACATCGTTCAAGTGTCCGGCAACTATTAAAGATATCCTGAACTTGATCATTAAATGAGGACTCCCGTTTGCCATCAGCTTGCCAACACAGGACTTGAAATAGTTTGGGATGGATTGCTAAACACATTAACATCAATGTTGTGGATGGCTTCACCATGTGGTACATCTGGCAAATGCAAGGCTGGACGTTGGAGGGAGGACGTCAAGATCACTGACGTCAAAAACTGTCTCTTGAAGTGCAAATGAAAACGGATCATTCCCCCCCCCCCAAGGCCAACTATCAAGATGCCTCAAGATTATCCCAAGGTCAAGTGACTCAGGGATAATACAAAGAGTGCATACATGAAGGTCTAACACCCGTTTAAAACTGGTCTTCCAAAGAGCGAATCCAGTCGACCCAAATACAATTTGATTTCAGACAGGCGAACTTTTTGTACTAATTTTCCATTGACTGGACTCCGGAGTTGTTTCAGATGACTATAAGAGTTGTTTAATTTGGCATGTAGTCACTTCTAGTTGTATCAAATTTAATTCTAACCTTTGGAATAATTTAGTTTGGCCTTTCTCTGGAACACCAGTACGGGTTTAAGGATGGACAACAGAGAAGAGATTGGTGCTTTCAACTTCAAAATGAGAAATTTTTGAATTGATTTTAAAAGAATTTGTACGAACTTGATAAAGATTTATACTACTATTGAACAAAGAAATTGACTGGAGCGGGGCTTGAACCTGCCACCTCCGGAGTACCGTTCCGGTGCTCTACCAACTGAGCTATCCAGCCCTATGTTGGTGGTTCCCCAATTCGTCAATATCTTTGTTCAAGGGGCGCTAGTCAGAAGCCATAAACCCGTATATGCCACGCAGTCAATTTCCCTTTGCGCTTCATTTGAAAATACTGCAAAAATAGTGAAAACGTCTAAAGCATCTATACGAACGGCAAAACAATGAAATAAATTTATGAAAGATTGCACAAATGTGGGTCTTAATAAATAACTTTAGTTTCGCCAATTTTTTTTCTTTATTTTTTTTGAAACAAAACTTGAAGGAATGAAGAATTACAGATGTTCCTTTAACAGCCTGCGTATATCATTTCAAGGCTGACGTGACATCTTTATTAAACATTACATGCCGGCCGGACTATCAACATTGACACATGGGCACGTCCTGCGATGGAATGTCTTCTCCGTATATCATACCGGGAAAGCTTTCATAATGGCAGATATAAAAAAAATCCCATTCCGCAATCATCGTTAGAGCCATCTGGCTGCTGCGTCATCGCGGCGTTATACGAGACGGAAATAATGGCGTGATTCATCGTGCAGCGAGCCGTCCAATGACCTCAAAACGAAAAGCTTGAAATCGTTGACATGATGGAAGGGGGGGGGGGAGGGATGAGCAGACATTTCCTTGTAAATGTGTGATGCAAACACAGTGAATATTCCTGGAAAATCGTCTCAACGATTTTGAAAGGAAACAAACATTTCAATATCTGCGAGTATGATTTACAATTCAAGAGCAAATCCAACTTTGAAAGAATGTAGTATCCTGATGCCACTTCAGCGGTTGTGTACAAAGTCTATGGAGAGTCAAGAAAATTTTTCTAAGCATTTCCTAACAAAATTGGAAATGTTTCTCAGTCCCAGATTCAGGTTTTTTCAACATTTTTGCAATGACTGACCTTTAGTGTGATGATATATGAAGAAAAAAGTGGCGTCAGGTTGCATCATTCTTTCCTCCAACTATGGCTTTTTTTTTGCAGATGTTTTTGTGTGTGTAGCTTTTATAGGCCAACACATCTATCGACTATGACGAGGTTCAACACAATTACAAATGTTGTGCAAGGAACATGTGGTATGCAAATGTATTCATGGACCACCGTGGCCTCATAGAACAAAAGAGCATTACAGTTGTACGCGCCCACAATGCATGTTACTGATGCAACTCAGTCATTGTGCCGCCCCCCCCCCCTAACTTCTGGATAAACTGGAGGGGGGGGGGGCAGGGGGTAACCACAAAATTAATACTTTGAGTAAAACACCTCTCAAATACCACACTTAAACACGAAAAGTTATGATTAAGCCGTAAAAAAGTTGTGATTATTTCTGGTGACTTCAATTAATGGAGGATTTTGATGTCTAACAATTAGATTTTTCCAGGGGGGGGGGATAGAAATACAAATAAAGTCAGGTGTGGTATCTTTTAAATATTTTTTTTAATAACTTTCCCCCACAAAATCAGTGCAATTTGCTGTACTTTAAAAGACTTCAATAGATGTACATTGTACATGTATCCATGGTAACTTTGTTTTGGGTGTCACTTAATCGAGTGCAACAATGTTTCATTTATTGCTTTTTCAAGTTTCAATTCGTGACACAGTTCTGAGCACATAATCCAACTCCATGCGTGTGACTCCTGAGGCCCCAGCACAGCGTGTACACCTGACACAAACAGGCTTCCTACATTGATGGCACACTCAAATGGTAGGAAAAGATCACAATTATTCATGTCTATTTCATAATTCTGTGTCACATGCATCCATCATCCGGCCACACAAGGCGGACTGGGTAATTTACGGCGCCCAAATGATAATTCCGACGGATAAGGAATGTAATGGAGGCATGCGTCAGGGCGGGATAAGGCTGACTTTATACAACTCCCTCTGTGCGATGGGTGGGGGGAGGGTGGTTCTTGGTATGTACCACAGATTTCCAACAATCTCAGATGTTCCAATTACTTCCCATACCAATAAGATCGTGTAGATTTCGTCAGTGCACTCCAAGTAACTGAAATGGAAATAGCGCCCTCTATGGATTGACAAAATCAGACAATAACCCAAACAGGCTCATTAACCCTAAGGCCAAAAAAAAAAAAGTCTTCGGTTTCTGGTCTGCACGCGCGTCGCCGTAGCCATGCGCGTCGGCAAAATTAAAAAGTTTTTTTTCATTGCTGCACAATTTTAACCTGTTTTTAGATGGGGTTACTATTGAGTATTTATAAGCTTTATGTGGCCTCGCTGGGCTCCTATATATTTTGCACTAAATTGGTCGGGCACCATTTGCAGTGATCAGCCGAAATTTGGAGGGAAAAAAAAAAAAAAAAAAAAAATAAAAATAAAAAATGCGTCACCGCACCACTTTTGGGGCAAGTTCCATACCAGAAACCGGAGACTTTTTGGGGGGCCTAAACCCTTGATTGATTTACTAGGAACCTTCCTCACTCTTGCAAATTCCAACACCATATGGTAAACTCTACTCCCAAACTGTTGGACTCTGATTTTGGTGGTATGCCTGACCCCATGTAAAGCATAATCAGTTAACTACATGTAGTGCTCACTCCAACAGAATCAAACAAAATATTAAGTTGGATTTTGAGGGGTTGGGAGTGTTAAGGGTTAAATTAACCACACAAACTTGAGTAGTATCTGTGAATGTGCTTTTATACATACATGTACATGACCTTATAGGGTACTGGGAACAAAGAGAAACAATAGGGGCAATGGGACCTTGCAAGTTGGTCTATACAAATTCTGGTAACCTGCAAAAGAAACGCTATGGGGTTTGACATTTTAATTGAAACAAAGGAGAAATTCAAAGGGGAAAAAAGGTCGACAACAGTGGTACCCCATAACTACCCATATGTACAGATGTGATTGCCCAGTCAGACTAACACCTCTAAAGGGGTCTTTAAAAGGCGTATTTTTTATCTCAAAACTGATGAGTGAAATGTACAATATTTAGGGTAAATTGAGTAGAAAGTCGGGGACTCGGAAGTTATTCAGAAAAAAGTAAAACTGCATAAGAAAAAAACAAAGACTATTTTTTTATGTGTCTGAAATGCCAAACTCCTGACATAAATATGCATTTTCTCAACCAAATGTCAAATAAATAAAAAAAACCTAGTACTTTTATCAGGCAATCTACCCTGACCAGTGATCTGAGACATTTTGCCGTACACATAACCCCAGTTAAATAATTAGAATCGTAAGGTTGAGTACAGTACTTTGCTTTTGCCTAGTAAAAGATGGCATTGCATAACCACAACATGCGACATTCTATACAACGGTTATTCAAGCAAATAACTGATTACAACCATTGAGCACCTCTGCTTTTGTCATAAACAACATAGCAGTTAAATGTGGAATAATAGCTGCCACAATGCTGCAGCCATAAATGACTTGAGGTGTCCTACAAACGTACATTGACCTCTGTAAGTTTCTCACTGCTTTGGATTAGAACAAACGCTATTCCTACCTGTAGTCTGGCTTGGTTTGTCTTGAACGTCCCCAAGGGATCATCAAATTGCTTGTAGTGATCCAGCACTGGTCGCACGTCTTCCACACCGCTAACGGCTATCGCTGTGGACACCAACAAATAACGATTACAGAGGACAGTTTATAACGAATAAAGTAAACAAATTCTGGGGGCTAATTCTCCTTACTCGCAGCAGAAGCTGAATTGCGAAGGACACTGCTACAACGTGGACAACCAAGGCATGAAAAAGCATCCTAAGTAGCTGCCACACGACCCTTACTATAGAGCACAGTCTGACCGAAAGTGCTTTTGTGGAGGGAGGAAAACCGGAGATTCCGGAGAAAAACCCTCATTGCATAGGAGAGAATCAACGAACAACTGAACTCACATATGACCCGAGCCAGGAATCAAACCTGGGCCACAGTGGTGAGAGAGTGCACACTATACGCAATGCGCCACCCATCCCACATCCTTTTCTGAATTTTATTTCAGAGTTGCATAGAAGAGCGCAACAGGTTGACCCAACTAGATGTTGGTTTCAGACAGGCAAACTTTATGATGTATATAATTTTTTATATTTTCTAAGTTGTTTAGAAGGGCTGCAACAACTGAACTTTCATGTGAAGTCGCTGATAATGGTATCAAACAGCAAACCTAATTCTTATTTTGGAATAATAATTTGCCAGCGCAAATCTGAAAATGTTAGTCTGAAACAGGTACAAGACAATAATAGCCCAGGTTATATGCGACAAAAGACCCATAAACTTTGTAGAAAACAGAACAAGTCTGTTTTCTAAGATTTTTAGTTTCTCCAACAGAATTTTAGTATTTCAAACTGATAAAAAAGATGAAAGTTCTTTGAAACAAAGTCTGCAAGGTGTGAAACTTTGTAACAGATTAGAATCACTGCCAAATGCAACAGCATCCAACACTTGTCAAAGTGACGGGCCTGCCTAATGTTACAAGATTCAGCAGGTCAAAAATCCCAAGACCAAAGTGTCTCAGAGTCTGTGGTCGCCAGCTGCAGCAGGATAATACTAGTGGCATTGTTCAGTGGGACTAGCTCTCATTGTCCCAGAACTCGCAGTTTATGCACTGGTGTTGATGGCCCAATGCAACAAGGTCCCACAGGCTATAACACATGTTGCACTGGGATTCATCTGGCAGGGTTAGGTTTTTTGAAATGGAAGGCAAAAACCCAATTTCAAACTTTACTTCTCAAAGTAAAGCAAAGATTCTAGTTTCATTTCTTGTTCTAGCGAAAAAAAAAAATAATACATTGATGGCACCAGGCCAACTGAATTTCTTACTTCTGAGGAAATCAGCCAAGTCCACCAGTACCCTGTCGTCGTCGCTTCCTTCCCACTTCTTGAGGCCAAACGCGTTCTGAGGCTGCAGGGAGAACGATTTGGTGTTCCAGTCCACAAAGATGACCTTGCTCATGTCTCTGTTGAGACACGAAAGATCCTGAAAAGCACAGACAACAAGGTTTACAATCTTAAACAAGTTTTACTCTGAACTAAAAATGAGACACAAACAAGATGTCAACATCTCCTAAAAACTACCAATTCTGTTCAGGAATTTCAGATATAATAATGGATACTTATGTAGCAGTTTTAACCGAGATCAAAGCGCTTTACATTAATATTACCCTGATCATTGGGCCAATGAAACATTCCAAAGACAATGTCAGCTCATTGGGGAGTATACAGCTCAATGCTGTCATTTTGTTGCAAAGCAGCTAAAATCAACCACAATAACCATCTCTGCCCTCACAGGTACCCATTTACTCCTGCGTGGGGAGAAGCAATGAGTGACAAAGAACCTTGCCAAAGGGCACACACACCATAACCCCAGGCTGGACTGGAACCCACAACCTGCAGAATTACCCGCAGACCACAAACTCCATGTCCCAGACCACGAGGCCACGGCACTCCACATAATGATTGCATGGAAAGCTCATAACTTATCTTAAATCTAGCATTTCATTTTGTGGGGTAAGTTTATATTCAGGATACCACACCAAAAAGCATGAATGTTGCAAATTAGTGGTAAATTAGGCCCTCTTGTGGAACATTCTCTGAAGGTTTAGGCTTTGACTGTTAGTGGGAATGGGTTGCAATTTGGGCCATCAGCCTCTAAGTTATTTTGTTTTTCAATTCAAGACTTACCTTGACGTGGTGGCCATTCATGTATTTAGTGGCGTCCCGAAATAGTCTGTACATGATGTAGCCATTGGGATCTAGGTTGTCTATCAGTGGATACCCAGTCTGGAAGGAAAGGAAAAAAAAATGAAACCAAGGTTTTTTAAATAAAATTCAAAGTAGTAAATAGATTACACAAAAATACATAAACATTTGATCTTTCAATTTTGTTATTTTTCTGTAGGACGAATAGTAGCCGACACAAATAACAATACAGACTTTGTGAGAAATGGCAGTTTTGTCTATAGGGATACTGACAAATTTTTAAAAATGGGATTTTGACAAGTGAAGTTCAATCTGGCAATATCTTCAAGAACTACAGCAAGTACTGGAAACACAACCACAGCGACAAAAGTTCTCATCAACAAATCAAAATCAAGAAACCAAACCGACAACAATCTGTAACATAACTTGTATTTAAAAAATTGTATTCAAAAGTTCATAAGCTTCATTTTGGTATTATCCCTAACTCCCTAGGCCTTTTTGCTAGGATGTAGCCTCAATCCTGCAAAATCCTCCAATTGGCCTCACTGAAAAAAACATGAAGCTCAATCCTGCAAGCTCCTCCATTATTTCTTGAATATGGTCCATGGAGGGGTGACCACTGCCTGAATCCTGCAAAATCCTGCGGCAGTGACTGTCAATATGTTGAGGCAGGGCCAGTAACATCCTGGAGAAGTGCGGAGGATTTTGAATATAATCTAGGCCTTCACGTAAATTTATGCACTGCTGAACATAAACAACACAAGGTCCGGCCCAAGACCTTGGCACAGTGCATCCTCCAAAATCAGCCGCACATTTTTTGCCATAAAGCCTCAATCCTGCAAAATTCTCCATTTTGCAAACATCATTTTGGAAGGTTAGGGTTTTTAAGGAAAATAATTCCATACCAAACGAGTAAGGATCACGCTGTAAGATTTCTGAAAATTTAAGCAAAAGTTCTGCAAACTTCTCTCAATTTACCACTTATCAAGGAGTAATACACACCACTTTTACTATCGAAATGAGATTTTGCAACTATTTTGTTTACTTACAAATCCCTGCTCGGACGTGTAGATGACAATTTCAAACAGTGGCGGTCCAACCTGCTGAAGAAAGTAGTCGACACCTGGACGTTTCTTGAATCGCCAGCCATTGGAATACTGAAAAGAAAAAGATTCAATATTAAAAAAAACAACCTTAAATGTACAAATCAAAGTCATGGCATTCACTAGTTTAGTAATTTTTAGTGCCATCAAAAAGGCTGTACCACGGTATCCTAGTTGTGAACAAAGTATTATACCATTATGTACTGGAGGCAAACATGCATGTTTAATAGTGTTGGGCATATTAAAAAGGATGAAACCATTATCCCAAAGTTAAGTTTGGATTAAAGGGAATGTACAACATTTGCTTTGCTGCAATTTTCAGAAATAAATGGATTCGGAGGATTAGTATGTTATAGAAAATATTGTTAAACTGACTTAATTCACGTTTTGGGCTTGTAGATGCTGGAAAAAACAAGAAAACCTTAAATCGTATTCTTGTAGTCTGGTTCCCTGACCCCACTTAAGATGAAACGGAACAATTAATACACTTTGGGAAATTGTAAGGTCAGAGAATAAGTCTAGCAAGCTTGAACCCCTTCACAGGTGTGTAATCAATTGCAAAGAAAAGTCAGAATAACTAAATATGAAAAAGTAGGAACAGTTTTTGAAAAAAGCCAGTTTTCTCCAACGCTGGTCGGCCGACCAGCGTTGGAAAAATACAGTTTTTCTTGAAAATGACAGCACACCAGGAGCTACGACTTTACAGGATGCTTTAGAATGTCAGTCCCTAACAATTCAGTAAGGTATACGTGATAATTTGATCATTCCGTTCTTTGATGTTTGCAAATGTTGTATCTTCCCTTTAAGTGCAAGTGAGTTTTCAATCAATGTCAAATTGATGATGCAAAATAGTTTTGAGGTTGTACAGAAAAAATGACTGGGACTTTTCAACCTGCAACCTCTTATTCAAAATTGATATTACAACTTGCAGTTGTAATTATACAAATATCCCTGAACTCTACAGAATACATAGGTAGGCATCATAAAACAAAAAGGGACCACAATTAACCTTAACCCACCTCAATCGTCTAAAATCCTCAGTGCGGTTTTGGAGGATTTTGGAGGATTGAGGATGAATGGTGTTTGACAAACACGAGGGTTTTGGAGGACTGCAGATGAATGATGCTTAAGCACATGAGGATTTTGGAGGATTGAGGATGAATGCATTTTGAGGCAGGACTGTCTGATGATTTTTGAAGGATTGAGGGGCTGGGTATCCTTCACTTGAACATGAGTGCATAATTTTGGGTTGAGGAAGATTCTGGAAGATTGAGGATGAATTCATTTTGAGGCAGGACTGTCTGACCATTTTGAAGGACTTAGGCGCTGTTGCAAGTTTGGAGGATTTTGGATGGTTGCCGGCTAGCAAAAAAGGGCATAGGGGCTTAGGGTTACATGTAACTTACGGTACAGTATAGATCTAGCCTCCCTTGGTGATCCATGCATCATCTCAGCTCCGGAGTTTAGTTTTACTATACCGCACAAAGCAGTCACTATTTGTATAATATATCCTGAACATTATCAACACATGGTTGGCTGTGGGATTTTATAAGTCAAACTAGACAAGTGTAAGCTTGTTTTTACCGTCCATTCTGGATGTACCAGTACATTGGTCATCTCTAAGACCAATGTGTAAGGAGGCTGGTAGTAGGGTTCCGTCAGGGGATCTGGGAGTAGCTTCTCAGCTGATGGCTCCACTATCATCTGGAAAATAACAACACAATCAATATTCATAAGGATTGCATATCTGCGGTTTGCTTTAAACAAAAACAATCACTGATACTACTCCTATGTATACATACACTCTGTGCAAAGTTGTCCATTCAGTCGAAATCAGTCAAGTGACTGTTCCTAACAGTTAAAAAGCTCCCAGCCTACATTAAGCAAGATAGACTGGCTGTGACTGTTTATGTAACTTGATACAGCTATGCTTTGACTGTAGGTGATTGATAAGCCAGCTGTGCCTACCACTTGCCTGCTTTTGTCAGTCGACTGAATTTGACTAGTCACAGTGCTTGCTTGAAATATGATCTGACTGTTGGCGACTAGCCTGTGTAAAAGGCATGGCAGGGGAAGAGGATTGATTTTTTGACTGTCTGTGACTTTTCAGACAGCAGGAGGGTTAATCTAGTACATGTACTGATGATTGAAAACTTACTGTTCTGTACTCCTTGACTTCCTTGTAGGCCCTCTGTACATAAGCGGTTAGGATGAACTGATCGGAAAACTCGTCTGGAATCTGAAGTTAAATAATTGTCGATAAAAGAAACGATTGAATTGAAAGGAAATCTAAATTAGAAGATGGATGACAGAAAGACAAATGCACAGAAAAAATGGAGATACAAGTATTTAAAATTTGGAGGTCATGCTAATTAGTCCAAAGTTTGTTAAACAATACAAGCCAAATTACAAAAGATTTCAGTTCTGGGGGTTTCTCTTATACTACGCCAATCATCACACCAAATATGGCCTCGGGGTGGGTGAAAAGTCGTGTTGAATTGACAGGTAATGACCCTATTATAGCTTTCAATAACAAATTTGGCTGAATTATAGACTTACTTGTTTTCCATGTTCGTCTAGTTTTGGTTGACCTGTAAATGTAAACAAATGCATTTATTTGAGTCAAGTGGATGTTATACAAGAATTCAAGTACTTACAAGTTACATCCCTTTGGAATTTGCCCTTGTTTTTTTAAATAAATTTTAGAAACTTTTGGAATGCTTGATTATTGCAACAAAATAAAAAAAAGGGGGGGGGGAGGCATTTAGTATTCATACGCCACTTTGTTACTTGCAATTACACTTCCATTATGCGCCTATCAATTGTTATCCAAAAAAAGAATATTCTTCTTTTATTATTTTGAATTGACTCCAACATCTTTTTCTGACTCGCGGCTATGGAGGAATTTTTTCAAAGGGACATCAAGTCCGAAATTGTGGTCTGATTCCCATCTTGTGAATATAGAGTCACAATGACAAAGTTGGCCCGGAACCTAAAATTTGTCACGGTAAAAATGTCTAAGTCCCCCCAAAAAGTCACTCACTGCGCATGTTCAGTGCCTATCCAGCAAAACGTTGTTTATTTATTAAAGAAAGCCGGAGCCGGCTAAATATACACTATGCCAAATTAAAATGTTGACTCACCAAGTTCATAGAATGTTAAAAGAGCTGCCCCACCCAGCATAGCACCAGTGATGCCCATGGCCCATTTCTGATAGCGGGCGAATTTCTCCTTGCGTTCTTTCTTCCGCTGTTCGTCGTCTTCTTGCTTCTCCTTCACCTTTTCCTCCGCCTGCTTCAACAGCACACTCAACGGCAGGGTGCTCGCGGATGAAGACGTTGCATCACTGCCTACACCGGACGCTGAATTCGAGGTCGGTTTTTGCTCTGCAAGTGAAACATGACAGGTTGATAATCGCGAAACTTGACATTTTCTGTGATGCAGTATATTTCTCTGGGGAGTGGTGGTCCACTTGTTGTTCAACAAATCGCGATTGGGGGATTTTGAGACCAAAATCCGCAGCGCGTTTCGGAGCGCACATGTATGACTGAGCGCTGCCATATTGGAATCGTCCAATATGAACAAGGTAAAATTCCAACGCAAAAATTAAAGTCCAGTACAAATATATTGTATGTTAATAGTTACCTCCCACCGAGTGATCGCAAATCACCTTATTTATTGAAATTCAAACAAAACAGGAACTTTTTTCAAATGTATAAACGGGTTTGTATTCTCGAAATAGACGTCGTGTATTTTTTTAGTGCCCCTCACTATCTCTAAAGTTACCTATTAACTAATGAGACGTACGTACACATAAAAGTCTGCAAAATGGACTGGATTTCGAGCGTGTCATTTCCGACTGCAGATTTTTACATGATAATTTGATATTAATTAACTAGACACTTAGAGCATAGAGGTACAGAATTTGATTTTTTCCTGCTTGATAACCAGGTAAGTAGCTTCCATATCAAGTGGAAAACAGTCTGGAGAGAGTGTTGCATCCTGACGCCACTTTTTTCATCATAATGGATGAAATTGAACATGTCAGCATGTTGAACGAGTTGAAGGTCAGCTTGTCAATTGTTGCCAATATGTTGAAACCATGGTTGAAACAGACATGAATCTGGGACTAAGAAACACTTCCAATTTTGTTAGAAAAGACTTGTTAGAAAATGGCGTGTGATACATTCTGGAAAAAATTCCGTACTCGGACGTCACTTTTTTCAATTAATTTTCTAGCGCCAAAAGTTACATCTTTGATGGTTATTCCTCCACTTTCCCTCCTCTACTCTCACCCTCTCCTTTCCTTAATTTCTACTTATTAATAAGTCAGTTACTTCATCGGGATTCGAACCTCTGACGCTTGCTTGATACACGAGACTCTTAACCGCTAGGCCGCGCACGATCGCTGTTGCAATAATCAATCTTTGGACGTATTTGAAGTATCCATTGAAATAAACTAAATATTCATGAGAAAATAAATATTCATAATGACGTATTGCACTATCATTGGCAGGCTCATGCGACGTCATGGTTGTTGATGTCACGTGTATAACATACCGCTGTCTTTCAGCCACTACAATCAGTTTTGACTGGCTGCTTCAAGTTAGTTCTGCACGACGTATGCATCCAAAATGTGCTCTAAAAACACATTTTGAGTAAATTTTTTTCACCTTAACACAGCTTCCTGGATTTCTCTTGGTTCAAAGGACAAGGTGAGGTGACCATTAATATGTTTGGCAGCAGATAAATTGACGTCCGAGTATGGAACTTTTCCCTACATTCTTTTCAACAGTCTAGATTTCAAATTCAGAGAACACAACTTTTCACCTTTTTTCAGGAAAGTTTTTAATTGCAAGCATCGAATTGCTGTGTGGTCCATTTGAGACACAAGTTATGCATGTTGTGGCCTGGGGCTACTTCTAGAATTAGAAAGGCACACGGATGCCTTCTAATTCTAGAAATATTATGGGGCTAGCTATTCAATGATAATCTATTTTCACAGATATCTGGATCTTGATCTAGTACATGGCAACAGATCCGGTAGGATCCATGAAGAGTCACAGGAGACGTTGTAAAGATAAATTTGGAATCAAGTGGTTACTGTGCCTTATAACAGTTAAAGCATAGGTTTTCTGCATATTTAACTTTTAGTGGGCTTTTTTATTTGCCAATAGGCCTATCGTAGTTTAAGTGACTTGTGTTTTGTAAACAGAAATTCAATTTGGACCTGTTTTAAAGAAAAGTATTACACTGTTGGACAGCCCCTCTTTCATCTTTCTGTTTTATCTGTTTCTTTAATTCAAAGGATGGAGGAATTGCCTCTCACCACATTTACCTTTGATCTCTGACGATGACAACCTGTCTGTCACCCAAGAAACACCGTCTTGTCTGTGAGTTGGGAGCTCTGGTCAGCCCAGTGGTGCAGCAGGAGGATGGACGGATACGTCACTTTGACAAAGAGACGGGCCTGTTGCTATGGAGCTGCGTTGCCATGGATGAGGTCAAAGTTCGTAATGGTACATACCATTTCCATGAGGAGTTTTTGAAACATAGACTTCAGGAGATTTTAGACTCCTGACTCTGGGCCTTTCCTGCTCATGGGTTTATGCCAAACTGGGACCATGATGGCTGCAAAACATGCAAAACAAACTCAGGTTTACTTTACTCACTCTTTAGATGAACAAAATCTCCAAAATTTTCATGAGGCAAAGACAATGTCCTTGGTATTTCACCAGCCAAGTTTGAAGTCTCAATTCAGTTTTTAAAGGAGACTTTTCTTCAACATTTTGCACCTGAGAGTGAAGCCAAGTGATTGCGTCTTGAAGCCTAAGACTAGATTGGTACATGTCCAACTGTTTGAAAAGATTGACCCTTCAGTAGTCCGGTGGCATGACTTTGGAGAGATGTGCAGAAATCGAGACAGGGTTTCACATCTTTCTTTTGACACAGTTGATTGATGCAGTACAAAAGGGCTGTGCCAGTCTATTTTCTAGTGTTGCATGTTTTCAGTGTCTTGGGAGTTGGGACTCTCATACACAGTATTGGGAGTCCCATATTTTTGGACTAGGTGCATGGCATGTTCAGCTTTAGGACAATCAAATCCTATAATATGAGGCTGAGGTTTGGGGTGTTAAAAGCTTCGTAATGATTCTTAAGCCAGAATAGCCCCATAAATATGTCTCAAATACCGCACTTCCTCCATACTTCGAGACAAACAGCGATGCTTGCTAAATTTCTTGAAATATTGTGTTTCCTGAATTTCAAATCTGGACTGTTTTTTTTAACTTGATATTCACTTACCTGGTTAATAACCATGGAAAATCAAAATGTCAAAGGTGCGTGATCCATGACCTGGAATTAAACTTTCTCCAAATTTCCTTTGAAAATTACATGATAACTAGAATTCTAGAGGTACAGAATTCAATATTTCCCTATGATTCACTCGGTAATTAGAACAAATTTATATCCTGGTTTTTGTTTAAGGATTGATAACTGCAGAAGCCGTGTACGAAGATCACGTCGTCAGCCTGGCTCCTTACTGTCACGCTGTGCACCAGTGGGTTCTTTGTCTCCAGGATGCAGACATCCAAGACAGATACAAGAAGCATCTAGAGTGGACGGGTAACACAGAGGTATGATCTGTGTAGAAATTTGCTAAGCACAGAATATATCTGCTTAGCAAAAACGGGTTACCGACCAAAGTGTCATGCATTGTGTATTGCTTGTGACTAGTCCTCTGCAGATTTTTGCTAAGCATATTAATTAGCTTAGCAACATTTTCTGCTCAGCGGCTCCTGAAAGTAGATTCCGACTAGAGAGAGAGGCAAAGGCAGATTTTCTTTCACGTAAGGCCGTTTTTTTTTAATTACTTGGATTACGGAATTTTTGGGTCCCCATTTCCGGCGGCGAGCGGGAAATGAAAAAAAAAAAAAAAAAAAAAAAAAAATGGGGGCGCCCTATCATCCAACATGGCGGCGCCCATAGAGACATGAAGAAACAAAAACGGGCACGAGAATGAACAGTCACCCAATTGGTGGATCAGATCCGGCAATTGCAGGATCACGATCAGATGGGAACGCAAAAGGTGGATCTGATCCGGCAATTTGACCTGTTAACATCCGCCCGGTGCACGAGTGGCGCGAAAATGTTGCGGTCTCATGAACGAAGAAACACGTTTTCAGGCGTGTAGCTCATGTGGACATTTCCAGCGTTTACAACATGCACAATAAACAACCGCTGAACTACGGGCTAGCACCGCGCATGCAAAAGCGCACGTGGTATCCTAAAACTACACTATAGGCCTTATTTTTGTTGCGTGTTCGTCCATTACTAAACCTTTTTCATTCCTGAAATTTTACTTATTTTTCCATCCATAAATGACTCTGAGTCCACACTCACCAAAAGACATCACTTTGGCACAGAATCATTGAAAAGCTTACGAGTATGCGATGGGAATAGTGCCGATAGCGCGGTACGTACGGGGGTGACAAATCTGAAGTATTGATTATAGAAAATTGGAAAATGATGTCGTAGTACATCATGTGACCGTTTCTAACCAATGAGAAACTTCAGAACCAGGGAATCCCTTATCGATGCATTGGTTTCTGCCGTGATGTCACACGTGAGCGGCTCTGTTGGATTTCACCTTTTAATTTATGCACGCACGGATCCTCTACGGATCCGTGATTTATGTTGGTGAATTCGCGTAATTTTTGTCTGTTAATTCTGATAGTGCTGTTTGAAAACTGACCCATCCTGGCCTAGCATGCAACAATGGCACTCCCACAGAGCGCGCGTAATTCCGAACTCAGTGACCTTTCGGACCCAACATTTCCGTACGAAAAGGTGGATCAAGCATAAGTGGGAACGCGACTTGCGGTTTCGTTGCGGTAAGATAACGATCACACCAAAATGCCGGATCTTGATCCGCCTTTTTCCAAATCAAGTGGGAACGCGGTGTATGTCATGTCGTTCGATCAAACCAGTACTAATACTATGGTTTACAGGCCTGGACAGCGCGCAATATAGAGTTTTTTGTACAATAGGCACTTTTTTTTTTTTTTTTTTTTTTTTTTGGGGTAGTCAGAATCGACAATTTCCGGCGGCGATTTTTTTAATTTTTTTCAAAATTCCGATTTTTTCCGGCGGCGATTCCGTAATCCAAGTAATTAAAAAAAAACGGCCTAATGGTTTTATTAGACGTCCATGACAATGGGTTTCCGAAGACCCGATATAGAATGGTCAGATTCTCGAGGTCAAGACGCATTGGTTTCAGCCCAAAAATTCTCCACCATTTTTTAAAGGAAATTGATTTTACATCACCAAGAAAGACAGTGCATGTAACTCTTTTTATTCCTTGCAGCTTTTCTTGGACTGTTTCAGGAAGGCGAGATCAAATCAACCGGTTGAAGCCAGCTTGAGCATATTGCTGTCAACAGCAGCCTTGGAAAGAGCTCTAGGTGACGTAAGTATGGTGGACGACTTTTCCTGCAACAAGCAAGTTTTATTTAAAGACAGACTTAATTTTAAAGGTGAACAGAGAAATTGACTGAAGTGGGGTTTGAACCTGCAACCTCCGGATTGCATACCGGTGTCCTAACAAAGAGATTTACCAAATGGGGAACCCCCAACATAGGGCTGGATAGCTCAGTTGGTAAAGCGCTAGAACGGTAATCCAGAGAAATTCGTTGAAAGTGCAGTGACAGTCAGTTTCCATAGACTTACTGTCTGAGAACTAACAGAGTGATGATTACATAAATATCAAAATTTGTTTTTCGTACCTTGCAAGGTTTTTCTCATGAAGAGTAAGGACCCCTGCCCGGCAATGCTCAAGAATCTCTTGGCCACTCAGGAGCTTGTGGATACCTTGGGAGAAAATGCAGTAAGTTGTTGGAGACTTGGAGTAATACATTCCACTTGCCAATTGTCAACACTGGGTGTGGTTCCAAAAACAAGAAATGTATTTGGTACTTAACCCTTGGTGGCCATAGCATCCAGAATTGGCCAATTTGAAATTCTCATAATGACGAAAGACAGCCAGTGTTTCCATTTTTTTTGATTTACACACAAAAAAATTAAGTTTTTTAAAATCCAGTCACAGAGTTCAGGATAAGAACTCAACTCAGTGGCACATTCTAAAGTCTAGAACTTTGGCAATTGTGTAGTACGTGGGCCCTGTTCCTGTAAGAGATCAAAAATCCACTTTTAGGTTATTGGACTTACCAAACTGGATATCGACATTTAAAACCAACAGGAGTGTTGTTGATAGAGGGCAGGTTTTTATTTTTTTAGGTAACTTTTGAAAATGACGATGCAGACGAAAAAACGCAATAAACATGCATAAGAACTTCACATTCCTACCTAAAGATACTGTTCAAATTACAAAAATAAATAGGGTAGTTAAAATTAAGAGAAGTCTGTTTTAGGTTGCTTGAGTCATTTTGAAATGATAAAAAAACACTCCCGACTGTGAATTGACCAAAAACTGAGACACACCGCAAATGCACAAAACCGTGTTGATTCGCATGGAATCAGCTATAACATGCATAAGAACTTCACATTCCTACCTAAAGATACTGTTCAAATTACAAAAAATAGGGTTGTTAAAATTAAGAGAAGTCTGATTAAGGTTGCATAAGTCATTTTGAAATGATACAAAACACTCCTGACTCTAAATTGACCAAAAATAAAAAGGGGCCTGTAACTACACAATTGCCGAAACTTGAGTTGGGAGGGGGCTGGGCTTTCCTCAATCCTCCAAAATCCTGATCTGCTAATCTGGTCTCTCATTGGTTGGTTTATTTTAGATTTCTCTTCTACGCATTCTTATTGGTCCACCAGTCAGTCTCAATCTGCGCAACATATTGTGGCATGGCTTCGCCGCTCCGGAGGAAATTCCACAAAGGTTTGTTGAACGCTTAATATTGATTCTCAATTTGGCAAGACAGACTTGTCACTGACTGACTGACTGGCTCCCCGACTGAATGACTGACTGGCTCCCCGACTCCCCGACTGAATGACTGATGAAATTCCTCAAAGGTTTGTTGAATGCTTAATATTGATTCTCATTTTGGCAAGACAGACTTGTCACTGACTGACTCCCCGACTGAATGACTGATTGGCTGACGGACTGACTCCCCGACTCCCCGACTGACTCCCCGAGTCAACAACTTATACTGAGTCCAGGGGTTTTCCTTAACTTTTTCCTTTACTGGCCGGCCGGGCCAGTAAACCAGAGTTTTCACTGGCCCGCAACCTTTTTCACTAGCCCACATGTTTTAATAGTAACTTTCAATCAAACCACCATAACTTAGCATTTTTGATAACATTTTTGATAATAAATCATGCAATATGAATACAACATAATATTGCATGTAGTTCCTTTTTAAGTGATGTCAATGTTTCTTTAATCGTCCATGCTTTAACATAGAGCAAGACTTTAATTAACAGGAATCAAATAGGGGGGGGAAGTTATAATCAAAATTTATGCAGTGTGCCTCGTTCCGAACTTAAGGCTTTAGGTGTTCTATTTCCGACATGTTTTGATAAAACACGAACTAAAAAAGCGTTATCTTGAGGAACAAGAAAACATTGCACACAGTCGTGGTATTAATGGGAGTTTACCAAGTTAGTAACTGAACTGTTTTAACTTGTTTGAAAATGAGTGAGAAGGCCAGTATTTTAAAAAAAAACATCTCTCGCACGCGCCATGCATTTCTAGCGAAGAATGGTGCAATCAGCGTGCCTAGCCAAGAAGCGCTGCAGGCGGGCGACCCACGAACTTACGCTGGTCACGTCAATCCATAACGTTTTCCGGAGCACGGTCCACTTTACATTCACTAGTCTTTACATTCAAAATAGGCCCCTCGAATCTCATATTGTCCTCATCTTTTCGGTACATTCGTTTGATAGTGTTCAAGAAATCATCCCAAGAATCCGTTCAGGCACAAGTTTTGGCAGTGACATGAAAGTTTTCTCCTCACCACGTTTTATGATACGAATACGATGTTAACGTACGTACGTCCGTACCATGTGGACTGCAGACGAAGTAAATCACGTGCGCTGCATGTGTGCACAATGTGTAATGGCAAATACACGTTGATTCGCCTCATGTTCGTCGTTGGGATTTCAATGCACAGCGCACTGCGAATATACATGGAGTGATACGAATTCGAACTACCGATGTTTTTATTTCGGTCGGCGTGTCAAAAGTATTCATGTGTTGTATCACCCTTAACTTGTTATTTTGATTGATTGAAAAATACTGTAGGGAAAACTTCGTTATTTTTATTTTTTTTAACAGTTTTTTGACTCGCCCGTCGGACTACTGAGAGGAGGGTTTTGACTCGCCCGCCGCTGATTTCACTCGCATTTGGCGAGCGGGCGACCGCTAAGGATAATCCCTGTGAGTCACTGACTTGCTGACTGACTAGTCACTGACTGACTCCCCAAGTCACCGACTGACTTACTCCCGAGTCACTGACTGACTCCCCAAGTCACCGACTCCCGTGTCACTGACTGACTCCCCGACCCACCGACTGACTGACTCCCCGAGTCACTGACCGACTGACTCCCCCACTCCCCAAGTTAGTGACACAGTATGACTGACTGATTGCCCGAGTCAGTGACTTACTGTGTCACTCCCCTATGGACTGAGTCACTCACTTGCTGCCTGACTGGGTTACTGACTTGCTGAGTCACTGACTGACTGACTCCCCGAGTCACCGACTTACTGAGTCACTGAGTTACTGACTGAGTCACCTTACGTTCACCACAGCAGTCATAGATGACTGAACACCACTGATTTCAAAAACGACAGTAAAAAGTTTCTTCACCAAGTTGAGGCTGATTTAGTGGTGGGTGGCATGAGCGGGCAAACCAGTGGCTTTCCTGTGGAATGTGTAGAGTCCCCTTTCTACGCACAGTCCACAGTGACGGTGAATTGTTTCGGCAACGCATTTTATAGCTCAGAATCAGCCCAACTGATTGAGATTGCGAATCACTTTCAACGAACCATGGGCCTTATTCACGAGTCGGCCATATTAAAATGAGAGTTAGGAAAAATCTTGATTTTTTGATCTTGCGAAGAGAAATGAAAGCAATTTGATTTATAATCAATTCCAGTTTGCCTCAATAAATAATTTTAAATTTGTAATTTAACATTTCCTAATGTTTCAAGCCATATTAAAAAAAAAATGACAGTAAAATAAGGCTGCATTGTGCCTGCATAAATATTCTGGCGCCATCCAATTCAACAGTTAACAATTAATGAATTGCAGTCAGGGAGCTCGACAAAAATGGCCAACTCGTGAATAAGGCCCATACCTGTGAGCAAATTAGGCGATGTTACATTTTCAGGATACAAAAGCTAAAAAAAAAAATCCTGTATATGGAAGCAGTTGAGCAGTTTAAATACAAATGTAATTTTTGAGTTGTAGTAAAATGTAAAATAATGCTAATTGTCTTTGCTTCACGTCTGTTTTATTCCCCGAAGATGGCATCCTTTACACAGCGCCCTCATTCGATCAAGAATAATGCCTATTGCACTGTGTTTTTCCCCCAGGTACAGCACTTTCCTCCTGATAGTAGTTGCAAGTTTAGGTGCTTGGCTTGCACAGCGTGGTATCACTGCCAGCTGTATACCACACAGAGAGCCACTCAAGATACCACAGACGGACACTGATGTCTTCAAGCAAATATTCCCAGGTCGGTAAGGTTGCAACCCAAATCTCAAACAAAAATTGAAGGTTTGCATGTTGAAGATAGCAATTAAATAAAGCACAGTACAGTGGAACGCCGCTATAACGAACATCGTGGGATCCACAGAAAGTGTTCGTAATAACGATTGTTCGGTATAGCGATTTTGAACTGTCGGTACCCTCTTTTGACCAATAGTGAACTGGCATTTCTCACATCCCACGGCCACAAGAGGAGTCATCACGAAACTTTAGCAATGGGTGGTTTTCCCTTTTATTCCTTGAGGAAATAATAACCATCTATCGCTCTTCAACATTGAAACACGATGTAACTATGGATCGTTTGATGTTTGGGAATCAAAAGTGGCCCAAATAGTGTTTAATACATGTACAACCAGTAGATGTTTTGTTAATCTGTTGACTTTTTTTCAACAACAATGTTCGATACGTGTTGTACATTAAAACCGGGAGCCAAGGATGATGTCCAGTATAGCCGAATGTTCGGTATAGCGGTGTTCGGTATAGCGGCGTTCCACTGTAGCACCATGTGACAAATCTCTTTTGTGAGTTTGTGAGGTTCTGACAAAGAACCAAGGGAACCATGTTGAGTTTTATGGTGCTACCGTAGAGCTTTATAGCCGTAACACACAGCAACCAATGAAAACTGGTGTGCAAATGAATAGGTGGTTTCATCGGATGAAGAATTTAAAACTGGCCTCAGTGTTTTTTCTTTTTATTCCAAATGTTCACAACCTTTACTTCATTTGGGTGTGCCATGATCTGCATAATTTTTTTTTTCACCTCAGGGCTGGGGGGGGGTGTAATCAAATATTTGGGTCACTAGTTGAGTGAAAAGGTTGTTTAAATGAACTATTTATTATTGATTTGAGACCTGGCTTGTGATTTTGCTTGTGATTTTGCTTGTGATTTTGCTTGTGATTTTGCTTGTGATTTTGCTTGTGATTTTGCTTGTGATTTTGCTTGTGATTTTGCTTGTGATTTGACTTGTGATTTGACTTGTGATTTGACTTGTGATTTGACTTGTGATTTGGCTTGTGATTTGGCTTGTGATTTGACTTGTGATTTGGCTTGTGATTTGACTTGTGATTTGACTTGTGATTTGGCTTGTGATTTGCTTTGTGATATGGCTTGTGATTTGCTTTGTGATTTGGCTTGTGATTTGGCTTGTGATTTGGCTTGTAATTGACGTGATTGACTGCAGCTCTGCAAAAAGAGTGATTTAAGTAGAAACATTCGGGGTTTAAAATGCGCCTTAGTAAAATTGCTCACCATGCACCGTCTCGATTTTATGTTGTATATTTTCCAATGTAATTCATCAATAACTTGCCTGTGTCTACCCATACATCAAAAATGGTTATGCTCTATTTGACTTTATAAATCGTTTATTTTTCAATTTAGAAATCTGCAATGATGACCTAGGTCATTTATGGGAGCTGTATTCAACCAGCGAGTTCTTCCATAAGCCCATGCTGCCTTACTGTCAAGCTGCCTTGGACTACTGCAGGGAGGAAAAGTAAATGCTGCAATCGTAAAAAATACAGAGTATTTTTTGGTCGGTGATATTCTTTAATGTTGATTGGTTCAGTGTTTGCCTTCTTGTTAATTTTTCTGTAATCATATGAAATCTGAATTACTAATATAGCAGAGTAAACAGATTGATTAGAAAACAATTGACAGCTGATTTTATTAAACATAGGCCTTAAAGGGAATTTACAAGTTTTGCTTTTGCTGCAATTTTCAGAAATGGATGGATTTGGGGGTTAGTATTTTATAGCAAATATTGTTACACTGACTTGTTTGAGGTTTTGTGTTCGTAGATACTGGAAAAACCAAGAAAAACAATCGCTTTCCTGTAGTCTGTAGACGTAGGGAATTGTAAGGTCAGGGAACCAGTCTAGTTGGCTTGTACCATTCATAGGTGTGAAATCGATTACAAACAAAATGCCGACTAACTAAAAATGGTAAATTGGGGGCAGTATTTGAAAAAAGCTAATTTTATTTCCTACGCTGATCGGCTGACCAATGTTGGAAATTGATACAAAGATACCACTTTTCTTGAAAATGAAATCACACCAGGTGCCATGATTTTACAGGATGCTTTAGACTGTCATTCACTAACAGTCCAGTAAAAATAATTAAGGTATTTCATAATAATTTGGTAGTTTAGTTTTTTGATGTTTGCAAATGTTGTATATTCCCCTTAGGAATAAGTAGGATTTATAAATTTGAAACGCATCTGAGGGAAAAGAAACAAGCTTGTCAAGCAAAAATTATTTACAGATTATAATTTTCATCAGTGTTGAAATAAATTGTGTTTTTCAGATATGGGATGACATGCGTGTTGCTGCTACCTCAGCTGGAGAACGGTGTAAGACGTTTATTTGCGACAGCCAATAATTGCCCAGACAGAATATTGACAGCTGAAGTGAGTAACCAAACTTTGAATAATTTTAAAAAAATAGAATGATAGTGATAATCGTTTCAGAAAAATAAAATACTGAGGAAAAGGCTAATTAAATTCCTGTTTTGTAGACGTGAAAGTGAAAAATGCCAATTGTTTTTCCTTAAAAACACTTTTATTCCACGATTTGTATTCTATTTATTTAAAATATGTACAGTAGACATATCAATGTTTTTTTTGCATTTTTTCTCCACTACGACTTGTGCCCAGTTCCGTCTGATTTTGACAGAACGCCTCACATTTTATGAACCAAAAAGAATCTTTTCTAAAGGCACATGTGGAGTATGGCAGTGTTTTATGCACCAGCATTCTACTGTGTCTATAAAATGTACTAGTTTTTTTAGACACACACTCGGTGAAGGGCAAAACCTAATTTGATTTATATCACCCCGACGCAAAAAAAAAATCCATCTTATAATAGACACACACTGTCGTGATTTGTTCCTAGTAAATATTCTCTTACTAATTCTTATCATGCACATTAACTGAATGGCGTATATTTGGCTGTACACAATTCATCCTTCCTCTGTCTTTGTCACAAATAATCATTGGAATATTTTCTTCCTTTTGTTTTTTCTTACAGTCAGAATATTTCACGACGTTTGATGAGGTAAAAGTTGTTTCTAATAATTAGATAATAGTTTCGAACCTAGTGTAGTCAAATCATGTAATTTTTGTTTCAAGACACATTCATACTCATTAGTCCCTGTAACGTCCCAAACCACCCTGCCAATTACTCCCTGTACCATCCAAAACTGCCGGAGCATGAAAGGGGCTAAGGAGTAATTCCATATGAACTCGATCAGAGGTCCCATGGTGACCGACTCAGATTTGGCTTTAATAAAGTCTAGATGTTGTATTATGAACGCATGCAAAATTTTAGGCATCAACTCCTAAGGGTTTCCGAGATTTGGCCCTTCAAAGATATGATGCCACGCCCGCTTTTTGCAGCGATAAAAGAGATTTATTTGCAAGGTATTGGCCTCCACAAAAACCTATAGTGCAATTCGGCATGCCAAGCCCGCTAGCACTCCACAAGCGTTGTTATAGCTGAGGCGCGCACTCATTTTGTTAACCCTATTAGTTGAGAGAGCATGGAGCGCGTGCGTACTACCTGAGTGCGACTCCCACAAGCCTGGTGCCACCGCAGTGCCACCAGATTTTTTGAGCGAAAAAGGTTTTATGAATGGGAATAAATATGTGCTGGGTTGGTATTTAACACTATGTTTAAGATCTGTTGGAGTCTAAATACTGATAATTGCCCTCGCCTTCGGCTCGGCTAATTATCAGCATCCAGACTCCAACTGGACTTAAACAGAGTGTGTAACACCTCCAAAGTACACATTTATTCCCTAATTAATCTCTTTCTTGATTTCTTAGATGCTATGTCCATACCTGTCAGATGAGACTGTCAACAATGCATTGATCCCAACAATTGGAGAGACTTACATGGTAAGGCGTATGCGTTTATTGCAAATTCCAATCGATTTCAGAAGTTTGCTTTCCACAGAAATCGTGACTTATTGTAGTGTTACAGGGTTGATCCCGCAAGTTTCTTTAGTGAAACCACACGGCTCCATAACACCCTGACATGAAATAGAACATATGATTTTCTGATAAGATCGCATTTTATTCGTCAATGGTAGAGGTACCGGTAAAGCACCAAGATTCTCGTCAGTCACTACATTTTCGCGTAAGTTTGATGATAAACCCATTGCCCTAGATTCTTGGGCTAATGACTGCGTCTGGAGTTTTCTAACACTTCTACTCTGGAGTCACCAAGTTCTTGTCATGTCCTCACAACTCAACTCCTCTAACCAACTTTTTCGCACACCCCAATGCTGAGAAAGATGTCACAAGCTGCCCGGCTCCAAATATGGGGGTAATTTTTAGACCGACCCCAAATAACATACTACCAAGAGGCTGTTTATAGCGCATATTCTTGAATCGTCAGTATTATAATCAAGGCTGAAAATGCCACCCCCGCATTATGGCTGCCATTTTGTACATGCTATACACAAGTAAAGATGTTTCCTGCATGCTATATATAAGTAGTCTTCATGTAGACGCTATGATATGCGTTCAGTTTATGCGTTCAGTTTGGCCGAATTCCTGCCCTAAATGATTTCACCACTGCTAAAGGCGGCTCTGGATATATCAGACGTTATGGCTGTTGTGGCTCTGAACGTTGTGGCTCTGAACGCCTGTTATCCCAGAATTATTTTTTTTTCCTAACAATACAAAATTATACGCATTTGAATGAGAAATGAAGGAAAATCTGACCATATGAAAATTTGTTTTTTACAAATTTTGAATTTTTGCGTTTATGATGCCCAAAAGCAACCCAAAGTAGGTCAGGTCACTCCCGTAGCTGTGAGGCCGTTAGGGCACTTTGATGAGTTTATCAGTCTCCTCTATCTCACCCGATCTGCTGCAGTCTGCACGCCCTCCACCATGCTCTTGCCTGTCCATCTCCGAATATCAGAGTCCCAGTTTGCTCTTGGTCTGCCCCATCTTCGTCTGCCCTCTACACTTCCGTGCATGATGGTGTGCACGAGAGTTCCTGGTCTACGGACGCCCAAAAAAGAAAACTAGTAGATTGTCATCAAAGTAAACATACTGATAGAAAATTTGTTAGGAGAAAAAAAGAAGACTTTTTCAAATACACGAGAAGAGCAACTTTAATCCATGAAATTTACTTTGTGTTGTGGTTTTTCAGGAGATGCTCCTAGATATCTTAGTCCATCCAGAAGGCCCCAGGCTACGAGATCACATCAGTCATGGGGAGCTGGACCTACAGACAATGACTAGAGCCACCACTAGCCATGTCATGTCTATCTGTGCGGCATTCTGCTTGAGGGACTGCCCACATCAGTCACTGATTCAGGTGAGATGAAGTTTTAACCCTACTAGGGCTTGGAAGGGACACATTTTTCCGATATCTTCACCTCACAATTAGGTTTTTGTACCAAGAGTCTGTGAGTTTTAGACGGGTGTCTTGCAGACATTTTGACGTAAATTTTACGTAAAAGGGACTCAAATTTTTGATGCAGGGTATCAAAATCTTGTGCTTTATGTTGATCGTTTTTCTCTTACAAGTGTAGAAGTTCGGTTAACATTTTACCATAATTTAATTACATAATTTAATTATGATATGTAGAGGTTGGATGTTGAACCCCCTCCCCACGACCAAAAAAACCCAAATGCTCTTTAGTTGGACTAGGTTTAAACCATCACCATGTTACGATCTAACAATGTAAAGGAACTGGTTTTGAACTGATTAAGTTTTGCTTGAACCAAGGAAAGTTCAATTGAGCCAGGATTCAAAACAAACCTCTGGACCTGCTTCAATTGCAAAGATTTCTGTTAAAACACCGAATCTATTGTGTGTCTTCTTAGATACCCCTGTTCAGTAGGATAAAAATGACTGCCGAAGACTACGCCCCGCTGTTCCACCCAGTATCACTCCTCAAGAGAGAGCTCCTGACCTTCCTAGAATCTCTGTCGCAATGGGTTGGAATAAGCAGGCCAGACGAATCGGGGGATATCGGGTACCAGACCTGGTCAAGCACAGAAACTGGTAGCGACCAATCGGCACGCGATGCAGCAAGTAGTTTACTCGCATTGCATGAAGGCATGCCCGGAGCAACTGAAGACCTTTTACAGTGGTGAGAATGAATCAGACTTCAAAATTCAAATTTTTTGCCTCTTAATATTTTAACACTGTTCTCTAAATCTCATTTTTTTGGGGGCGAATTTGAAATTGAAGGAGGTGCTTCCCACACAGTTGTTGCCAAATGAAGTAAGTGTGAATACAGCATTGAAATTACTAATGGAAATTGAATTTATTCTTGCATGCATTTATATAAAGAAATTTCAACATGTTATTATATAAAGAAATTTCAATCAAGAAATTTCAAGCAAAATTCTTTGCTATTTTCTTCCTTATAGTAAAGAATGTATGTTTTGAAGAGATGCAAATGATTTCATTTTATTTTGATTTCAATTCCAGTGTAATGATGCCTTTTGCTGAACTCGAGCCTCTAGTCATCTGTGTGTCTGAATCAATAGGAAAAACTTTGTTCAGGTAATTTTTAAGTCTCATTCAGAAGTACCCAAGAGATTTCACATTTGTTTTGTAGCGACCCTTAGGGTTAATTAACATCATCGAATGAGCAGCCAGAATTGTTTAAATATTACAAACGTTTATCATTATTTTTGTAAAGAATACAATTTAGAAGAGCATGTGAGGTATACACGTGGGGAAAAGACCGAAACTTTGATTGCAGGAAAACTGGCAAAACAGAATCAGGCTGTAGTAAACTTACTCAGTCTTGAGCAACACAATTTAAACAAAAATATCCACGTTGCTACGATTGGGTCCTGATTACTTGAATATGTATTTATCCCAGTTTTGGGGTCTTGAGTTAACCCTAACCCCCTAGGCCTTTTTGCTAGGAACCATCCTCAATCCTCCAAAATCCTCCAAAATTTTACAACAGTGCCTAAATTCTTCAAAATTTTCAGACAGTCCTGCCTTAAAATGCATTCATCCTCAATCCTCCAAAATCCTCCTTATCCAAAAATGTTGCACTTATGTTCAAATGAAGGGTACCCAGCCCCTCAATCCTTCAACATCGTCAGACAGTCCTGCCTCAAAATACCATTCAGCCTCAATCCTCCAAAATCCTTTTTTGAAAAAATACCATTCAGCCTCAATCCTCCAAAATCCTTTTCTGAAAAATACCATTCAGCCTCAATCCTCCAAAATCCTTTAAAACCACAAGGAGGATTTTGGAGGATTGAGGAGGGTTAGGGTTAAAATGTCAAAGCGAGTTTTTTATCATCCGTTTATTATTCGTCACCTCAGGCCCCGAAGAGAACTTGAAGTCGTATCCTTACTGCGACGAATCACTGCCCAGTGTTTAGCGTCTTGCCGTAATGTGAAGGACATGGCCGAATTGCGGTACCAACAATACAAAGCCAAGGAACTCAGGTCACGACAGCGAGCCAACTACACAAGGCTGCTCAACTGGTGAGAAACGCTTGATTATTAGCATTTTAGGTAAATTGCATTTTTTGGGACTAAGGATATTGAATAAAGTGGGAGTTGAACCTGTGTCCTCTAAAAAACCGCTTCAGTTTTTTTAAAAATGTGCTGTCTGCCTCTGGACTCTTTGCAGAATTACCCCCTTCGTGGTTTCACAGACAGAGTTATATAGGACTCATGAACATATAGTGGAATCCGGCGACCAGAATTAGAAGCTTTTACTGCAGTGGTGTCAGGCTCACTCGCATGCTGCCTGTGTTCTTAAAGACGAGGCGCACGTGCATTTTGGTGTTCCTATTGGTCGAAGGAGTCTGGTGTGCGTGTGTTCTACCTGAGCACAACTCGCACGAGCCTTGCGCCACTGCAGAAACTGGCTGCCGCAGGATTTGTCTATAGCTGCTGTATGAAGACGACAGGGATTGTGTACATTTTAATAAATTGAGTTGTGTGTACTTCCTGCCATACACATGCGAACCAACGGGCCTACACAATCCCCCCCCCCCCTTCCCTACAAAGGTTTCATGAATGGTCACATATCACCATCTAGTGTTCATGCATAGAGTCTGTTAAACCTTTCATTGCCATGTCACAGCTTAACTTTTTTTGCCAATCCGTGGTCGGCCAACTATTGCAGGCTTGGTCCAAAACAAAACAATAAATCACAAAGTTTTCAAGGTACCGTGCCATGATTTGTATTAATTGTGAATTCTCTGCTCGACCAAAATTCAACTGCCAAACATGAAGACAAGTTTCCTCCGTCTGATGGGCAGAGGTAGTGAATGTTTTTTGGACAAATATTGTTGCCAACCAGGGTGGGAATTTTGTGTATAAACTGAAGGCCGACCATACAAATAGTGCTAAGTGTTTACAAACAAAAGAAAGATCTATATACAGTCTCACACTGTGTTCCTTTTTTGGGGGGGGGGTGGTGGATAAAAACACTATAAAAGTATAGAAGTTAAAAAAAATCAGTAAACGACAATCAGTGACAGCTCACACAAAAACACACAGTTTTATACTTTTGTATTACCCAATAAATCCTGTTTTTTGGTTACGTCTCCCAATGAAAAAGTCACCTTACAAAAACAAAAACAAAACAGTTTTATTGAAAAATGTACATTGCAGTGGGGTAAAATTGGTTTGTCTTGTTTTTTGTGTGTGATAGGGCACCACCTCCCCCCTCCATTTGTGGAAATCATCAGGTTTGATCTCTCCCCACTTTTGGATCCATTTGAAAAAAAAAAAAAAATTACAAAGTGTCCACCAGCGGATCCAGTAAAACAAAATTAAACCAGAGAAGGAGCAGAGACAACTGTTGTTACATTGTTTTTGTAGTCTAATCATCCCGTTTCCTTCAACTGATTCGTAAAAAAAAGGGGGAAAGAAAGTGCCCCTACCATTAAGTTAGATCATGCCCCCATATTTTAAAAAAAAAATTGCAAGGGTGGTCAGCCACCTGGTTGGTGCACCACTGTATTCTTGTCCCCCACCCCAATCCCCCAGAAAAAATATTAGTTCACAGGTCCATTAGAGTGAAAGAAGTTTGCATTGAGTGCATTAAGATTTGAAGGTTTGCATGTTGAAGAGAGAATTATGAGTAAGTTTACGGTCGGACCATGTAACGGAACCTCACAGCCCCCCAAAAAGAGATTTGTTTCATGGCGCAACCGGAAACTTATTCTTATGGAGTGCATTGCTAATTCATGTAAAGTTGTGTCTCTACAAGTTAGTTCCGGGCAGAATTTCCATCCTGTCCTGTCCATGACTTCTGCTGAAGCGCTTATACCCCTTTTAACTCCCCCCAATAATGTTCCCTCTCATATTCCTTTCAAAAATTCAAAATATATACCATTCTAAACAAGGAGTGATCAAATATCAGGCATTCCTACTGCAGCAGGACTGTGGAGTGTGCATCCTCGAGTTCAGAGAGTCAAGTTACCGACAAATCAATTTATGACTTGGCCAGGATAAGATTATACAAAAAGAATTGGGCTGTCTCAAATGACATGTCTAGGCAGTTCCTTAGGAAGAAGAGTTAACATGACCCTGGGGAATGATGAAGGAGTCTTCAAGGTTTTTTTGTGAATTTGATCTGGCTCCCCTGAAAGAATTTTAATGGGGTGATTCACCATTTTACCTTGATGTTAATTACAGATCCACGTGCAGTAAAACGTGGGCTTATGGATAGGACCCTCGAGCATTTATGAAAATTTATTGGAATATTAATGTTAAAAACATAAAGGCTTTCCTGTCCATTGTCATAAATTTCCCACTAGGGGCTCTTCAGAAGTTTTCAATTTGCCCCTCTCATTTTTTAATCCCCTCTGCAGAGACATGGAGTCCACCCCAATTTCAGAAAATTCTTTGACTGTTGGTTATTAATTTTGTTAATATTTTAGATTATGGACAATGATCCTTGGGGAAATGGGAGGATCGAGTGGGGGGGGGGGGGGAGGGGGGGAAATCCCCTATAAAACTGAGGGTGGGAGATGCAAAGGACAATAAGATATTGCCTGTCTATCACCCTTTTCACTTAAAAGTGATATACAACATTTGCTTTTGCTGTAATTTTCAGAAATGGATGGATTTGGGGGTTAGTATTTCATAGCGAATATTGTTAGACTAACCTGATTAAAGTTTTGTGTTCATAGATGCTGGAAAACCCAAGAAAAAAAAATGCTCTTCTTGTAGTCTGGTTCCTTGACCCTACTTCAGATGAAACAGAGCAATTTATAGATATTGGGGATTTTCAAGTCAGGGAACCAGACTAGCTGGCTTGCACCCGTTTACAGATGTGTAAATGGTTGCAAACAAATTATGTACTAACTTTGGTAAATTGGGGGCAGTATTTTAAAAAAAGTTAGTTTGGCCGACCATCATTGAAAATTGATGCACAAATTCCACTTTTCTTTAAAAGGATGGCACACCAGGTGTCATGATTTTACAGAATGCTTGAAAATATTGTTCACTTACAGTCATCAAGTAAGGTATTTGTAATAACTTGGAATTTTTTTTTGATGTTTGCAAAAAAAGTTTAAAAAGCAACAGTGTGTTGGTAGAATAGGAGTAAAGAGTACTTGTAAACATGTACTCTACATAACCCCCGAGGACAGACACACAAAGGGAGAACAACAGATCCTTTCAGTCCTCGGGAGTTGGGTCTTTTGTTCAAAACGGTCCTCTGTAGTAGGTTTGTGTGCTTAGTCTATGGGAAAGTGTTATATTACAGGGACAAAGGGAAACACAAAGCATTGTCTTTGGGAATATAGTAAAACAAGAGTGGGTGGGTATATTATAATGTGTGTGTAACAAACAGGTTTGAACAGCGTCCCCAGACTAGAGTGATACGGTGATAACCCCCCCCCCCCCAAACTACACAGCACATGGTCGTGGTCAGGGGAGTCTTGAAGGGGGATGCCAAGGTCAATTCACTGGTGCTGTGGAGTGCTCTGGTCCAATGGGTATGGTGCTCGACTCACGTGCTGTGGTAGGTGGGTTTGAACCCTGATGGGTAACATGGTGCTTGTGTTCTTAGGCAAGACGTTATACTACACTTGCCTCTCTCCACCCAGGAGTATAAATGGGTACCTGTGAAGGTAGAGACCAGAATGCGCTGATCTCGTCCAAGTGTATTCCGTCCAAAAAACGGTGAAGTATGATTTCATTTTTGCACGAAAGCTTTAATAGAACGTGCATACCAGGCAGTGTTAGGATTCCAAGAGTAAGAAGACAAAGTCAATAAATGTGTTTTCAGGTTAGAGTGACGTCAATGCAACATAAAAATTTGCAACCCGTAAATCTGCCAATTTTGTTCCTCAATTTCAGAGTGTAAGGACGCTTGAAGATATATATATCCTTAAATTGCTAGAGAAATTATGTGCACATGGCCCCCAGTTCACTGTAAAACTAAGTCGTTTACCTTTCAGGCAAAGAGAGATAAAAGTTTAAAGAAGCAAAACAATTTGCGTAACTCGCATTCTCTGGCAGTTACATTGTTGCTGTCCCACTTTGATAGATATTTTGTGAGTAGAAATCACATCTGAATTATTTCAAGAGGTGTTAGTTTTGAGGGATAATTAAGGTATGTTTGATTTCCACCAGCCGGTCAATAGAATAGGAGTTTTTTCTCAGCAGATTTTGTTCTTGGGACTGTTTAATAATTGTTGTTTAACTAAACGTAATATAATTAGTCTGAAACGGCCCTCAAAATATATATTTACAAAATTCAGTGATTTCACCAATTTCACAAATATTTAATTCATCTGAATAATGGATGTCAAGCTAAGTGGTTTACCTACATCTTAAATGAAAAGCTCATGAGTGTGCCCTTTCTCATGCATATGAAAAACTTACAAAATGAAAAGAAGTCCTTGAATTATTTGGTGGCATCTTTTCATAGTGTTCCATAACCCCCTCAAAAAACAACGACAAAAATTAAAGATCAATAGTAGAAAGAAGCTTGACCACACATCTGTTAATGAGCGAAGCAGGCCTGATCAGGTGGGATCTTAATTGAACACTTGCTGAACGTCCCCGCATCACGTCACAATCATAATTGCAGGCCTCACAGCAAAACCTGTACAATGCATAAAACCTATAAAGACCTATTTTCATTCTGCCATACATTTGAACATTTATAAAAGAAAATGTAAACAACTGCGAGTGTACAATAAGCTCTGGCCATCCTGCATGAAAGTCTTGCATGAAATTATCAAAATGATAGTCGGAGCTTAAAAATGTGATGCCCAAAAATGCGACACCAATGGCACATATGGAACACCAAACTTTAGATTTATACCTAGATAGATAGCGATTTGTGATAAATACCACGTGACTATAACATTACTGCACATATTTGTCCTCCATTTACAAACTTTGCATAAACAGCTGTCCAATTGTTATTTTTGTTAAGTATTAAATTTATTTTGTTTGCTTGTTTTGAAAATTAAAATTTTGTAGGTATATTTTATGGGAAACTTAAAAACTTTTGGTCAATTTTCCGGGGAAAGACCGACCGACCACCAAGTGGCATGTAGAAGCTCCTGCCAGAGCTTTAAAAAACCCTTTTGACCCACAGTTTTATTTAAATTGCCAAAATAACCACATTGTCAATATACATGTATACCTCTCTGAGATTCTTTGACAAGTGTTTCAGAGCTGCGTTAAGGTAACTATTTAGTGTGGAGAAGTTGTGGTAAGCAATTTGCTATATTTCTGCATTCTCTTTCTGAAAAGTGCACGATTTTGCACCATAAAAACTTATAAATGCTTATCTGAACTTAGAAACGTTTATAAACGTATATTTTGATTTTCAAAACCTATTTAAAAGCCTTTCTGTTGAAGAAGAGGGGCACTGTGAGGCCTGTAATTGGTATATTATAGACCCCTCCATTAGGCTCCGCCCCTTGTGCACACGGGCATCAACACATGTGCCTCTCCAAAACCAACACTGCTTGTTCCAATCACGCACGTTATAGGCACGTGAAAGCATGCCAGGCTAATGTGCACGCATTTCAAACACTAATCACGGTTGTGATTGGTCAAAATGCTGTGGGGTGGGGCTGAATGGATCGGCCAATCATTGAGGCTGATTCAAAAAACTATATTTGTCCAGTGTCCTGTATCACTATATCCCCTGTCCTATTTCCATCTCATCAGAATACCGAGTGTGCCAAAAAAGTGCAGCATTTAGAAAACAAATAATTCAAACTGTTTAAATTTTTTTTAACGAAATGATAAAAGCTTGACTATATTTCAATCCACTCTTTTTTTTTTTTACCCCATTTCATTTGGGTCCCTAGATCCAGAAATACAATCAATTAAGTGAAAGGGTGTAAATTTAACTTCGCCCACTCTCACCTGTGATGTCACCAACTTCAATGCTTAACCCAGATTCAGCATGTCCAGGTGAGACTACCAAGTAAGATTGACACCCTTTCACTTAAATGATTGTATTTCTGGATATAGGGACCTCAATGGAATGGGGTAAAAAGGAATGGATTGGGAAATAGTCAAAAGAAAAAATATTATACAGTTTTAATTATTTGTTTTTTGAATGTTGCACTTTTTTTGGGCACACTTTGTACTTCCAATTACCAGACACATCGACCTCCTACTGTTTTTCACCTCCCTCTCCAGGCCTCTCATTTGGATGTCTTGGGTCTGTCTTTAACCGGCGATGTTTCACCCGCTCTTTGCAGCAATTTGATTATTCAGGGAGTCCAGGGACCTCAGGCCATGTCCAAAGTACTTGGCTACGGCTGTCAATTAACACACACGTTAATGAGAAGTGGCTTAGGTGCTTCCATTGGCTTGGGAAGCCGTAGCCTCTTCAGGCGTGGCCTTGCTGTGCTCTGAGTAGGACGAGTCAACCGTGCAGTCGAATGCAACCAATCAATTAAATGTGTCATGTTTAAACTCCTGCACTGCAGGTTGTGTCCCCAGATAGAATCTAACCCCGAAATGCATTTGTATGCATCACTCATTTGGAAGGTTTTATTCTCTTTGTACTCTTTTTCTGTGGATTTTCATCAATTTTTTAGTAGTTGCGTTCTTTAAGAGTATCAAGTTTACTGCCAAATTGTAATCTCAATTGATGTGAACAATGCTGAGAACATGGACGAAGGGAATATAGGCTAAAAGCTTTTTTTGCAGATCACAAATTATATGCAAGACTCTTGATAATCAGCTTTATGATAATTTTGAACCTCTGGTAAATTTACTTGAAGGGTACTCCGCCATTTTGAGAATGATTGTAGGTGATGTACACAAATCAATTTTACTTTTTTTGTGAATCACATTTTTCCATGAACTTAACAATGTAATCCTTGCTTTTGGATGGACCCATTCCAGGGACCTAAACACGAAGCATTTTTTGGTTTTTTTTATGATATCTTAGCCTTTGTGAACAATCTTGTCATTCCCCGGCCAACCTCCTAGGGCCCTTCTCAATTCATATCCGGACTGAGTTCTGAACAAGTTGTGGACATTTTATCGGGTAAAGGTTGCAGGATTCTGAACAACTTCCCTGTAACCTTCTCACAATGAAGATATCAGTATTAGTGACAGTGTCAAGCAGTTGCTAATGAAAATTTCCCTGGAACATGTCCAGGACAGATGCGGAGCTTCTTCTGGACAAGGTGAATGATTCTGCCCGCTTCTTGTCCAGAACTCGGCCCGGATATGAATTGAGACAGGGTCTTATTAAGGGCCTTTTCACACTGTGTGCATACATTCAGCATGGTAAAGCAAAAAAAAATTGCTTGGCTTGGAAACTTGAGCAATTTTTTTTCAAAAATACGACATGATGATGCATTCTGGCCAATCAATGTATGGGTGGAGGGGTGAAATTTGTCGGGATTTTTTTTCTGATTTCAGGATTATTTTGTCAGGATTTTTCCTGATTTCAGGATTTGTAAAGAATCCCTTTTGAAATCTGGAATTCCTGAGGTTTTATTCAAAGGTGTTTTTACCTCTACGTAGAACAAAATAAGTGGGTATTCTAAGGGCTGTCTTTAATAATAATAATAATAATAAAGGCATTTATATGGCGCTTTATGTAAAAATACCTCAAAGCGCCTCACAATAAAAACTCTAAAACCTATAGGCGATGAAAATACTAAGATGGAAATTAGAAAGTAACTTAAAGTGCTATACAGTGACAAGTACTAAAACACGGAAGCAAACGAAACTAGAATGCAAGTTACTATGCCAAAAGAAAACAATTCCAACCAAAAACTTTAAAAAGCCAAAACACCAAACCAAACAAGTAAAATGCATAAAAACTAAGCACAAAATGTATAAAAAAAACAATGTTTAATGCAACACTGAACAACAAGCCATTAGAAACAAGAAAAAGGCAGAAATGTGGTAACAAAAATCTAAATTACCAGGAAAAACTATATAACGAGAGACAGAAACACTGAGTAAACAAAAGCTCGTAATAAAAAAAAGGGGAGCAAACCAAACTAAGAAGCAAGTAAATATAGTCAGATACAGACACAAACAACAGACCCTACACTGCACTAGGGTCCTCAGTATCGATAATTTCATGGATTTTTTTCATATTCACCAATCTCCGCCCTGATGGGAGGTTATGACATTAACCCATTAGCCCTCATACTGTCCCATACCTCCCTGCCTGTAACTCCTCATACCGCCTCAAACCGCCCAAGCACTCAATGGTTTTATTGATTTTATGGAGGAGTATAGACAATGTAATACACTTTAATACAAATGCTAAAAGCCTTTTTTTGTGCTTGAATAAGCACTAATGTCGGGATGTCCCTCCACAGCTAGTTCATTTGACAGTCAAGTTGAGGTCATACTTTTTGAATGTCTTGCCCAATTCTTGGATTGATGGAGTTATTGTCTGGTTAATTGCAGCATACCCAGAGTGTCCTGTGGCCTGAGGCTGGTCGCGCTGATACTGCTCTGTCAACTCAGAAATCTTTACAGCATCTCGTGCTGTGCTTCTAAGGAAGCTGAATTTCTTCTCAAGTAAGTTACGCTATCATGATTCTTCCCTCAACCTTTTATTGATTTTCCTTATGTTTTTTTAAATTTTTTTTTTTAGAATTGCCTGTCATAGTCCTCCCAGAATTGACATGAAAAGGTACATTCTATTTCCAAATCCACCATGAAGCTTTGTAACTGGCACTTTGTGCTGATCAAGTTAGAAAACAAAATGCAAGAACTGCAGGCCATTTCACGAAAATTGACGCAATGGCATAAGTCCACTTGCGGCACAATTTATTGTGCAATTTATGCAACATTTCACGCTGCACAACATTACAGGTATGACAATGTCACAAACGTTTCATACTACGTAAGTCTGCGACTTCAAGGGCGGATCCAAGGGGGGGGGGGGCCAACAGGGGGCCTGCCCCCCCCCCCCCCAAATGAACCCCAATTTTTTAAATTTTTTGAAGTGACGTCGCAATAAAGGCAGGCACTGCATACACCACCATCTTTTCCTAAAAAAAATTGGTTAAAGTGGCCAGAAATTGCCTCAGATCGCACCACTGAACATCTAGAATCCAAAAAATGTTTGGGCCCCTTGAGCGGGCCCCAAACCTCATGCCGTAATTTTTTTAAACCAATTTTTGGGAGACCAATTTTTTTTTGGCCCCCCCCCCCTCCCAAATTGTGTTCTAGATCCGCCCTTGTGGGACTTGCGCAACAAATTATGGCGTAACCTGCGCAATCATTTTACCGGCAGGTGGCGTATGTTGTGGAGTAGCGACTGAAAATGACCCTTTTTTACCAGCACAACTTATCAAGGTTGATACAAGACACTCACAGCTTTGTGCTTGAAGTATAAGATTTGCTATTTTAGAATTGTTAGAGTTGTCGCACGGTTCCAAAGAAAGTCGCACAAAAACATTTTCAGAATGGTGGATGGAGGTGATTCAATGACTGTTTTTAACAAAATCATACACAAACAGTCGTTGTGAATGCTGTCACTATCCTTGTCCAAGATGTTTAGATCTTTTTAAACATTGCGCAGCTACGCCAAGTTTTGTTAAATCGATCGTAAGTTTATTGCGCAGCTGTGCAATAAATATGTTGCGTAAGTCCTACGCATGACGTAAGTTACATGTACGCACCGTTTCGTGAAATTGGCTGCTGTTTCGGGCTGGCTTTTATTGATACTTCACAGGCTTGCACCTAATTCAGTCAGGTATTTTTTTAAAGAAAGGAAATCTCCCTAAGTTAACTGCCTGTCTTTCTTTTACGTACCATGAGCTTCAAATTATACATTTCTTTGTATTATTATTGATTTTGCAGTTGTGTCCTGCGTAAACAGGATCCTTGTCAATAAGTGAACTTAAGTGCTGCCCTAAAAAAGAATTAACAATCCTGAAAGGATTTTTTTTTTTTTTTTTTGTCTGAGTGTTAACCTTTGCATGCCATCATTATTGATGTTGCAAATGACGTCAGACGGAGTGGTAGTTAAATGTAGCTTGAATAATCTAGGTGTAATTAATATGTGCATCAGGGAATTACGCAAGAACTTATTTGTGTTGGGTGTGCTGGACATCACCATGGCATTACGGGTACTGAGAATTATTAATTATTTTGGTACATACTTTGGCGTCACCATGTTGTTTCTCGGTCATAGGCATTAATAGTACTAATTACTTTATGTATGTGTGTGTGGTGCTATGGCCTTAACAAGAACAGAAATGTTTTCACTCAAAGAGATCCCATAATTAGGTATGGCAGTTTGGGGGTCTACCCGATGTTCCCCAATACCGATGTTCCCCGAGATCATTAGGATTAGGGTTAGGGTTAGGGTTATAGGGTAAGGATTTCGGGGAACATCGGTATTGGGAACATCGGTATTGGGGAACATAGGTATGCGCCCGGCAGTTTGTTTTGTTTTAAACAGCACGATCGCAAATTTGTAACCAAACAAATCTTTTAACTCTGGATTAGGATGTAAATTCTGCAGGTTGTGGTTCGAGTCCAGCCTGGGTTTTGCAGTGCGTGTGTCTTTGGGCAAGGCACTTCGTCACTCATTGCTTCTCCCCACCTCGGAGTAACTGGGTACCTGTGAGGGCAGAGATGGTTAGTGTGGTTGATTTTAGCTGCTTTGCGCCGAAATGGCATCATCGAGCTGTATACTCCCCAGGGAGCTGAGATTGTCTTTGCAATGTTTTATTGGCCCAGCGAGCAGGGTAATAATGATGTAGCACCTTCAGCACCAAAACTGGTGGAAACTTGGTCTTTATAAATACACATTATTATTATTACAATGTTCTCCCAGGTTTTTGAAGGCTGTTCTTCGATACGCTGAGAACCTCAACAGTCTGACCAGTCCGGAGAAGAACAAATGGGACGAATGCTGCGGCCTGACTGACTCACTGCTTCAACAAGTCAATTCCCACTGCGCAAAGCTAAAAAAGGCACAACCGAGCGCATAAAAGAGGTAAGGAGTGAAAGTTGAAGTTTAATATTGGTGGGTTTTTTTTTAAATATAAAAACATGGTTTATCATCCAGACTTTTTTTAAATGAAGGAGGCAGCCCCCCCCCCCACCTATTTTTTTCCCCAAGCTGGCAGATTTTCTTGGACGGTACATGGATTCTTCTATTTTCTTGACTCTTTTACTGATACAAAATTGTGTCCCAAAGAGCCGTCACCCTTTCTACATAGCTACAATTTTGTAGGAAACTAATATAAAGACAATGTGTTGACCAAATTTGCAAGATATATTGCAAATGTATGATTTACAGGAAAAAAAATCCAAATAAAAATCATTGAAATAAAGAAGGCGGGCGGGAAATTGAAATGGGCGGGACGTTGCAGTTGACGTCAAATCTGAACGTTTTAACTATGAAGATTGCTTCACTTGAAAATTTCAAGTGAAGCTTCAGTTCTCATTTTGTTGCCAATATATACACCGGTACTATGGCCAACATGTTGAATTGCTGAGTTTATTTCATTTTTGGGAAATTATCCAATGTTATAGTAGTGTATTATTCTGGTGAAAACATATTTAATTCCATTTGATTTATTGTGTAGGCCCAACCCAGATTTCAAACAGTGTTTGCCGCAGGCAATTATACAATCAGACTTATGTACAATGAAGTTTGTGGCAACCATTTTTGGGGCATGTTGTATCAAATGAAAATTACAGTCAATTTATTGCACAGTGTTCTTGTTTTAAACAATGTAATCAATTAAAGATGTGTTCCCAATTCAATATAAATGTCTTTCACTTTGGAATGAGACATCGATCAAAATAAGTTGGCCAATGTTAAGTTATTGTATTATTACATACAAGTTCCAATAATTGGTTGCCGGACAATAATTCCATACTCACAGGCTAGGCTGGTTCCCGTCCCACAATCAGTATCCATAATGTACGGACTGGTACCTAGTCTGCTCGCAAAGCAGATCAGTTGTTTGTGCCAAAAAAAACCCCTCTTACAGGGGTTGCAGATGTCCAAAAAAGAAAAAAAAAGTTTTTTGTTGATGGCATAAAACATGCCAGTGGAAAATGTACTGATAGAAAAAAAGCGAATTCTTTTTTTCTGCTTGGAGTTTGTGGTGTGTATTACTCTTTTTTTCCATGGAGGTTTTCTGCTGCAAAAATGTGGCCAACATCTTGGAACTCTCATACCTAAGGGGTTGTGATTTGATTGTTTTTAAATCCTTGGCCTCATTTTGTATATTTTCATTGAGTTAGTGGATGAAAAGAGCCTCAGGTGGTACTTTGCAGTGAACGACATGGTGCCAAGTTTTGTGTGTTTTTGTTTTCAAGAAGTTGTCAGCAAATAAGGGCAAATTCAAGCATGAAATGTTATTAACTTTTAAATGGACTAACTGTTATAATTGATTACATCATAAGTCCGGTCACAAACCCAGTCACAAGTAAATCACAAGTCAGTCCTCTAATATCTCAGAGACATGCATTTGCAATCATTTTTTCGTCACTTATATTTAAAGATCAATATTTAATACCATTAAATTAAAATTTTAAAATGTGCTCAACAAGTAGGTGAAAATTGCTGTCAAAAGTGGGTTTCCTTCTTTTTGCACCACCCTGTACACTGCAAGAATGCAGGATACCTGTAGTTGAACTAATCAAGTTGACTTTTGGTAACGGACCCTGTGACATTCTTCCTGGCTGTTACACCCCTTTACTGATGGTTGATGAATACCCAGGTTCAAGATAAATCCAGTGCGAAGGCCTGTGTATTCCTGTGAATTGTGCAGAATAGTGACTCTGCTCTGGCTTCTGAATGCAGGACACCGGTAGTTGAACTAATCAAGTTGACTTTTGAAAACGGACCCTGTGACATTCTTCCTGGCTGTTACACCCTTTTACTGATGGTTGATGAAGACCCAGGTTCATGATGAATACAGTGCGAAGGCCCGTCTATTCCTGTGAATTGTACAGGATAGTGACTCTGCTCTGGCTTCTTGGGATTTCATTTGGCTCGCTCCTGAGCCGTGATTCATCCAAGGAGCATCTCCTTCATTACCTCATGCATACAGGATCATTGACATCAACCGGAGAGCTTTGGTGAGCAAATCACAAGACAGAGTCATGCATGATCCTTGGATCTCAACCAGGCCGTTGACATTGCGTACGCACGAGTGAGGGGTGCCAAGAGTTCACGATGTAATGTACTCCCGAGACAGTCTGAAATATGAGCGACAATTTCTGTGTGCTTATTCGAACAATTGGGTCGATGCCCTGTTAATGTAGACTCAGGAGTGGGGTCGGAGAAAGCTATGGAGCCTGAAAAATTGATTTCATAACCCCACTTGTCTACGTTCTCCATGTTTTATTGTGACAGTGTTACAGATATTGAGCCCCGAAAATATTCCGGTTCATTCTCCATGTGGATAGGAATAGAAAGCAATTAGACTTCAATTTAAGCATTTGTGGTGAAATTCAGCAACGTTTGAATTCGATCGAGTGTTGCAAATTCCGAGAATAAATTCTCTATGACATCATAAATTCCCATATGAATTTGCTGTCCCATTAACACCACTTTAAGGAAGAATATTTTATGACATACAGTCTGGCTATAAATAAACAAACCAAAACCAAAACACTTTTTTTTCTTCATACAAATCCTTTTTTTTTTTACATTGCTGGTTTAAAATTGTTTACATTTACTATCCTCATAACTGACGAAAATCCAAAATGGAAATCAATGAATCTGTTCAAAAGCATAAATCAGGTGGGTTTTTTTTGCATTCCTTTGCCGGTGATACATGTAACTCTGCCTACAGGAGCATAAATTCAATCCTTTTCTCTCCCTAGAATTACAAGTATACATGTACCTTGACAATAAATATGCAGTTTAGGTATACCCTTACTGAACGTTAGTGAGAAGACATGTCTGGATAGTTTACCAACAAGTTCGAAATTGCATCAAACCTGAAAGTGCTCATGGTTCAATGGCCTGAATTTCAACCATGTTCTGCAGAATTTATTTTTCGCTGTCTGTTTTGCTATAAATCATAATGCAGTTTGCATCAAATTGTCATTGTTAAGATAAAGAAACTTTGCACCCCTTGGAATAATTAACAGAATATTGTTATTGTTTCTTTTTGATTTGTTTTTGGTTTTTGGTTTTGGTTGACATTTGTCTGAGCCGTTGCTCCTCTGCCGAAAGCCCAACACTCCTGAAGACATCACTGGCAGCTAGTATTCCAGACCAAGTCTTGGTTTTAAAAATGCATTCCTTGTGCTATTTTCAAGTTTCATCCCGAAAAAAGAGATTCCTAAATTGCTATTTTTCTAGCAAGACAAAAGTTATTCACTTTTGAATGAGAATTCGATCAAAAAAAAAAATCGGTCCATGTTTAGTTATTGAATTATTACTTTACAGGTTCGATTCTCATAAGGTAGGCTGGTTCCTGCCCCATGATCTACTCACAAAGTGGATCTGTTTAAACCTTTTTTCAGAGGGTTGCAGACATATCCAAAAAAGGGGGCAAAAAGAGGGGTTTTGGTTGGAATAACACAAGCAATTAAGTCGAACATTTATTAATCGAAAAAAAAATGAATTTATTGAAGAGCACGGGGAATGGAACTTTAAACTGCAGTCAGTTTTTATGGAGTACCGAAGTGTGATGTCATTTAGAACCAGAAAGTGTAGTGCAAACGAATGGAGTACACGCACGTGTTGGTTCATGGGCTGAATCACGCGCTAATGTCTTTCACACACATTGTGTGCGTGACGTTTTCACTTCGGTACCCCATTAGAAGCAATATCCATGATCCCATTGCATGTCTTGGAATTCTCAGATGGACAGGGTACGTGCTTGATTTCCAGCTTTTTTTTTCTGAAAAAGGGACAATAAAATCAGCTTAATAGGAACATGTGCTTTTGCAAACTGATTTGGGTGGAAATTATATTTATCTGGATGCTAAATTGCTTATTTAGCATGAAAACTTTATTGAGCACCCAGATACAAATAATTTCACCCCGTCATTTCATCGCTGGATGTATATTGCTTGTGGCAGTTTCTGAGCTTAATTGTGCTTATAGTGCTTATTTTTTTTTAGCTTCGCACTCTGACAGTGGATGGCTCTATATTGCTGACCTGTATCCAGAGAGACTCCCCAGAAAAGTGAATTTCCTGTAGAGGCATTTGTTCTAGGTCAATATACACTGCAGTCTGTCACCGCAATAAGACCATGGTTGATTAAATTGACCCTGAATGTAATATCGATGTAAGCACTTAAAAAAAACCCAGGACAGTCTACTAGCTGGTACAGACAAGTAGAGAGTCCAGAATTTGTTTTTCAATTTACCGTGTCTTTGCTGTAATACATGTGAATTTGTGCATCCGTAACAAGGAATATTGTAACAGTGTAATCCCTTTCAATAATTTTTGACCTCTTTTAGCGGAGAACATTGTTTTTCAGGTGAGGACAAAAGTTAGAAGTTTAGTTTGATCTCACATAGGTTATTCGTAACTGAATTCACACAGGTCTTGTATTCTGAGTATGCAGTAAATCCTGCCAATTGAAAGCAAAGTAATCATAATTAGGCCCTTTCACACGCTCCAAATCCCTGTGTTGGACCCAGTTGAACCCAGGGATTTTGAGAACCCCTTTGATACAAGTAAGAATCCACCACGGCTTTTACACGGGTGCGGCGCTGTACACTGGTAAAATTCAACCCAGGGTCAAGAGGCTCTAACCAGGTAGAAAATCCAAAATCTACAGCCGACCGGTGTACATGTATAAACCAGTGTACGTGTGAATGGCATGCCTCGTCAACCCGTGTTGGATGGGACTTGGTTCCGCTCACACTGGACCCGTGTTAATACCACCAGGGGTACTATAGGCAATACAATAGTGTGAAATGGTGTATAGGTGGAAGTACATCATCTTGACTCTCTTAGATCACATACCATAAAGGGAGCAGCACATACCGTATGTGTGTTGGTGTAACCTTTTCATCAAAAGTCCACAGCCAAATCAGTTTTATCCCAATGAGGTTGTTTTTACTTAAATGCAAGCATATCCCAAGTCCCATGCATGAAACATGCATGAAACATGCATGAAATATGCATTTTGAGCAATCCAAAGCTTCTACACCTGTCACTACAAAAATAACCCCTGTGTTGGCCTGGGTTTACAAACTCATTCCCTTTCCCCCCTCAAACTTTGGTTAAAAACAAACAAAAACAATTTGCCATCATCCAGGGGTTTGTTAACCCTTGCTTGTGAGCAGGGTTCAAGGCACATTTAGGATCATTTGCTTTTATCCCAAAAGTACCGTAACCTACCAAATTATTGTCAAAAATCTTACTTGTATAAAAAGATTGTACTGGTACTAAACACACCGTAAAACTATTCTGTCTGGCTTTTAGTGGCTTGCTGTCATTTAGAAAAAAAATCAAGAACTGCAGGTGATTTCCAACGATCAGTCAATTGACTTATTTTTTGGAAACAAAGAGTTACATAGAAGAAATCGCAATTCGTGGTCAAAAGAGGTTGTGTGTGGTTTATCATTGTTTTCTCAAAAAAGTGTAATATCCACTGGGCTGAAACTTCCACTTATTAGATTTTGAACATTCTTCTTTGGATTTTGAGTGGTGTTATTATTGGAAACAACAACATGCATGAAAAGCAAAATGATGTATGCATTTAAGTTTAACTCAAGGTGAGTGATAAAACCCAAGGGGTGATCATACTTCAGTCAAAAACTGAGTTGGGTGTCTTTCAGACCAGCTGGCTTGCCATCTCACATGCAGTACTCTGACATTTCCTGGTGGATGGGAAATTAAACCGTGTAAACCCGGGGTAGGATTACTCCCATTTCAAAACAAGTGGGAAACCAACATAGGCACATTGAACCCCTGGCTAAACCCTGGGCAGGATATCTCTAGTTTAAATAGTTGTAGTAGGAAAAGGGTTTTACATGACATCAAAATATTTGAACTAATTGTTCACCAGCAGCAGATGACACTTCGCTTTCCACCAAAGCTAAGTCTCAAAGCACTTCACAGTTATTACCCCTGTTCATCAGGCCATGAGACCACTTTTCTGCAGCCGAGATCAGTGCAATCTGGTCTCTACCCTCACATGTACCCATTTATACTCCTGGGTGGAGAGAAGGAATTGTAGTAAAGTGTCTTGCCCAAGAACACAAGCACCATGTTTCCTGTCAGGGTTTGAACCCAAATACCATGGCACATGGGTCGAACATTGTCACTATTGGACCACAGCACTCCACGATACTGTCATTGACTAGGTCTGAAATGTATGATTTTGTTTATTGATAAATTAATATTTCTTTGTTCAGTTGATGGTTGTGATTATTCAAACGGCTCATTTGATTTTTGGTGTCAATTATGGTAAATACAAATAATGTTAACTGTGGTAATTATAAATATTTCCGACAGTGGAATTTAAATAGCCAACTACTCACTTGCATACTCAGAACATTTTGACAACGTTAGCTTTAGAATGTCTATTGTTATTTGGGAGGGGGGTGGAATGTGCTTTTGAATTTAATCATTCCGAAAGGAAGCCTTCATTTTTCCAAAACGACCTTCAATTAATAATAGTTAATTGGCTTAATCAAATAATTGCATAAATTTTGGCAGCCTATTAACATTTTAATCACCTAGGCACCTCCCTTTTTGGTCATTATTTTGGTTGCCGTCTCTGTAATGCCCTCCCCACGCCTCTCCTATCCCTGCTTGACCTATTATTAATTGTTACAGGAGATCTGTAAACCTTGAATATGACAGGCATTATTTAACAAGCAAGCCTAGCCTAAATGAAGTAAGCCTAGATAAACCTGGTCTTGAATGAAATGATGCCCTGTTTCCTGACAGCTGGTGTGCTGAAAATAAGTGGGGGGTTACTGGCTAGGCAGAGTACCAGGCATCAGACATCACCAAGGTCAGACACACACACAAAACTCCACACCTTGCATTTAAGAACGCATGCGACCTGCACTCTTAAAGCAGGTTCCACCTTGGTAATGGCTTCTGATTTTGTCCAAAAGTCCACACAAAAAAAGTCTCCGGTTTCTGATCTGCGCGCATCGCAGTAGCCATGCGCGTCGGCAAAATTAAAAAGTTTTTTTTTCAATGTAAGATGATGTCTCAAAAGCGCCAAACTCACTGGTTTGAATGGAATCCTGCTGCTGCACGATTTTAACGTGTTTATGGGGTTACGATCAAGTATAAGCTTTATGTGGCCTCTCTGGGCTCCCATATATTTTGCACTAAATTTAGTCGGGCACCATTTACAGATGGTGTTTTAATTTTGTGATGATGCATCTGGAAGCCAGACTGAGGGAGCAATGGTCGTGTATCTTGAACCTGTAAACGCTTTTTAATTAGCGCAATATGTAAAAAATTGCAAAATATCTTTTGTGTTTGAAGTGTTAAACTCACTGACTCCTGTTGATTTTAAACATTGTGATCGAACATCCCCTAATGTTTTAAGCCTCATTAAAAAAAATTGAAGTGGGGCTTGGCACGTATACCAATTATAAAATAGTCTGGCACCATCTTATTCAAGGTTTACATAGATTCAGACAACACAATCGAAAATGGCTTCCGCGTGAATAAGGTCTATGGTAATGAAAGTCATGAAGGTGATGAAATTGTGAAAAAAAATTGTTGAAGAGTGTGGAGAGGGCAACTTACAAGTAGACATAAGAGCATGATCCCTCATTTGTGAAATGACAAAGGCATTTCCTAGTCTACACGTTTTATTTGTAGGTTTTATTTAACGTAGGCTTCTGACCAAACCTAATTTTCTTATCACGTCCACACATTCCACATGAATTACAGGCATAGGTTTGATGTTCCCACAACCTCTGTATTTACGGAGCGGCATCCTTTGTCTCATCATTCACTGATGGGAAAGCACTCCCATGGGAATGGAATTAAATGACAAAACAAAGGCAAGCCCCGAGAGAAAAACATACATCCATTTGCTTGGTCAGTTGGAAATACGAAGAACATCTGAAATTAAACTCTACAACATTATTGACTTGTAGAGTATGGGTTGTGTTATCAACAGAAATACATATGAATGGCTTTTGCCGTGGGGGGGGGGGGGGGGCAATTGCTCGCCAAGGGGGGCGCAGCCCCAGCAGGTCCCCCCCCCCTTGGCGACGGGCCTGCGGAGCGGCCTTTTTTGCCTCATCATTCACAGATGAGAAGAGTCAGTATTGAAATGAAATTAAATGACAAAACAAAAGGAAGCTCCAATTAAAAACCATACATTCATTTGCTCGGTCATTTGAAAATATGAAGAACATCTGAAATTAAACTCTACAACATAATTGACTTGTATAGAAGGGGGTTGTGTTATCAACCTGTGTGTGTAATGAAACCACTTTGTTTTATCTTGATTTTTATTGCAGGAGTTTAACCAAAAGGTAGGGGATGAGCAGTGGCGCACCCAGGATTGGGTTTGGGGGGGGGGGGCCCAAATTTTTTTCACAAAATGTTGTCCAAAATTTTTGGCCGCAGAAAAAATTGGAGGTTTTTTTCGGGGGGGGGGGGGGGGGGGGAACTATTTTGACGTTGGTGGCGCCACTTACACCCCTATTATGCTACTTGAAAATAGGCCACATACATATCACCAAGGTCAAATCGTGGGACTAAAAAAAAAATTTAAAAAAATAAAAATATGTGAGCCACTGGGGATGAGTATTCATGCAGAAAACCGATATTGTTGATTTATGTAATTGTGAAATCTTGGATTCTATTTTTTCATTGTTTATTTTGGTTAAACAATAAACAAAACAAGAAAACCCCATAACAGAAATTGGCTAGTAGCACTTTATGTTCTGTTCCTGAATAGACAGAAATCTATATATAGGGGATGGGTATTCCATAGAAAACCTGAATTGTTAATTTATGTACATGTGATCGTGAAAGCGTATTTTTTCTTTTCATGGCTTATTTTTATTTTAAAAACCCAAAATGTCTGGTAAGCCCTATATATTCTGCTCTTGAACAGACAGAAATCCAATTCCATTAATGGTAAGTTTCAATTTTTTTTAATGAACATGTGCATGTTTAGTTTGTCTATGCACCGCCTGTTTAGACTTTCATACATGTGTGTCATTCGGAGATGTCTCAAAGGAAAAAGTGTTTGAATGAAGTCAAACCTAATGGAACTACATCTGCCTCTCGCATCATATCAGAGATGCATGCATATTCTGGTCACGGCCTAGCACTATGGCTCTATTCCTGTACATGATCCAATGTTTGTCAAAGCCGAGCGGGCTCTGAAAAATCCTCCAGGGCCCTTCAACCTAGTTCTTGTAATTAAAACTGGAGGCTGCGTGATGAATAGCGAGGAACAGAAATGTGTGCAAGGCCTTCCCATGCTGCCTGGAGAGGTTTTGGTTTTTCGGAAGGTTGGAGAATTTTACCTTTTTGTGTTCAAGTTGACTATTGTCAGCAAATTTTTTTCATGCAGCTTTTCTTTGAAAACACTATATAATTCTTGTAAAGCTTGGAATTTGCTCTTTTTTTGGTTAGACTTCCCATACCAGTTTCAAGCCTGGTTTATCCCCTCACATTGAATTTCATGTGATTTAGAGCATTGTGCCAATATTTCTTTTCTATTAAAAAATCCTTTAGTAAGAGATTGGCTAATAGCATTGCACAGGGAAAATGTCCACATTCCAAAGAAAAGCCCAATATACAAATAACATTTTAAAAAAAAAGTAGACAGTCATATATATTTTACAGTACTCCAGTCCACTGTTTTGTTTTCCCTGTGGTCTTTTTCTTATATTCCTTTCATTCTGTACAGACATGTGATCAAACTGTCTCAACTAATGTCAGGTTTTTTGTTGTATTCCTACTAATACCCTAATATAACCCAATACAGTTGTGGGAATACATGTACATTTCCCCTTGTGCATTAGAACAGTAAAAGAAAAGGTTTGAATCCAAAGAAAACATCCATTCATGTGTCCAAAATGCTTTCATAAAAAAAAACACGCACACAAGCACACTTTATTTTCCTAATGGAGTGGAAATGAATGAAACAAACGAAGTAGAAAGTGTCTTTGTTTTCCCATCCATTAGTGACGCATGAATAAAAGCATTGAATCGTTTTTTCAATCTTTTTGTAAAGCCTACCGTCTGGTTTCCCCAGAATATGTAATTAGTATAGCTCACTCCGGAGTATTGTCTACTTGAGTAGAAAGCTTTCATCTCCTTTTGTTCTCTTTATCATCAACATTTATTTCCAATTGCAACAGACAATGAGAAGTATAGACAAACAAATATAAAGAAGAATGTGCATTGGAGGCACAGCCAAAGAAACGAAGCTTGTACATATAGGAGTGCCCATACAATACAAACACTACAGACTAAATTGACAATACGCAAAAAAGTACATATAATAACCCTAACCTTCCCAAATCCTTTTTTGCAAAATGGAGGATTTTGCAGGATTGAGGCTATATGGCAAAAGTGTTGCTGATTTCAGAGGATGCACTGGGTCAAGGTCTTGGGCCGCACCTTGTGTTGTTTAAGCTTAGCCGTGCACAAATTTACGCCTATATTATACTTGAAATCCACTGCACTGCTCCAGGATGTCACTGGCTCTGCCTCAACATACTGACAGTCATTTCCTGGAAGACTTTGCAGGATTGAGGCTGTGGTCACCCCTCCAAGGACCGCATTTGAGAAATAACGGAGGATTTTGCAGGATTGAGGCTGCATGCTATTGTTACATGGAGGCAGTTGGAGAATTTTGCAGGATTGAGGTTGCATCCTAGCAATAAATGCCTAGGGAGTTAGGGTTTTAAAGAGACGACAAAAATTACACGCACTTCCAGTGGTTGATCCAACTGCTAAAATAACAGTAGTAAGGATGGATATAAAAGTAAAGAATAAATAAACCATTACAAAACCACTCACTGTTGAAGAAGGTAAAAGTTCAAATTACGTTGAAAACTGAATTAAGCGCTGGCTCTTCCTTAAACATTGAGGTAATCCATTCCATGAGGCCCCGAATGCCTAATGCTGTGTTTAAAGGCTGATGTCTTGAACTTGGAAATATGCACTAGGGAAGATGACCTGGTATTATAGCTGTGTACATTAAGTTTTTGTTCCTGTGTTGTTTTTTACATTTGTCACTAATTATTAGGTTTCTAAGAGAAAAGTCTGGCCTACCTGAGCAGTTTTTGTTTTGCCTTGTCTGGCCTGATGGAAAACTGATTTCTTCTTTAGACATATTTTATGTTTTTTATAATTTTTTTTTTTTAATTCCATTTGAATTGATTTTTAAGTATATTGTTCTGTACTATGTTTTCCCCTTCATTCACCACATTGTATTACATTTTATTTATTTCCTGGCCAAGGGCGGATCCAGAACACAATTTTGGGGGGGGGGCCAACAAAAAATTTGGTCCCCCCCAAAAAAAGTGGATCTCAAAAATTACGGCGTGGGGTTCGGGGCCCGTGAGGGCCCCGAAAAATGTTTGGATTCTAGATGCTCTGTGGTGCGATCTGAGGCAATTTCTGACCACTTTAACCAATTTTTTTTGAGGAAAAGATGGTGGTGTACTCATTGCCTGCCTTTATTGCGATGTCACATTAAAAAAAAAAAAAAATTGGTTTCGTTTTGGGGGGGGGGGGGGGGCATGGCCCCCTTTGGCCCCCCCCCTGGATCCGCCCTTGTTCCTGGCGAACCTATATAGCGCCAGGGCGGTTTGGGGCGGTACATGTGCATGTAGCAACACACAGGGTGATTTTAGGTGGTGCAGGGAGTAATAGGTTTAAGAAAACCTTGAAGTGAATTGAAACTGTCTATCTAAGTGTCTTGGTTTTTTTTGTAAAAAGAAAAAAATACACTCCACTCTTGACCAAAAAGCTAATACTAAATTCAACATAGAATGCACTCAGCGGACATTTGGCAGCAGCATGCATTATAATTCTTCAAAACTGCCATTTTCCACAATCCTTGAAGCAGAAGCACCCATTAGCGTAAAGTGTAGGCCTATTCTCCACATTTGGTAATCAGATTCTTATCTCTCTGAAAATTAAAGTGTCTGCCTTGGAGTTCAGATTGCTGTGAAATTGATGATTACACCTAAAGCTTTTTGTGCTTTGTGATTTTTGTGGGGGAAAAAATCCTTGGAAAATGTGTTCTCGCTCTTGCAATATTCTGTATGTAGTATTGATTGACGTGCGTGTTTTGATGGCTGGTTCAGGCACATTCTAGTCCCAAGTTCATTAGAGGCCCGGTAAAGGAGGGATGTCAATCAATTTTTCGAAGAAGATGATTTGATCACCGATTTAAGGGAAAAAGGATGGGGAAAATCTTCATTTATGTTCACACAGATGTGTAGTTGGAACACATTGTCCCCTAAAATTCCTTAAGTTTTTCATTATATTCTCAATTTATCATTTTTTTTTCGAGTGTGAGCAGGGGAGCATTTGCCCTACCCCCCATCAAATTAACAGCAATATGGCTTTGCACCTCTTTTTCCTTTTTTTGGTTGTTTTTCCTTTTTCCTTTTTCCTTTTTCCCCCCGTTTTCCGGGGGGGGGGGGAGGGGCAATTGTCCCCCTTGCCCCCCCCCCCCTCGCGACACCCATGACCCAAGGTTATTTTGGGTATTTTTTTGTTTTTTTGGTCTCAAGATTTGACCTTGGTGATATGTACATGTGGCCTATTTTCGAGTAGTATAATAGGGCGGTAAGTGGTGCCACCAACGTCAAAATAGTCCGCAAACCCAAAAAATAATAATAATAATAAAAAACTTCAAAAAAAAATTGAAAAAAAAAATTGTGAGCCCCCCCCCCCAAAAAAAACCCCAAATCCTGGGTGCGCCACTGCTTATTGGCCATTCTGAGCAGTACAGAAAAGTGAAGCTATGCACTGGTTCCCTATCCCTCCATTCGAATGTGTGCAGTGAACCAGTCCCAACCAATCCCATCATTCAAAATAATTAAAATAAAGTCATCCCTAAGTATACAAAACCTATATATTCTAACAGAAATTTTAATTAATTAAACATAAATTTTAATTAAAATATATGTTGCTGCCGTTTTAAATTTGGTTCTTTAACCCCAAAATAATAATTTGTTATGTAAATAGTGTCCCTGTGAAGTAAATAAGATATCTTTCTTTACAAATCTATTGTTCTTGGGGTGGTAATATGGCGGATGGTGACTTCACTTCTAGCAGCTAATGGGCTACCCAGATTTTTAAATCATTTGGGGGAACTCAAACCTTAGATTGAACCTTTTTTGCTGCTAATGAGATATTGTGACACATGTGTGTGCCATTTTTTGTTCATCATCGAAATTACAATACAATTGTGCCCTACTTTGTATTCCTCATCTGGAGAAACTAGCAGGCAGTGGTGGGAGGAGCAATGATTGATGCTGCGCTCTGATTGGTTGCTTGCATTATGCTGTTGCTGTACTGTGGCAAGCAGAGGCAAACATCTCTTCAAGCAAGTCGAGCCAAACATTATGTTTCTCTGAATTTTTGAGAATTAGACAAATATTCCCAGAGAGCTTTTTATTATTTTGTTTTGTTATTATTATTAATAATTTCTGGTACTGAAACCAAGGATTCCTCAAAAGCGCCTCTAGGCACTGTAGCTCACAAGCCTGAAGAAACCTGTAGGGAGAAGACATTGAGAAGAAGTTACAGTTTTAGAGGTGGGAGAAAAACCCCAGAATGATATTCTAGGAAAAACCCACAGAATCAGGTAGGGACTGAAAAGCCAACCCACATATTGGCCCAGGCGGGATGCGAACCCGGGACACAGCGGTGGAAGGGGAGGAAAGTACCGCTACATCAACCTGACTCCCCACTTGTTTTTGTAAACATAAGCAATGATTAAACTTCAAACATTTAGAATAAACGGTCTTAATCGATGGAAATAGAGCTTACAGCTTGATTGAAATAGTTTCTTTAACTGTGGAGCCATCCTGAATCATCCCATGCACATGCTCCAATAACAATGTAGCTGGCTGGCATGGCTGGCATAGAGAAAAGTGAACTTTTTCATCAGTTTGCATGGGTGCATACCCATGTTCCCCAATACCAATGTTCCCCAACCCTAACCCTAACCATCTAACCCTAACCCTAAGTATTTTGGGGAACATAGGTATTGGGGAACGTAGGTATTGGGGAACATCATTTGTCATAAAATGAATACATGAAACATGGTTCTAAGCATGCACTAGAGGTGCTTTACGAACAAGTTTTAGTTTCCGTGTGGCCAAAGCTGTAAGAGCATTTTTTTCCCGCAGACTGTGTGGAGGTAGTGGAGGGAGTGCATTGCGTGAGTCAGTAGGATGCAACAGCCTTGAGTGTATGTGACTAGGAGGGAGACTTGCTGATCATGCTATTGACAAGGAACATTACTGACCATCCTGGCCTTAACGTCAACTACAAAAAAAAGGAAGCACTTCTGTTCTGATTAACTCATCGAAGGGCTACCGTGATGGAACACAATCTGGAGAACGGGGTTGTCAGTCTTACGACTCATTGAGGATGAGATAAGAAAATGAGTGACAAGTTTTCGGAGTAAAGACCGGATTAGGAGTTACGTAACTAATTAGCTCGTTGGAAGACAGATGATCCGCTGGCCCAGAAGTATCCCGTTGATTTGATGCATCATGGTCATCCTTGTCAAGTTCTGAACCATGTGCCATAAGGAAGCATGATGTAACTGCTCATTACTACCGAACTCTCCTCGATTTTATTTGACCAGGGGTCTGGTAATTCCTTGGGAGGGATGACGTTCTTTTCCAAGAGCTTGAGATGATGAGAGTCTTTCAGATGAGAGACCCACCTGGATGATTTGTCAACTGAAGCCGACAACCTGCAGAGTGGATGCACTTCAAGATTGCCTGGTTTCCTTGTGTTCAGCTGCGACTCGGCTAAGAGTGGAAATAGACAACCAAGGCATTTATTCTGCTCGTGAGCAGTTAACAGTTGTTTTGTTTGGTTGTGCATGGGAAGCAGCAATCGCATTTGCAATAGCAAGTGCTCTGGAAAACCAGTACATTGTGGTTTGCCACATTTCGTTTTGCGAAAAGCACTTTTTTAGAAAGTGCCAACGATATCACTTTGATTTGAGTCTAGGCGTAAGACTAAAGAGGAACAAGTTTCTTCTTATAAGATTGTGGAAGGATTCCCACTTTTTTGGAGACAAATCTTGAGGTTGTCTGGATCGAGTCTTCGAAAGCTGAGGAGTGGAGCTTGCAGACAGTAAAACCATACTGTGAGTTGATCTTTCTTGCAAGTCTGTATGTTAATCTGCATGCTGTCTGTGATTTCTAAAAATAAATGTAGCAAATTTTTTTGTTTGTTCAAACTCCTGTCTGCTAACAAGCAGATTTTGTGTGGATTTATACTTATGCATAATCCCTGTAACAACTAAAATTAAAGTACAATCCAAGTTGATTTTGGTTAAAAAAATTACCCTCAACTTTAGGCTTTTAATGTGTTCAATACAACAAAATATGATAAATTTAGATTTGTGGTAGATTGAGATATGTGGTTTCAAAATCAAACTCAGTATGAATATTGAAATGAAATTTGTATCCTTCTTTCTAATAATGTGATTTTCTGATAACAAAGATCCTGGTATCACATTTCTCTACATATGCAATAGTTGTACATAGACCTGAAAGATCTTGTTAAAAAAATTAATCTGAAATCAATCTGGAATCTCGGACATCATTTCAGGTCCTTCACAACAAAAGTACAAATGAATTCCAAAATCAACTGTACCTGTGTAAATGAATACCATGCAAACAGATCATCAAATACAGAACATTCCTGGAAAGTCTTCCTATTACTTCATTTCAAATTAAATTTCCAAAATCTACACCACGAGCGCCGGGTTTTCCCAGTTCCGGGTTTGTTTTTGGTACGAGATCGGCTCCTCTAGGCTTAAATTCCAGTGTACTGACGACATTTGATATTTCTTCTCAATTGAATTTGTCATTAACGAGCTTTTGTTCCATTGCTCCAGACAAGTGGTGTCATTAATTTTCGTTCGGGTCTCAGTCTAGTTTGGAGTTCTAAAGTGGCACAAAATCCTTGTTTTGTTTTTGTAATGGTTGGACCTAGAACCTCTTAATTTCAAGTATGCATACCTGACCTATCTTACCACCTAGTGTGCATGGAATGTTGCAGTGGATAATTGCAAAACAGCAGTCAGTATTACCTTTCACAGATTTTTGGATTTTTTTTGGAAGAGGTGGATATATTTAATTTGAAAGGGCCGGGATAGTGGGGAAGTCACTTAATTATTTCCAGAGTTCTGACTACATCCCATGTACTGGCCAGCTTTTTGCATAAATATCTTAAAATTACAGATTCCAGTGATTCACAGAGAGGGACACAGGTTTTATGCCACTTTTTTTTTTTTTTTTTACAAAAACCAAAACAAAATTGTATCAAAATTCTGAACAGTAAATGTTTGCAATTTTGTTAAACCCATTGTCCTCTGTTTTTAGGAGCTCTGTATGATAAAAACTTCAACCCCTAAATGGGTAATAAATCAAATTTGTGACTATATTTACAGGGACGACTGTGGGCGAAGCAACAGGATGTTATAAATTTATAAAAAGTGATTGTGTGATTTTAATGCATGATCATCAATGCTAACAATGGTTTCCCTGGCGACTACGTTCATCGGAACGATTACCATTTCACAGGGACGCTTCTTTCAATTACTAGCATGGTAATTTGTTTTATTTTGTTCATTAAGAATTCAAGGGCATCTATATTCGTATTGTGTGCATATTTTTCATGGCTTGTCAGTCATTTTCAAAGGACTTCCATATGTATAAATTATGAGACTGTATTGTATTGCTCTTCAAAGATATATCTCTGGGTAAGCCATGCACTGTTTGAACCGTGGTCTCCTATGAGCAGACTAATGAAATATGACTCTATTAAGATTTTGTAGAGCCTCTTTTCAAAAAAACATTAATCTTGCCACTCCTCCACTATGAAAAATCCCCTTTTTTTATTTTTCATTTATAATAACTTGTTTAAAATTGGCATTACTTATAGTCAATTTTCTATAAAAAAAAATTAAAAATTTGGAACTGTACTTATCATTGGAAATAATAATTTAAAAAAAAATATATAGTCTGTCACAAGCCAAAATATGTCCCATCGGGCTGGTGTTTGTCTCTGGTGATCTTGGCATGAAATGACTGAGAATATTTCTGTTCCTCCTGGATGGGACACCATGCCAGTCCATTGCAGGTTACTCCCCAGCTAATGCCGGTAGCCATTTATACTCCTGGGTGGAGAGAGGCAAGTGGGGGTGAAGTGCCTTGCCCAAGGACACAATATTTGACCAGCAGCTGGATTCAAACCCCTACCTCTTATGACGTAGCCTAACTACTGGGCCACACTAAAACTACCCAGGGGACATCCCTTTGTAAATTATTTCAAAACATTTCAGCGAACAAAATGGATTAATGTCTTGGCATAAATAACCTCAATTTGTCAAGTTTATTAAAGTCAGCAATTATTAGAATCGAATTTTTACCTCGACATTTCACCACCAGGTAAAGTTTTTCATCGGAGTAACTTATTTTAAAGTGTAATTTTCTGTTTGTGAAGCGTGTCAATTTTTGATGGCCAGAAAGGTACTGTAGCTAACCCATACCCCCACTAAAATGCAACAAATATCTAGTTTTTTAAGATCTTGGTTTTATACATGTATGTATGGTAAATATATGCTGATGAGGCAATCTTGTTTGTGCAGAGAGGATGATGTGGACAAAATATAAAGTGACAAAAAGTGGGTGGCCATGGAATTATCAAAATGGGCATCTGTTGGTTGTAAATTTGACATCGGCCATTCCATCCCAATGTTCCAAAATATTTGAACTTGTGTTTATTTATTTTTTTCAGAAGCGCCGCACAGTGCTCTGATGACAAATCTGTTTTGTGATATGACTGACATTACCTGAAAACATAGATAAAAGATTTTAAATGACATTCATGATGTCTTCTTTGAAACACCAAGCCACAGTAAATTATCTTTAAACCTCATGTCCATTTTCAGTGTCACCTCCTTATATAAAGTGCAAATCTTTTGTGATTCGGAGTAGAGATGCCCTGTGTGACAGTCCTCAACGATTTCCTCATTAATATCCAAGACTCCCGTCCACTAATCATGCATTATATGGATATGATACCACCAGGCACTGGACTCCGCATTTCCTGCCTGCCAAAAATAACCCAATTGTGTGGTTAATCTGGGGGCTTGTCCTGGTTTCCGGAGTGCAGGGGGCCGGACACAGGTATAAGCAGCTGTAGGTTCTCCAGCCCCCCCTCCCCACATAATGTCCTGTGAGCTCAATATTCACAAAGTGTACAAAGTAAAAAAAAAAAGAGCGGAGTTTTCAAAGGACAGGATCACTATAGTTTAGTGTAAACCGAAGCCGCCGACAGATTTAATCAATCACAAGTCCAGTTGCACTTAAAGTCACGATTAATAGGAGATGAACAATGATAAGTAACGGGGGTTGAACGCTGATAGAGTGATGTCTTTCGGAATAGCATGAAGACTTGTGATTGACCTGTGATTGACTTGTGGTCGACTTGTGATTGACTTGACTTGTGATTGACTTGTGGTTGACTTGTGATTGACTTGAGGTTGACTTGTGGTTGACTTGTGGTTGACTTGTGGTTGGCTTGTGATAATTTGATTCCAACTCTCCAAATATCTGGAAATGTCATTTGTTTTGTGTGGCCAGATTTGAAACAAGAACAATCTAAACAAAAATATAAAAAAGGAAGAAAATCCTACCCACCCCCTCCCCAAATTCAAAACCAAAATAATACTGCCGCCCTCATTTTCTCGACCAGTGTGCGTGTACAGAGGCTGAATTGTATATTGTGACCATTGTGAATAGTCTTAAACTACGAACATGTAGTTCCTATTTTGCTTTTGAATAACACTTGAAGAAACCTTTCATAATACTCGGAAAAAAAAGGAGAGAAGCGCCACAGGCAAAAATGCCAGCTTTTCCTCAAGAAAAAATAAAAGAGTTGTGATGAAAGCTCCACCTTCAACAGCAATTTATTTTACAATGCCCAACACAGCCTCGAGCCCTTATATCTAATTTCACACCTCCTTCATACAAGTATGCTCTATTTGGGTTCCTTAGATCCTGCATCCAATTCAAATGAGTCGTATCCGACTTCTAAGGGGTTTCCCTGGCAATAAAACACACTGCCATGCCTGCTTCCTTTATGAGACCACGTCTTGACAAGGCGTTGCCTGCAACTTGATTACCTTCATCAACATAGCCTAATTCAATTTCCACTTTTTGATCCTGTGCATGTCATAGTTTGACAGAAAGAAAACTTTTTATTGGCTCTTGACTAGTGTCTTCCTTTTTTTTAAAGAACTCTGAAATTGAGTAATTTGCTCCATGCTTCAATATATGTAGAGAGGGGCAGGCGTAATGTATACTGTATATATGCTGCATCATGTATAGGAACTACGTAGTAATTAAAAAAGAACTTTTTTCGAGACTTGAGTCATCTGCTTAAATCCTCGATATACATTTTTGTCAAAAATATCTCCATGGAGATCAGTTATCATAATGAGAGAGTGGTTCCGCCGGTACTTTTGTGCAAAGTGTTAATTTTTAACAGCCCTGCTGGACTTCACCGGCGGTGTGCATTTTTTTCTATCGTACAATAGAAAACTTGCTTCCATTACTGAAGGAGCCTTTTGTGTAATGGACTGTGGATGGGAATTGAGCTCTTTGGGGAAGTTCAATGCAATTAACGAGCACGGAGTACCAATTAGGCCAGTAATTTACTTGTTTTTTTTATGGGACAAGCTACTTTCCCATTTGCACAATCGTGGGGAGACAGCTATCGTTCTGTCATGCACCACAATGACATGTATCATTTGGAGCACGGGGCATATTTTGAGGGGCCCTAGAATGGTTTTGCGTTCAGTGGTTCGTGTCTGCTCTCTTGCAATTCTGTTGCCGCGTAATTTGCAGTTTACACAGAACTAGTTTCATGGTCCCAGCACTGAAGTAGAACAGGCTAGGCACGCATGTGTTGCCATGACGATGGAATCCCAGGATTTTCAGGTGTTTTTGTCCCAACCAGTTTGCAATTCTGATGGTTTTTTTTGTCCGCATCGCATCTTTGATACCATTGATTTGAATGCAAATTGGTATCCGTCCAAAATGGCATTCTTATTTTCAATATTTACTTCTGCATGTTATATTTGCATCCGACTGTTATAATATTTACTATATGGTCAAAAATTGCATCCTTGTAAATTAGTTACCTTCAAAAATTGGTTAAGCCATTGTTTTTTTAAGATCGTGCCAAGATCAAATGTAAATTTTTAAGTCACCTACAAAGCATTGATTATTGTTCTCATTTAAAATGTGCTGCCTTTGAACTGAATGTTTATACAGTATTATTTACGACAACCAATACTCAAAATACCCCATGGACTACTTTCCACTGCTCTCAGACCATGGATCATTATCATTGACGTCAAGCAAACGCTCCATTTCGAGTCCAATTTTTAGCAAGCCAAATGTACAGCATTACGAACAGATATTCTTATCCATTTGCCATAATATAACAGTGAATGAGAATGTTCTTGTGCTTTTCTGTTGAACTGTTCAAATGTGAAATTTTGTTGATTATTGGTAATGGTCTAGTTAGAAAATACTTCAGTTCTTTTTAAAAAGTTTCATTTACTAGCCCGGCAGTCTAGCAGATGGTGACCTGAAATTCAGACTCTGACAATCCATTCTGAAATCACAGATTCATTTAACCGAAGGGATCATGGAACATGTAACTCCTCAAAACGATTGATTAGTCTTTGAGGTTATTTGCCCCAGTCGCTGTGTCATTTGCACCATTTTTGCACAATCATGTGAATTCCAAACCCCAATTCAAGGGGATCTTTTAGAGTTGAAACAAAATTTTACCCAGATTCATAAGGTTGCAGATTTGTCAGTGGTCGTAAGTGCAGGGATATAGTCTGACTGCTGCACCCAACCCATAATAGAGCCCATTCTGCATGTATCCCCTCCCAAAATACAACGAAATCTCTGTTACACTTCCCCACCCACTGTTACAGGCTCCTTTTTGGGGGTTACTTTCCCCACCCTGCACTATCCCCCTCACCTCATAATTGAGCATTACCTGCCCACCAAAACTATAAGCTCCTCCCACGTAGCCCTACTGTTTAATATTTCGTTGGCGACTCTGTCCTCCCCCCTGGATTCAACCCTTCTCTTGACTCTGCCTGAAAGAAACCTCAGCCCTATCACTTTCATACTTTTATCTGTATTTTGAGACCTGCTCCCCAAAACCTGGACAAAGTTGCAGAAGTTGTTTTTGCACACAGGACATGTGAAGTCATTTTAGGGGGAGAACGGACCATTTTGAGGTTTTGGGATTTTCTGAATCAATGACTGTAAATTTAAAACCTCCCAAAATTTAGGAATAGAAAAAGTAGGAATGTGTTTTTTGGTCAGTTTTAATGAACAAAAATGTGCATAGAAATTAGAAATTTTTACAAAAATTATTTTAATATCTCATAAATTGGGTTGTCAGGCTTTTATTACTTAATCCTTCTCCCCAGGGGTGGTAGGATTACGGAACCTATAAAGATCATATATCTTTTGAAGTTAAAAACTCAGGAATTTGAAAATGCCAAAGCCAAACAAACCCAAAACAATTATTCAACTTTGTCCAGGTTTGAGGGAGCAGGTCTCATTTGGTCACCACATTCCCAATCCTTAAATTTGTACTTTGTCGAAAAGTTTTCAGAAAGTTTCATTCCAAAAGTGCCTGCAAATGGTTGCACCTTGGACTAGGGCCTGATACCAAAGTTGCCAATCTCTCTTCTGTATACCTTACCAGTGCTGGATTAAGAGAAAGTCTCTTCTTTTTTAACTTTCAGATTTATGGGTCTCAAATCACGCGAGTTCAAGATGGGAGACAGCAAACATGAGGGTACCGGCCCACCTACACCCCTCCAAAACAACTCGGGCAGTGCTGAACTAGAGTGGACACCCCAGACTATCTTAGCAATGGTCAGTGTGTCACTACTGACGATCTTGACCATATTTGGAAATGTGCTGGTCATCATAGCGGTTGTGAAGTACAAACGTCTGCAGATCCCGTCCAACTACATACTGGTCAACTTGGCTGTGGCTGATGTCTCGGTGGCGGTTTTTGCTCCCCTGGTGTTTGTCGTCGAGCTGCTGGGTTACCTGGTGACCAATGTCTACCTCTGCATACTGCCCTACTGCCTGGTGACTCTTGGATGCGGCGTCTCCTTACTGAGTCTCGGGATCGTTGCTTATGACCGGTACGCCGCTCTGGTGAAGCCACTGAAGTACTACCAGCACGTAACGATGAGGCGTGTCCTGTGTTTCTCCCTTGTAATCTGGATGTTCGTTTTCATCATTGCTTTCATGCCACTGTGTTGGCAGTTTCTGGTGGAGAGCCAAACGGACGACCAGCCAGCGTGTAGTTTTTATCTCCTATCCAAGTACCTCCTGCTGTTTCAAGTGTTGGTGATATTTGTGCCGGCATTCCTCGTCATGATCGGATGCTATTGCCGGGTCATGCTGGTCGCTAGACACCATTCCCGTGCCATCTCAGCCATCCAGCTCTCTCTCTTCCCCAACACTTTCAGCAAGAACTTGCACATGTTCAAGGGGACCAAATACACCAGGACATTACTGATCATTCTTGGGTTCTTTTTCCTCACGTGGGTCACGTTCACTCTAATGTTACTGATAGAGCGCTTCTGTGACATCTGCAGTAGGACCATACCTTTGCACCACTACTCTGTTTTTCTCATCTTCGCAAACAGCGCCTTGAATCCGTGGATCTATGCCCATCGCAACCAGGACTTTAAGTCTGCTTTCCGAAGGCTCTTCCGCTGCGGAAAGAAGAGTCAGCGGTCGTCAGCTCGTGGCCCGGAGGGTCGACGAAACTCCAGGGTCTCCGATGCACTGAGCAGGACAAACAGCATGGTAGGAGGACTTCAACACTTGCACGTCTTATACAATAATGCTGACATTGTTCCGCCAGCGGTTGATGCGGAGACTGGCCAGCTGGACTCAAAAACGTCGTTCAGAGCAGCACCAAAACTGATTCAGCACAATATCAGCAAACCAGTTGTTGAGACTGTTGCAGAGGAAGTGTCTGGGAATGTCTGACATGTAGCAGTGCCAATAAAAATTAGTACGTACAAAGGAATATTGGGATACATTGGTGAAAAGGAAGAACCAATGCTGTGAATCTTAATATCATATCTTAAATTCTTATTTCAAGCTGTGCTTTGAAGTAAAACAATTGACATGGATGTTATGGTTCTGAAGCAGCGGACAATTCACTTAAGACTTTTGGCTGTAATTTATCATTTTTTCCCCATCATTTTGAGATGAATAGACTCTAAAAAAAATATATCATGCACTTTTTCAGTAGCATCTTAAATGCCTTTTTCTGTGTGAAAAACAATTCAAAGAAAATACAGCCTTCTTTACACAAATTGTTATTGTCCATGGAGAGAAACATAAACTTTTTGTAATATGTTGCCAACTTGCCAGTCTCAATTGCCTGATGTCATATAATTGTGCCAAAGTGTTATGATCTCTTTTGGGTAGAGTTTTAAAAAAAGATAAGTGTATCTTGTTTTTATATTTATAACATTTATTATCAAATTGTAGATAGTAAATGTTCAAAAGTTTTCCATCTCCCTATTATAGTCTTGTGAAATCAGCAGTGAAACTGCTTTTTCATTGTTTAATTAGAAAATTTGGAATTTCCATAGGATCATCTCTTCTTAAAAATCTCTTAAAGCAATTTAAAGAAAAACAGGTCCGAGCTTTCACAAATTCTTTTTTTGAAGATTGGGATCTGTGTCTTGGAAGGTCTCGATTTAAGATTTAAACTCATCTTTTTTTTGTCCCAAGGTGGAGTTTTTCCGTAGTGGAACATATTAAATATTTAGACTGACTAAATAACCATCTCAAAGCGTCCTTGGTGTAAAAAAAAGTGATTCCACTATGACAGTTATTTATTTATTCATCACCTGTTTTATCACTTTAAGTTTCACCTCTGAAGGACAGTGTACCACCTCCATTGTCCTATCTCTCTCTGTGTTATATCAATATCTTCAATTCTCCCCTGTTTGTTGTCTTTCTCCATGACAACATTTGCAGAGATGAAAAAAGACAGAGGTTTTTTTTTCAGTATGGAGCCGCTCCGGATCTTCATAAGGAAATAATAGTAATGTGACTTTCCTGTTCAATCCAGCTGCCGGAATTCGCTTGGATCAAGACGGATGAAGGAATGAATTGTCCACTTAGCTTATTTGTGGCTCACTCTTCATCCGTTTTCCTCAGTTTTCCTTGAGGGAAGGGGAAGCAGAAATCTTTGTCTTAGAAATCAATTCCTAAGGTTGGCTAATATTGGGCGTGACAAACGCAACCATGACTCACAGCTTTCTTTCCACTGAAGGTCCGGGATGTGTGGCAAGTCTAGGGGGCAGATAGGGGAAATTTTTGGGGAAATTGTGCTTTTGATGATACAAGCATGGAATTTGGCACACAGTCAGAGTGTGTCATGAGAAAGATATTTTGCTATAGGGCCATCGCAGATTTGTCCCTTGAAAAACATCTACATAAGCAGAATAACAAGCAATTTTTCAAAATGGCTGCCATTGCTTGTTATTCTACCTATATTTTTCAAAGGACAAATCTGCGATGGCCCTATAGCCAAATATCTTTCTTATGACATACTCTGACTGTGTGCCAAATTCCATGCTTGTATCATCAAAGTCAATACAGAATTATTTCCTGAATTTTTCACAAATCTGTGTAGGAGTGTGTGTGTGTGTGTGTGGGGGGGGGGGGGGAGGGAAAACTACAAGAAATGTACATTTATATCCCTGTTATCGGGGAAAGGAACAGATTTCAAAAAATTTCACATAATCTTAGATATAAATTTAAGACAATGAAAACAATTATTATAAGCCTGTATGTTCCACACTGATTTCAGTCCTAGTTTTCTTTTGGTATAACTAAGGCAAAGGATATTTTTTTTCAAACAGTCTTTAAGGCTCTGAATAACGAAATATTGTGACACTCTGATGGAGTGACTGTTCCAGTGATAGAAATGATAAAGATGTTTCATTATTTCATTCACATTCTTTGAGAGAAAGTTAATGAGAGAAAATATGTGAACCTATACACATTTCACAAATCATTTCATCTGTCCCGTTTAATATTCTCATCGCAATCGCTAATGCTTCATAAAATGGACCGGCTCTGTAAATCCTGACATTGTGGTGACTGTCGGTGAGTGACCTATGGTCGTACAAAAAAATAGAGGAGAGATATATTAATTTTATAAACTAAAGGCATAATTTAAAAATTGACACTGATGCACCTTCAAGGTGACAGTGAAGCCCCACAAATCTGTGGAGATAGCTTGTAATTCTTGTACCACTTGGGTGATTTGTCTTTCACATGGCCCTTCCACCTCGTTCAAGTCAGCGCGATCGGAATTCTCGGCAATAAGCCTACTCTTCCGTTGTCTTAGTAAAACGATCTCCAAACTACGTGATCTGCAAGAATTCTAGGATATAATTTGACCGGCTCGGTGTGTTTGGCTTGGCCATATTTCACATCCCTTACGGGTAATTCCGCCGCTAAATACCTCTCATTTTCAAGGCAATCAACTACTTAGGGTCATATGCGGTCAGTGGAAGTCCTTACAACCATTTGTCTTCTGGCCAATTCTGCGCAAACTGCTGAAATGTTTTCTTTATGACACGGACACACGTTTAAGTTGTTTGAGTCTTTGTCACGTTGCTCAAGAATAAGTAAAATCATCCTTTTTCCATATTGGAATTCAAAACATGGAATTCCCACCCTTTGCAATATGTAAAAACAACAAATTGAGCAGTTATAAAAGCATATTTTTTTTTGTTACCAACGCTTGGCAAGATGAGCAACAAATGCTAAATGTTTTTTGGGGGGACGCCCGGAGGCGCCGGGATAGGTGGGGTGGGGGGGGGGGGGGGAAACCGACCCAACCCTCAAATTGGCCGCAGGTCCATTTTTTTCCTAGTGATTGACATTCGAGTTTTACTCAAATATGTATATTTCCATGCATAATCGACTGTTAATTAAACATAAAATTCACTTTACTTCATTGTAAAAACGACCCTCCCCTCCCACCGGGTCCTGTTGGCTCAAACTCGGTATGACGGTTATCTACATAGGGCAACAGTCATTTTGTTAAGTCATTTGAGAATTTACTGTCGTATGTCGAGTCCATGATATCCTTATGTTTTGATAGGATGTTTAAACGAAATTCGTTATTGCTATGGACCTTTAGTAATGCGTTCGCCTTTCGCATAATAATTTGGTCAGTTTATTTGGGACATTGCTATACCACTATAGCGGGGCAGATAGGGGAAATATTTTGGGGAATTGTGCCTTTGATGATACAAGCATGGAATTTGGCTGTAGAGCCATCGCAGATTTGTCCTTTGAAACAAATATAGGTAGAAAAACAAGCAATTTTCAAAATTTTCAAAATGGCTGCCATTGCTTGTTATCCTGCCTATATTTTTTTTCAAATGACAAATCTGTGATGGCTCTATAGCCAAATACCTTTGTCATGACATGAGTCTGAATGTGTGCCAAATGCCATGCATGTATCAAAGGCATAATCCCATCACTTATCTGCCGCACTACTATAGTCTATGTTTGAAATCTGATAACAAACATTCACTTTGGACTTTGTGTATTTATGAATCTGGAATAAGTGTGGAAGAAATGCCTACTTTGTTCTGTTGCTGACACTATTATTTTTTTCCCCGATGTTGACACACATACTGTGCAATATCTCCCTCGTATTGTATTGGGGATTTTAATTTAGTAAACGGTTATGAATGGTAGCTTAATTAGCAAGCCGCCTGTTGATATTGCTACAATAGCAATTCATGTATTAATAATTGTAAATGATTACATTATTTTGTATATATTGTATAAAGTTCATAATGTTAATATCATTGAGATAAACATATCTCCAGCACATGAAATTAAAACTGTGATGTGAATCATTGTATTCTATCGTTGTATATTAATACTTACACAGCAGAATTGAATTCACACGTACGCGTAACAGGGACACGTCGGGGACATTAATGTGAAACCATAATATTTGGGAACACCATATCACATCTTCACACATGTTTTTCTTTACAAAGTGTATCTCATGTTGAAATTGCACAAATGTTAATAGTTTGAGACTGTATTTTTTAGCCAAAACTATGAGAATTCCCGGCTGATTTTTAACCAAAACAGGAATGGGATCAAGATACCAAATTTGTAGGTTTTATCTATGCAACTGATTGGAGTTTGTTACATATAAAGTTCCATAAACTTTAATCGATTTCCTATTTAGTTAAATTAAGCAAAAAGGACAACATTTCTCATTGGACCCCTACTTTATAGAAAGACCCACATGTACATGTACAAACGTTGACACGGATCAAAATGATTCGCTTCGCTTGAGTTTGAGTAGTTAGGCCTATGCAGAGGACCCTTTTTTTTATCGCGAGAGGGGCAATGTTGCTTTTGATGGAGAGTTCATTCAGTGACCATTTTATTCGTGTGAGGAGCACTTTTTTTTTGTTGAGGCCAGTTTTGCATCTTGTGATGAGAGGGGCACCGTTTTAATGTTGCGAGCGGGGCACTAGTAGTTGTGCTTTCGATGGGCAGTTTTCCATCTCGATTAGTTATCGGCGAGTAGAGCACTATTGTTTTTGATGGTCATTTTCTTATCTCGAGAGGGGCACACTTTTATTATTGCGAAAGGGGTGTTTGTGCTTTCGAGGGATAATTTTCCTTCTCAAGAAGGTTCACAATCTTGTTAATGCGCGAGGGGTAAATGTGTATATCTTGAGGGGCGCTTTTGCATTACAAGAGAGGAGACAGTTTTTAAGCGCGATCATAATGCTTTCATGTGTGCGTTTGAGGGACCGTTTTGTTTTCATGTCAGGGGCCACATTAATGACTGCGAGAGGGGCACTTTTGTTGGCCTGGGAAAATTGGGGGAGGCCCCCCCCCCCGGTTCCGCCGCCCCTGCCATACTGTCGAATTATTACTCTGTTAAAATTTGGTTGGTCAAAAGTTCAAGACTCTAAGTTACATAGGGGGCGCTGTATGGTTCGTACCAAATCGAACATCACTTTGACTGGCAATACTCCAACAATAGATGGCGTGCTACAACATTCATTCACAAACAATGATTGCACAACTTTTGCGCCATTTGCGCGATATAAGGTATACAATTGTGAATTTGTACACTTTGAGCCGGGTGAGCCGTGGCCTAGTGGTACCGAACTCGAGACTTTAAGCGTCTTCGTTTCGCATCTGCCTGCTAAACCGCAGGATCACGGGGTGCGAGGCCGCTGGGACAAACTCGATACTCACCTTTTGATTTGTTTTTCCACCTCCGTGTACACATAAGAAATTAAGAAATTAAGAAATATTTTATGTCTTTTAAAGTTTTCTTTTCTCAGTTTTTATTTCACACAAAGAACAATGTGTTTCTTTGAAATGAAAATGCAATCAACACTGGTGATATGCAGTCGGTCGAAATCCTCCACCATTTAAAAAAAAAAAACCTTTCTTCTGGGCAATTCTGCGCAAACGATTTGCTGAATTCGTGTCGACACATTTTCTTTTCTCAGTTTTTATTTCACACAAAGAACAATGTGTTTCTTTGAAATGAAAATGCAATCAACACTGGTGATATGCAGTCGGTCGAAATCCTCCTCCATTTTTTTTTTTTTAAACTTTCTTCTGGGCAATTCTGCGCAAACGATTTGCTGAATTCGTGCCGACACATTGTAAATAATTTGTTTGAGCCTGTAGTATAGGCACTTTGCTCGAGAATAATCATCATCGTTTTCCATCTTGAAATCGACTACACGGAGTTTCCACCCCGTTTGCAGTACACTGTTAACAGTGGTTAAAGATAAAGAAGGGGGGAAAAAAAGCAATTATAAAGGCATTTCATCTTGGGAAAGACGAGCATCATGCTATTATTTAAGGGTGTCCATTATGTAAATAATCAACAATTATCTACATTCTTCGTTAATCTTTTTTCCTCCAGAGGGCTGCAGACGTTTAAATAAGGGGGGAAAATAGGGTTTTTTTGTTTCGTTGTTTGAATAAAATATACAACTTGGACATTTATTAGTAAACAGAAAAATCGAATTCATTGAAGAGCACGCGGAACGAACTTGAAACGAAATTCTTTACTTGCTAGACCTAGCAATGCGTCCGCCTTTTTATTTGCAGCAGTGTTGTAGGTCTCGAGACCGGTCTCGGTCTCGGTCTCGGTCTCGGGAGCTGTGGTCTCGGTCTTGGTCTCGGTGTCGGTCCCCTTTGGTCTCGATATTTTGGCTGGTCTCGAGTCCAAAAAGTGAGGGGGCCGGATTCCGCCCCCGACCCTTTTAGGGTGAAGTAAAGAATCAGTTTAGGGCAAATGTGACTGCAGTGTGATGCTAATGGACATGTCTCTCTTCACTTTCTAGTGAGTGAGGCATAGTCCAATAACCATTGCTCCTCTTCTTATTTCTCGTTTTTATTGTGGGATGATCTGTTGAAACAAGCACTTTATAGCCATCCTCATTGATTCCAAATACAACTGAGATTTAAATCTTTTGAATCAAGACTGAAACATTATTTTTACCGTCAGATTTTGTATTTTGAATATGGGGAACAATTCAACTCTTTTCCCCTAGAAATATTGGTGATTTTTTTTCGATTTTCCTTTTCAATTTTTCCTTTATTCGTGGAGGCGGGAAAACGTTTTTTTTTCATTATATTTATTAATGGATATTCATCAATTCGTAAACCGTTAAATTGGTATTAGTGGTGGACAGCTGAATTTTGTGATCTCTTTATTAAAATAGACACGACTTGGGAATAGAGTATGCAAATTACGTGAAATGTTCACAGTTACTAAACTCAATAACATGTTCTTTATCCCAATTATATTTTTTACAAAATGGAGCGTGCCATTTTTTTTAACATAGGCCTACGGTCACTTTCTTTTTGATTCGCCATGTATTCATCTTTTCATCTGTGATAAACACAAATTGAGCTACAAAAATCATGAGAGTCTAATTGCCTGCCTCGTCTCCTTCCTAAATGTCAATTGCATTTGCATGAGTCGAGAAGAATTGTGTTCCATTAATCGCTATATGCTGTTTACGGCCATCACAATAAACTATTAATATATTGGCAATATGTCGTACTTGTTAATCACTAAAATATTCAAGTAAATTGCCCAGCAAAGTAGCTGATGCGGGCGATACGATGGCACGGTACAAAACACAGAGAGGCGTGCGCACTGAGCCATGAATCCTAAAAGTACATCTCGCCCACCACATTCAGTTTGTGACAGCGCCCGTCTATTGTGTCAGCCATATTCTCAAATAGGCTAATGACGATGATGACGGCGGGCAATTAACAGAAGATAGATCAGGCAAATATGGTTCATCAATCTTCTATAATATATGTAACGTTATCGACATTAAACAAACATAAAGTGGCATTACATTTCAGCCTGAGCCAGGCCTTCTTCGGAGGTAAATGACAGAGGAACAAGAAACAAACATGTAGGGGACACACAAACATGCAGGGTTGGAAGGAGAATCACAAAGAGGGAGGGGGGGGGGGCAGACCAATCCATATCTGGCTACCATCTCTCAATTTTTTGGTCTACATGTACAAATCTATATTCCATGACTGAAATTAAAAAAATAAATCAATATTTTCTTGCTCCAAATTTTTTTCGAATCAGGTTTACAAGGAGGTCCAATGTAAAATTAAAGTTGCATTTAAATATCCGTTAGTGGTCATTGCTGAAATCAAGGGGTGGCTGTGGAGTTTAGGGTCCGAGTTCCTATAACAGATGAAACATCCACCTTTAACTTTTTACTTTTGTCAAGTTTCAAGATGTTCAAGTTTTGCAAAAACTAGTTCCATTTGTCGTACTCCTCAGTTAGAGTTTCTTCATCAGATTTACACTTTATAGTAGTTAAACAATATTAATTTTTTTTTTTTTTTAAATGTGGCAAAAATATATGGAGTTCATCAAATAAGGTTTTCCCCTTCTTTAAATTAGGTTGTTTTCAATTTTTTTAATTGATTGTGACAATAACAAATTCTGTTGCCATGTTGTGATTTATGGCATGAAGCAAACACGAAGAGCACTCGCATGACACAATTAAGCAGGTACAAGTGATTCCTAACTTTCAATCACTTCCTTCGCATCCCCATGAACATCAACATCTCAAGGACAGACTGTTCAGCTGTAATTAGTGTCTTGTTGTTTATTTAGATTATTGTTATTTATTATCCGCGGTCCCGGTCTCGTTCTCGTACCATTTCGGTCTCGGTCTCGGTCCGCCTTGAAGGGGCTGGTCTCGGTCTCGGTCTCGGTCTCGCAACTTCAGGTCTCGGTCTTGGTCTCGGTCTCGGACTATCCGGTCTCGACTACAACACTGATTTGTAGTTTATTTTAGGATATCACAACTGATCGATTTCGAGGTCTGTAAACAATATAGCAAACATTCCCTTTGGACTGTCTATTCATAAACGTGGAATGAGAAAAAAATGCTGGCGTTCGTATGTTCCAAGTCCGTTGCGGACAAAGTACTCCGTATTGCTGATTATATTGTACGATATTGACACACACTGTATTGTATTTGAGAATTTTAGTTTAATGAACGGATCATGACTGTGTGGAGAATGGTACCTTAATTAGCAAGCTATCTATTGTTATTGCTACGATAGCAATTCATGTGTTGATAGTTGTAAATAATTACATATTTTGCATTTTTTTGTATAAGTTTCGGAATGTAAATAATATTGAGATTAAAATATCTCCAACACATGGAATTAAAGCTCGGTGTGGTGAATCACTGAATTCTGTCAGTGCATTTTAATGGTAGCGTATACGTTCGGTGCATGCAAGGGAGTGCATGTTGTTTTTCTTTTCGAAAGTTAACTTCGTTTGGTTGGTCAAAAGTTCAGGACTCTTAGTTAAAATAGAGGGCCTTGTCCGGTTTGTACCGAATCGAACATTATTTTGACTGGCAAGAATCCAACAATAGATGGCGTGCTACAGCAATGATCCACAAACAATTATTGATTGCACAACTATTGCGCCATTTGCGCGTTACAATAATATCAAAGTATATGATTGTGAATTTGTACCCTTTGAGCCGGGTGAGCCGTGGCCTAGTGGTGCCGAACTCGAGACTTGAAGCGTCTTCGTTTCGCATCTCCCTGCGATAAACCGCAGGATCACGGGGTGCGAGGCCGCTGGGACAAACTCGATACTCACCTTTTGATTTTCTCCATTCTACACATAAGCAATTAAGAAATATTAAAGTTTTTATTCTCCTTAAAAAAAAATTACACAAAGAACCATGTGTTTATTTATAATGAAAACGAAGGGGCCTACTTTACATTTTTTGGTTTGCACATTTTCAGGTTTTTTTGTTTTTTTAGTAAACTTCACGGCTATCACAGAATTATCAAATTCTTTTGACGTGGAGAAAAAAAAGAAGACATTTCAATGTTAAGTCTAAAAATGGCGATACACGCGGCCCGCGTAATTTTTATTCCTAGGAGGGTTAGGGGCAATGTCATGAATAATTCATGTTTATCCATGAGAATGGACAATGACATCAACAGCATTGTTGTTAGTTACTCAACTAGTAACAATACATTAAAGCATTTTAAAGAACGGTTGTTGTCGAGCTACCACACAGTAGCCTAGTGGATAGCGAGATGAACTATGGATACAAAGATCCCTGGTTCGAATCCACGTCGTCGCTGCTCATTTTCATCAGCTATTTTTCTTCTCCAAATTTATCACTGAGATAATTTTAAATTAAGGGGAAAATAGAACGAGAACCTAAGTCTTGCAATGATTCAAAGGAAAAACTGAATTATTCATGACATTGCCCCTAACCCTCCTAGGAAAAAAAATTACGCATGCGGCGGCCCTACATTCACCTTTTCTCAAACGCATGGTGGCGCTGCACAGTTTTAGTTTCAGTGGGCCAAGCTGGAAATTGCACGAATGTTAATAGTTTGAGACTGTATACTTTTAGCCAAAACTATGAGAATTCCCGGCTGATTTTAACCAAAACAGGAATGGGATCAAGATACCAAATTTGTAGGTTTTATCTATGCAACTGATTGGAGTTTGTTACATATAAAGTTCCAAAAACTTATAATCAATTTCCTATTTAGTTAAATTAAGCAAAAAGGACAACATCTCTCATTGGACCCCTACTTTATAGAAAGACCCACATGTACATGTACAAACGTTGACACGGATCAAAATGATTCGCTTCGCTAGAAGTGGATTCAAAAAGTCACCATAATCAGCGGCGGCGGAACGCTTTTCAAACGGGGGGATCACCAGAAAAAGGGCACCTTCCGTCGGTGTGAAAGAGGAGAAAATTGTTAAACTATTTTCTTTCAAATTGCAGTTTTTTAAATCTTAATTCCCTCACTCAAACAATTACAGTGTAGAACTATTCCGGAAATAGTCGCAGTATAGCCGTATTGTTCTCAAATCAGGTAATTTCTCCGGCACAGCCCCGGCAGTACCCTCTCTGGGTCCGCCCTTGAGTTTGAGTAGTTAGGCCTATGCAGAGGACCATTTTTTTCATCGCGAGAGGGGCAATGTTGCTTTTGATGGACAGTTCATTCAGTGACCATTTTATTCGTATGAGGAGCACTATTTTTTGTTGAGGCCAGTTTTGCATCTTGTGATGAGAGGGGCACCGTTTTAATGTTGCGAGCGGGGCACTAGTAGTTGTGCTTTCGATGGGCAGTTTTCCATCTCGATAAGTTATCGGCAAGTAGAGCACTATTGTTTTTGATGGTCATTTTCTTATCTCGAGAGGGGCACACTTTTATTATTGCGAAAGGGGTGTTTGTGCTTTCGAGGGATAATTTTCCTTCTCAAGAAGGTTCACAATCTTGTTAATGCGCGAGGGGTAAATGTGTATATCTTGAGGGGCGCTTTTGCATTACAAGAGAGGAGACAGTTTTTAAGCGCGATCATAATGCTTTCATGTGTGCGTTTGAGGGGCCGTTTTGTTTTCATGTCAGGGGCCACATTAATGACTGCGAGAGGGGCACTTTTGTTGGCCTGGGAAAATCGGGGAAGGCCCCCCGGTTCCGCCGCCCCTGCCATACTGTCGAATTATTACCCTGTTAAAATTTGGTTGGTCAAAAGTTCAAGACTCTAAGTTACATAGGGGGCGCTGTATGGTTCGTACCAAATCGAACATCACTTTGACTGGCAATACTCCAACAATAGATGGCGTGCTTCAACATTCATTCACAAACAATGATTGCACAACTTTTGCGCCATTTGCGCGATATAAGGTATACAATTGTGAATTTTTACACTTTGAGCCGGGTGAGCCGTGGCCTAGTGGTGCCGAACTCGAGACTTGAAGCGTCTTCGTTTCGCATCTCCCTGCGATAAACCGCAGGATCACGGGGTGCGAGGCCGCTGGGACAAACTCGATACTCACCTTTTGATTTTTTTCCCACCTCCGTGTACACATCAGAAATTAAGAAATTAAGAAATATTTTATGTCTTTTAAAGTTTTCTTTTCTCAGTTTTTATGTCACACAAAGAACAATGTGTTTCTTTGAAATGAAAATGCAATCAACACTGGTGATATGCGGTCGGTCGAAATCCTCCACCATTTTTAAAAAACTTTTTTTCTGGGCAATTCTGCGCAAACGATTTGCTGAATTTGTGCCGACACATTGTACATAATTTGTTTGAGCCTGTAGTATAGACACTTTGCTCGAGAATAATCATCATCGTTTTCCATCTTGAAATCGACTACACGGAGTTTCCACCCCGTTCGCAGTACACTGGTAACAGTGGTTGAAGAAAAAGAAGGGGAAAAAAGCAGTTATAAAGGCATTTCATCTTGGGAAAGACGAGCATCATGCTATTATTTAAGGGTGTCTATTATGTAAATAATCAACAATTAACTACATTCTCCGTTAATCTTTTTTCCTCCAGAGGGCTGCAGACGTTTAAATAAAGGGGGAAAATAGTTTTTTTTTTGTTTCGTTGTTTGAATAAAATATACAACTTGGACAGTTATTAGTAAACAGAAAAAAATCGAATTCATTGAAGAGCACGGGGAACGAAGTTGAAACGAAATTCTTTACTTGCTAGACCTAGCAATGCGTTCGCCTTTTGCAGCATAATTTGGTCAGTTTATTGTAGTATATCACCACTGATCGATGTCGGAGGTCTGTAAACAATATAGCAAACATTCACTTTGGACTGTCTATTCATAAACGTGGAATGAGACAAAAAATGCTGGTGTTCGTATGTTCCAAGTCCGTTGCGGACAAAGTACTCCGTATTTTTAATTATATTGTACGATATTGACACACACTGTATTGTATTGGAGAATTTTAGTTTAGTGAACGGAACATGACTGTGTAGAGAATGGTACCTTCATTAGCAAGCTTTCAATTGTTATTGCTACGATAGTTGTAAATAATTACATATTGTGCATTTTATTGTATAAGTTTCGTAATGTAAATATTATTGAGATTAAAATATCTCCAACACATGGAATTAAAGCTCGGTGTGGTGAGTAATCGAAATCTTTCTGTGCAGGTTGATGGTGGCGTATATGTTTGGTACATGCAAGGGATCGGGAGTGCATTGTTTTTCTTTTTGAAAAGTTAACTTCCATTAATTTTTCGTTCGTAAAAAAAATTGTTAGATTGATAAAAGGGATAAAAATTGTGGGGATTGATCCGCCCAGTTTATTAAGCAAGGAATCACAATGAGTTTTCACAATGAGTCCTGGTCATCAGTAGTGGACTCATACTAGCATGCTATTCATATTTCAAATGCAGCGTCTGGTGACCTAGAGAATTGTGCGGTACCTGGTGAGTTCATATTTTGCGTTTATGCCACCGTACCGTACAAACAACGAGGTGCCTTGCGCAAGTTTAAAAGCTAATGAAATCCTGTTTTGTCTCTTTGTTAGATATGGTTGTGTTCTTTTAACTTGTCTCTTATCCAGCCCTGACCAGTTTATTGGTGCAAGTCAGATTTCACCCGACCCCTTTAATTGTCTCCTGTGCAGTCATGCATGAAAACCACTCCAGTGAAAATGTCACCAAAGAAGCAGGAAGAGTTACTCTAAAAGTACATATGAAAATATCCTTTTTATATTGCTACAGAATAAAACTATGGCTAATTTTAAAAGTATATAGTTATTTTTGACTCACACTGTTTAAGGGGAAAAAATCTGTTGGATGCCATCTGTCAGTACTGATGTCTGTTTGTTTGCGCTTTGTTTGTCTGTTGGGGTATTGGGGTGTTTGTTTGTTTGTTTGTTGGGGATGTTTTTTGTTTGTTTGTTTGTTTGTTGGGGGTGTTTGTTTGTTTGTTTGGAGTTTTTTTTTTTTAGTTTCATTTTGTTCTTTGCGATTTCGAAACAATGCCATGAAGATGCAGAATTATCTTTCTGTGAACAATAATTGCCATCAGTTTGAACTGCTGGCATACTGCATGATCAGTTTCAGGTAACCGTTTATTTTAACGACTTTGTGGAAATAAAACAGTAAAAATCGATCCAGGGGTCGAAAAATAATATGAAGCGACGTTAGTTTTAATTGTCGTCTGGCTTCAGAGCTGGCCGGTTGTGTCTTCATTGTCGACAAACACAGGTAGGCAATTTGCGTTTCGTTAATCATGTTATTCCCTATTGACTAATATTGGTGAGATTGTCGTTTTACAATCGCCACGGACGATTATTGACAGCATCCCATACTGAATCGGGCGGTTGGACACATGACTTGAATAATAATAATAAGAATAACATTGATAAAGCGCCATGATTTCACATCAAAATTGCCCGTAGATGCAGTGCAATAAAACAATTAATAACTATTCAACTTAACAAAATGTACCACCCCCCCAGAAAATACAAAGAGAGACTAGAAAACACGCCTAGCCGAACACTACAACCAACCGACCGACAGACCGACCGACCGACCGACAGACCAGTTAACCCATGCACCACCGACATCAACATGCATTCTTCACAGGTGGAATTCAAACCCACGATCCTTGAATTATAGAGCACATTTCATAACCAATAGACCACCAAGAGTGCCCTGCGACAAGAGGCCAGTTCGAATTCTAAAAGCTCATTAACTTTAAAATTTAAAAAGCTATCGAATTCTGTTCTTCCTGCAGAATTTTTTTCATATAGCGGAGCTTAAAAAATAAACTGTTAAACACATGGGCAAAAATGCATTTCGTTCTACATATTGAAATTGATTTGGTAAAGGGTTTTAAGGGTAATGTACAACATTTGCAAACATAACAACTGCCAAATTATTCTTTTGAAATACCTTACTTGACTGTAAGTGAATAATAGTCTCAGGATCCTGTGATCCAGAATACTTTGACGTCATCAAACCGGAAGTTAGGTGTTATTAATGCATACACTTATATTTTCCATATTTTCATACGTTATTTTAACTTCACAAGGAACATTTATCCACTCCGAACTAATCAGTATTCACTACCGTTTTTGACTTATGACGTCATCAAGCCAGAAATAACTTGTATGTGTTCATAACATGTTTACTGAAAGTTGTCAGTCCGTTTAAGAAGATTTTTTAAACAAATTGATTGTACTGGAAAGGATTTAGGGGTGTGTTAAAGATGAACATTAAAGTGACGTCACGATGAGTCATCACGTGACATCTGACGTCGTATTAAAATTGCATATTTATATAAGCCAATATCTACAGAACTACAGGTCTGATTGGGTTGAAAGTTGGTATGAACCTAAACCGGGATGTGTTATAGATGAAAATTTAAGTGACATCACAATGATGTCATATTGTGACCTCATATTAAAAGTGCATAATTTGATGGCCAATATCTACAGAACTACAGGTCTGATTATGTTGATTGTTGGTGTGTACCTAGACCGTGATGTGTTATAGATGAAAATTGATGTAACGTCATCATGACGTAATCACGTGACATGTTACGTCATAATTCAAAGCCCTAAGAGAATGTAAACACCTATTATATGCCACCATTTATTATAAACAGAAGTACACATCCTTCCTTGATGGAACTTATACTTGCAACTTTACATGTCCCATGTCACAAAAAGTTACCGAAGCAGCCCTATGTTTGTCCACAAACATACTTGACATAAATCTAGTTCCTTCATTTGTGTTACTAGGGGCGTAACTGGGGTTCAGTTTGCAACTCTGAGCAGGGAGCACGAGCCTCGAGCGGAGAAGTTGTGCCTTCCATGCATCCGCGTATATTGCAATCCCTAAACAAGGACATGTATTTGGCCTCCTCCTGTTGCATGCATGCTCGGAACTTCATTTATTAATTTATGATCCAAGTTAATTTCAGCCAGGTAACTTAATTGGTCGAATTTGTCGAATTCAGTTCAGTTGCAATTTTACATGCAAGTTAGAGCTAGGAAAATATATTAAGTACAAGGACACAATATTCAAGTACATGTAATATGATTATCGTTCGTTTCAAAATCGGCAAAGGATTTTTAATTGACAATATGGTATGGTAATTTTAAGACTTTGATAAATGCCATATATCCATTTCTGCTTGCTGCCTCTTTATGCGCATGCGTGCATAAATTTTAATTGCGGGGCTCATTTTCTAGAGGAGGCACTCAATAGGTTTAAAGATTTAATGAAAAGTTCATTTGCCTTCCATAATTCAGAGCAGGGGTGGGAATGTATAACACGGAATGTATGGTTAACAATAGATTTATCTTCCAGCAAACTTGACTCCTTGCTCCTGATTGCTCGATCCAAGGCAACAACGTACAGTGTGATAGTATACAAATATTGAGTGGGTCAGCGTGGAATGGGAGGAATATTATCGTGAGGTAAAATCTGGACTTTTCCATTTCACGAGGCGAAGCCGAGTGAACTGGAAAAGTCCAGATTTTACCGAGCGATAATATTCCTCCCATTTCACTACTTAAAGCCACTCAATATTTGTTTTATATAGCTGACATATAGATCCTTGCCATTTGATATATTTGAACTTTTATTTCAAAAATAATAATAATAATAATAAACCATTCTTATAAAGCGCATTTTACACGGGGTCCCAATGCGCTGAACAATTAACAGAGGAAAACACTAACATTATATATCATTTGCAGTGAACAGATGGGTTTTAAGATTAGCTTTGAAAATGTCCAGGGTTGGGGCTTCCTTGATGTGATTGGGTAGTTTGTTCCAGAGGGTTGGGGCTGCAGATGAAAACGCTCGCTGACCGTATGACCTTGTCGATGTTGAGGAGCAGGCGAGCAGGGATTGTGAGCTTGATCGAAGATTTCTACGAGGTTCATATTTATGGATTAATTGCTGGAGGTAAGTAGGGGCGAGACGATGGAGACATTGGTATGTTAGGAGAAGGGTTTTGTAGATTATCCCATAATCAATACAAAACTGGAGGAAAATGTATTTGTCTTTTCCAAACCACCCCTTCACGAAAATGTTTGAACCCAATGCTGTAGCGCTGGCTCTTTGGAACAATACGCGCTACGCGCAACGCCGAACGCGCACACCAGCATGCATTTGCACACAAATAACGCGTCATGATCCTAACTGTTGAATAGTATTTCCCATTCCCCATTGGCGGATAGTACTTTTTTGAGCCGCGGCATGAATGGGAGCAGTGAGTTCCACCAATCAAATGACAAGGATCTGTATGTCGTTTATATAATAAACCTAATACCACGATCTGTATATCGCACTCTGCATATCACGTTATTCCAAGATGTGCGAGCGGTTCTTTCTGCACACGCGTCGAGCTTAACCGCTGATACGATTGTGCACAGCATGCATCTTCCATCTTTACTGTGCGTCAAGTTCGCTTGACGATACATTCGTTATCCCATACACACGCTCCTGGTCTCAGGCACACAGACGCACTACGTTTATACAAACTGAATTGCGTGTTCCACTCGCGCTCGTAACTAGTAATAAGAATACGCTCAAGAAGCGTTTCTGTGCCCACCGGTCAACGGTCAACACCAAGAAACTAGTATACAAATATTGAGTGGCTCAGCGTGGAATGGGAGGAATATTATCGCAAGGTAAAATCTGGACTTTTCCATTTCACGAGGCGAAGCCGAGTGAACTGGAAAAGTCCAGATTTTACCGAGCGATAATATTCCTGCCATTTCACAATTTAAAGCCACTCAATATTTGTTTTATATAACTGACATATAGATCCTTGTCATTTGATATATTTGAACTTTTTTTCAATACAAAACTGGAGGAAAATGTATTTCTCTCTTCCAAACCACCCTTTCACGAAAATGTCTGAACCCCAACTCTGTAGCGCTGGCTCTTTGGAACAATACGCGCTACGCGCAACGCTGAACGCGCACACCAGCATGCATTTGCACACAAATACCGCGTCATGATCCTAACTGTTGAATAGTATTTCCCATTCCCCATGGGCGGATAGTACTTTTGGAGCCGCGGCATGAATGGGAGCAATAACGAATGCCACGTGATGTGAGTTCCACCAATCAAATGACAAGGATCTGTATGTCGGTTATATAAACACCCCTGTTGGTCATCACTTCAACCTACCTAACCACTCCATTTCTGATATGATTTTGCAGGGCATTGAATCTCTTGGCCATCGCAAGGACTCAGTTCGCCTCAGCAGAGAGAAAGTGTGGATGAATCGTCTTCGAACTATTCAACCACATGGTCTCAACATCCAACTTGGAAATGATTAATCCTTTTCTTCCTCCATTGTCTTCTGTTACAGATAATCCACCAGGTCTTCCTTGTTTGTGTTTACCCATCTTCCCCCATCTTTCATCCCTTTCCACCTCCATACTGTTCCCCCCCCGCATCATCCCCCTTCACTCTCACACTCTTTTGTCCGTTCCCACTCCCTGTGACCTTTGATCCTTCCCCCTTCTGGTCCTTCCCCTGTTTATACCAGACCCCTTGTGGTTTGCCATCTCCCTTTGTTTCTTTGTTCTCTCATCCACCCTCCCCTGCATCTTTTCACACCTTTCCCACCTAATCCTCCTTTTGTGTTTCTTCTTTCAGCCCTGCATGTTTGTGTGCACCCCCATGTTAATGTATGTACCTCTGTCATTTCTGTTTTAGCCTCTGAAGAAGAACTTGCTAAGTTCGCAACGTCAGGCCACATTAATTTTTAGATTTAGTAATATTGTCATAACATGCATCTATGGTTTCCATAAAATCTGACTTCGTGCGGATATATTATGCTTGGGAATTCCCTTGTTGTTCTGTGGTAACATTGCATTCTGAACAGTGTTATTGACAGGTTATTTGCATTTTTAGCATATGCTACACGTCGGTTTGTTATTTTCCGCTCATTAACTTTAAAATTTAAAAAAGCCATCGAATTCTGTTCCTCCTGCAGTATTTTTTTTATTATATATATATATATATATATATATATATATATATATATATATATATTATATATATATATATATATATATATATATATATATATATATATATATATATATATATATATATATATATATATATATATATATATATATATAATATATATATATATATATATATATATATATATATATATATATATATATATATATATATATATATATATATATATATATATATATATATATATATATATATATATATATATATATATATATATATATATATATATATATATAGCGGAGCTAAAAAAGTAAACTGTTAAACACATGGGCAAAAATGCATTGCGTTCTACATATTGAAATTGATTTGGTAAAGGGTTTTAAGGGTAATGTACAACATTTGCAAACATAACAGCTGCCAAATTATTCTTTTGAAATACCTTACTTGACTGTAAGTGAATAATAGTCTCAGGATCCTGTGAAATTATGACACCTGATGTGCTGTCATTTTCAAGACAAGTGGAATGTTTGTATCAATTTCCAACGATTGGGGAAAACCCTGACAGGTTACCAAATTTAGTTGGTCCAGTTTTTGTTTGCAATCGGTTACACATTCGTGAACAGGTGCAAGCCATCTCCCTGGTTCCCTGACCTGACAATTCCCGGACGTCTATTAATTGCTCCGTTTCGTCTGAAGTAGGGTCCGGGAACCAGACTACAGGATAAGCATTTGGAGTTTTCCATAAGTTTTGGTACAAACATGGATGCGCCAGCACACATCACTTTGTACATCGAGTCAGCGCTTTAGTACTTTAGTACAATATAGCTCTATGGGGAAAACACAGATGTTAAAGATGTGTATTTTTGTGTGTTTGTTGGGGTCTTGGGGTCTTGGGGTGTTGGGGTGTTTGTTTGTTTGTTTGTTTGTTTGTGTGTGTGTGTGGGTGTGATTACTATTCGGCAATTGACCGGAATAGCCCACGAACGTCTTTCGACTATTCCCAGCGGGGTCCCTTAGAAGGAGATGTGGAAGGAAATTGGTGAGCACCTTTTCACACATTGTTGCATCGGTAAATTGAAATATAATTATGTTAAAAATCACTTCTCTTTTTATGCTTATGAGAATGAAGAATGTTTTGGGGAATCCCTATTTTATAGATACCAGTTTCATTATTCAGAACCAATAATCAAAATTTCAAGCCAACACTTGCAACACGTACTGGCCAATCACAATCGTTCCTCTTGGCCTGGTGACTGGTACCTGGAGAGAAATGTCAAGTTGATTTATTTTTTTCCATTCAAAAAACTTTTGTTTAGAGATTATATTTCTTGTATTCTATGCATTAATATAAGAATCAATTATCATTACTTTTCTTGAAAAACTATGGAAGAAAATCAATTTAAGTTTGAATGTTCACTGCCCATAGGTCTGTGCTTAAACTACATTGCTTGTTTATCATCCACACCCATAATACAATACAACTATCAAAAAAGTTTGTTCCTAGTGAGCAATTCCTATGCATTTGCATTTCTGAGGGAAAAAAGAATTTAGGTTGGTCGATAGGTAGTCGCAGACTCACGTGATCACTTGGATGAACAGCCGGCCACGAATTCACTTAACTGAAAGGAAAGAAAAAATGCTACAAGAGGGCGCGCTGTATGTAGTCCGAGTATATATCACCCGTTATCCACGGAGCCAAGTCTCGAGTATAACGTCTGATTATGTCACAGCATGCAGGTTAATGCGATCTCGCGCCTTAGCCAATCGGAGTCGACTTTACTAAATCGTGACGTCATTTCATTCAAAAATCAGGACTAAAACTGTGATTGGTCAGTTCGAATGCAGTGTTTTGTTATACAACAACAGCCGGGCGCTTGTCGTGTTACATTATACCACAGAGCGCGCGACCACAGCCTTTGTTGCTGTGTCTAGGATATTTTTGTTTTATCCATGTCATGCGACAACGGTGTGACCGAAGATCCTAGCCTATATAGAAAGCGCACGCTGATTGGTCAAAATCTTGAGGTCAAGATGCGGTTGTCTTGCATAAATAATAAGCGAATCTGCTCGAAATAATGTAATAGCCATCTCTAATACATTGTGCAGGCAGCACCCACTATAAGTGTATCTGCCATTAAAATTCCGAAATGTTGACGGTAAACGTTAACTTTATCAGGCATTTCAATACGAGACTGTGCAAGATTGTACAAAGACGGTTTGCATACCCTATTTTTTAATTCCAATTCAACTACAATTACCAAATGCACTTTTACCCAATACCATACGATAAGAGCTGATACTGACAGTAAAAAGTTACTTGGGCGCAAAGAGGTAAACTCGGACAACTTTGGGATGATAGGGTTTGGGTTCGGGTGGGGCTACGACTGATAGGGTTTGGGTTTATAGGATTAGGGCAAGGGTTAGGGTTAGGGTAAGGGCAGTGCTTCCACTTTCATGGAAATTTCCTCACTTTAAGGACAATTTTACTTTGGAAGGAAGTTCTAAGGAGATGGACAAAATAGGAAAATTGAGGAAATCCCCTCATTCTAAAGAAACTCTAAGGTAATTTTTATATTCTGAGCAAATTCTACAACATTCTCCACAATTAATATTAAGTTTTCCCTTCACCGACGTATAAACACTTTATACTCAGTGTGTTGCCTCCCGAGTGAATATATTGGACAAAATCACTCGGGGTTGGGACTCGAACCCACGACCTCTTGCTTGAGGTTCGAGTCCCACCCGAGTGATTTTTTTCACCAACTTTCACCGTCAGGAGGTAACACACTAAGTATACAGTGTTTATTCGCCGGTGAAGGGCCAAACCTATTAAATTTACATCACCCCGACGCAAACTCCAGCCTATGAATATTCTCCAAAATTAAATGAGTTGTTTTATTGAATATCATGTCAGTTTCAGAATGAAAAAAAAGGAAATGGGGAGGAATAAGGGATTAAATGTGCCTCTCAGGATAAAGACATTTTCATTTGGTTTGAGGAAGCACTTGGTGAGGGTTAGGGTCTGGGTAAGGGTTTTTAGGGATAGGGTAATGAATATAAGTGGGGTCAAGACTTAAAAGTTATACGGTTATGATTGAGTAGCTAAAAAAATAACATGTTAAGAGAGCAAGCTATATCAGAAATAATTATATCAATGTAATACAATTACCCGTGTTAAGAATGCATAAACGATGCAAGCTAACTAAACAGAATGCAGGCCAGGTGCGGTTCTATATAGGCTAACCAAACTCAACACCTTAATTATTCCCCTTTGAAAGCGTAATTTATATTTGCTCCTAGTTAAGAGAGAGTTCCGAACCTGTTGTGACGAATCGCAATTGTTTTCGTTATTACAAATTTCGAAAGAGGTTTCCTCTTTTTCCTGATATTCGTAGGAAGCTCACATATTTTGTTTTAGACAATCTTCCACAAATATCAGATGATTTAAATGAGGTTTTCCTTTCTTTTTTTTCGATATAGAACCGCACCCGGCACAATGTGCACATACCCATCACCTTGGCAAACGATACCCCATTCTCCTTACACAAACATCGAGAGTATTGTCATCTAAAACGCCAATATTTTCGTTTTAATAATTGTATCCGTGTCTCGAGTCCACAAAGTAGAAAGCGTCGGTTGAGCGCGTGGCGCCCGTTGGGTTGGATGTAGTCTGGTTCCCAGACCAAAAGATTCTGACTTTTCCTGATGAATCTTAGGTCCGGTCGCCTCCGGTAATACATCGTATTACAATTTACGTCACGTGACTAAAACGGGAGGTATTCCTCCTTTTTCCGAAAGTTTCCGAAGTTTGCCAAAGTCGTTTCGTCGACACTCGGATGTAGACCCCCTAGTATTTCCGAGTATAATATAGGTTTAATTAACTGTTAATTGCTTATTAATTTTTTTAAATGAGTTGATAAATACTATTCATTGCTTTCAATTAGAACACTTGAAATTCAGCGACGATTTTGTGCATCAAATATACTCGGATCGTATATGATCGTGATGAAACACATGGTTCCAATTAGCCTTGGTCAATGCTCTCGTCGTTATTCGTCCCGTACGCGGTCAATCGTCGGCATATATCCTCACGCGCTATGCACATGCATGTAAAAATACAGCGCGAACAGCGACCTCATGCGGCCACTAATTTTTTATGCAAATCAGTTGGGGACGATCTCGAGCCTTGGTTCAATCGTCGGCAAAAGCTTATGTTTTTCTTTATTTTGCGCTGGATTTCTAGCGCACGACCTCGTATGCGAATACAGATAAGTGTAGGCGGGGCTAATATGTGGAGTGTCCAATCACACCTTGGTAAATCCGGACGTCATCAAATTGTTTGCAGCTATTCGCCTTTTGCGGACGTGACAGGAACCACAGTTTTTGTGCATTGGTGCCGTGTGCAGAGACACACAACGTGTACGTGTATGGATCATGTACGGTGACACGTTTCACTATGCAAGTTTCCACGCAACGATCGACCAATAAGAAAACGACATTTAAGGTCAGCTAAGGCTATTAACATAATGAGCACCACCCCCAAAACCACACATGGACGATTGAACCAAGGCTCGAGATCGTCCCCAACTGATTTGCATATAAAAATAGTGGCCGCGTGAGGTCGCTGTTCGCGCTGTATTTTTACATGCATGTGTATATAGCGCGTGAGGATATATGCCGACGATTGACCGTTTACGGGACGAATAACGACGAGAGCATTGACCAAGTAAAGGTTCAAATGGAACCTTTCACTGCATTAAATTTCAAACTGCTTATCTGTTATGTCATTGGACACAATTTAAGTAATGGCATTTTGCCAGAGACCCACATGTTTCCTTTTCATCATGTGGTGCTTTGCCAGTCTCTGCATCTGGCAACACTGTTGGCCATATCTCAAATGCACAAAGATGAAAAGTGAGGGTAGCCCAGTGGTTCCCTACTTTTTCTCCTGCCTTGGCGTTTGGCACTTGCAGTGATGGGTGACATTCCAAAACTAAATTGAGCCTTTTCTCAAAAGGAGGCAGTAAAACATGTGATGAAGAATAACCAGGAGATACAACACACTCCTGCGGCTTGCAACTTAATATCGACTTATTTTCCAAGTCATCACAAACGGGTGCAAACACAACACTGGGCTCTAAAACAGGCCTTACATCAACAACCTCGTGGTGATCAGAGACTTCCACAATACCATCAACAGGTTTTATCAAAATCTGTTCTGACACCTCTACCTCTAGAACAGCTGCTACATCGGTACATGCAGGGACAATAACTACTGGCTCAGAATCAACATTTGTCTCACTAATTTCACTGGGAATATCACCACCTGGGACACCATTAGATCAGAAGACAAACTTTCCAGGTTTTTGACCTGTTGGTCTTCAACAAACGTGAGTAAAATAGCAGCATGCTCATTGAGTGCTGTCTCTATTGACTTAGCTACACTTAGCTTAGAAATGGAATCAACAGATTCACAAGGCTGTTCATTGAGTAAGTGGACCTCATCGTGACCATCCTCTAATAAATTTGAAAACACATTGACAATAGTTTGTGCTAAAAACTGATGTGACTTAACAAGTACTGTCTGGCAAAACCATGGTTGTGATATAAATGACCACCTACGGCCTACAGTGTACATGAAATTACAAGGCTTCACAAATTTGACAAAAAATCTGTACCTACACAGATATAACAGGGTCACAATACAGCCTATTTTCCATCCTACAAGGGATACAATGACATAACTTGTACACACAAAATCCAACCCAAAATTACAGCCTAAATACAGACTGAATCATGTCAAAAATAGACAAAATGCACAGACAAAATATGAAATGCACATCATGCACGTCAAACTTCACGTCAATATGTCAAAATATACAAGGGTCTGCAAATTAAGTCAGCAAAAATACAATCAGGCCATACTCTACATACAAACCAACTGTGCACACAAATTTGACTTCAGCTACACGTAGGCCAAAAGGCTTAATCTGTACAAATGCAGATCTACAAAAGAATGGATACCAAAGTCAAAATACACTTCACATGGAAGATAAAATTGCACAAGTGTATGTAGGTTAAAACTACAAGTGACCAAAACTACACCTGCTGACAATACTATAAAAAAATGCAGCCCAGTCAATAATACAAAATGGAAGAGATGATCATGTCCCTCAACAAGTGAAACGGCGCATCACAGCCTGGCGAATGAGGAGAAACATCTTGCATGGTAACAGCAACAGCAAATCCCATCTCGTACGACGCTCCATGATAAATGGACGGCCACAGCGAGGAAAAGGCGTTCGGAGAACTTAATAATTTACAATTAAGGAAACTGTTTATCCTACATTGTCCAAGGCATCCTGTCTACGACGCCACTTTTGTAGCAGGAGGAGTAGACATGGAAGAAAAAAATACTTTAAGCTTAGTAGGTAAATAAGTTGTGACGAATCCTATCTACGACGCCACTTTTGTAGCGGTACGCCATTAAGGAGGTCCGCTCAAATGATTGGATTTAAGGACGCCAAGGACAACCAAGACAAAACACTAGGAGGGGTCAAATTATGTTTGGTCTCATGAACTTGTTACAGATTACTCGTTTACAAAATCAATTACAATAGTTCTGGATCTGAATCTCAATCTAACTCACAAAACAAGTGTTACAAAAATCATATAACTTGGATTCAACTTTCAGCTCTATAAATTGTAATAACATTGTCAATGATAAATTATAATCACAATGTTTGTATTTCTAAAGTTGCCCCGCTTCCTAAGATTTCCAGGTGTCTAATGTTCTTGGTTCTAATATTTTAATCAGGTTCCTAATATTCTTGGTTCTAATGTTTTAATCAGGTTCCTAATATTCTTGGTTCTAATATTTCAATCAGGTTCCCCGAAGTTCCCCGAAGGCCTGGCAAGTGTACAACTGTGTAGTGAGCTAGGCCTCCATATTGCACAGTTTGGTGTGGAAGCAGAAAACTCGCGCGTACACGCACTGAGTGCGCGTTTGTACACATTTTTTTTCTGGGCTGTGTGCCAATTGTACGGTGCCTCGTAAAAAACGTCTCACTACAACAACAAAGTAGTTATTGGCACATTTAAAAATGCAAAACCAATTCTGTGTGCAGGCTGGAAAATGAGCGACTTCAATGAAAATGGCAAAACTCCTCACCACCACTGCCACCAATTTGAAAAATTCCAAATTTTGGTAATAACCATTCATATATGAAACACTAAGTTTTTTTCTCAATATACTTTATATGCCACAACAAAAATATACCTGACTTGGGTCCAGAATATTCTGACTCGCCCTGTATTTACCAATTTATCAGAGGCTCAGGAACGTTTTGTCATGAGATCCCATGGTTTATATGAAAACATTCTTCACATATAGGCGACTGTCAAGTAAAAAAACAACAACAGCTATATGCGTTTTGTACAACTTACGGTCCTCCTCTAGGGATCGGTCTTTTCCGTATCCGTCCCGATCCTGTCGCGATCTGCCCTCCAAGTATCGCTCCAGGAGCAGTTCCAACAACTGGTCCTTAGTATCTCTCTCTGGGAATCAAATCAACCAAGTTAAGACCATATGAATACTGACTCCGATCACTGGTATTGCACATTCCCACGTGAGGATCGTGAACTTTCGACCAAAACAATATTAATACTTCATCCAAATTTCATGTGACACTGGAAAAGGGTTCAAGATCAGCCAGTCGATCTTTATCGACCGTTTAAGACCGGCCACGTGACGGGCTCTCGACCAATAGGAATGGGTAAACTTTTCTCAGATAAAATGGTAACTAATTTTGTCCTTGAAAACCCTACTTGCCATGCAGTAAGGAATGCGGCAAGGAACGACCAACACGTACAGCACTCGCACATACCTTGACGAAGTGCCATGGCAAAGACGCAGCTCAGGCACATCAACAGAACCAAACAGGTGAATCCCTTCATCCTTTTTTTTTTTGCTGATTTCTTTCTGAGAAGAAAAAGGTTGAAACAATCACAGGATAAACTTCAATATGGTGTAATTTGGTACAAGATTTTTTTATCGTACAAAATATTGACTCAATTTACCCATTGGCTACTTGCCCAATTTTAACAAACCAACAAATAACATGTAATAACAAAGTTCAAAACAAATAACCTGAAATGTTTCCAAAGCGGCTAAATTTGGTTAAATTTAATCAACGTTGGGTAAAATGACTCATTTTAACCAACCGTTGGTTACCAGGTGAACAACACAATTAACAGTTGGTTAAAAAGTTGGTTCCAAAAGTGAACCAATTTTACCCAACGTTGGGTAAAGTGTATATGGTCAAATTGACCAAAAGAACACATTGGTTAAAATTCTAACCGACTTTTTTAATCAACCAAATTTTAATACGTGTTTTTAGATTGTAAGACTAGATCAGCTCTCCCTAAAATGACGTCACTATGCATGTATGTGAAAATTTATCTCGCCACAAATCCATTTAGGCCTGAGCACCGAAAGAGACTTTAGAAATGCAATACGAAGTTTGATAAAAAAGCAAAATGAACAAAGAGGTACAAATGGAAAAAAAATCATCATATTCACGAGACCACTTTAGGGTATCTTCAACGTCAAATTCATACGAGCATCGGTGTCTTTATCCGACCGAACAAAGAGGTGACCTTGCGCTAAAAACAAATGCCTCAGGGAAGTCCTGCAAGCATTCAGCCGCGAATACCATTCCCTTTTGTAACTTGATTGATTGGGGGTCAGTTTTCTTGGTTTACTGGATAAAAGGTAAATAACAAGTGCAAACAACAAGCGTAATATTAATGCCTGCCATCAGAATACGACATAGTTTCCCTTTTACTGAAATATCACTTACCGATACCTTAAATGTGATCCGTTGACAAAGTTAAAACCCCACGTTTGTGATCAAAACTGGACAAATATTCTTTCACTAAAAGAAAGCTTATTAATTGAGTTTTCATATCCAAGATCTGGAAAGCGCTATACAGTGCATGCAGAACTTCTTTTTTTTTTTTTTTTTTTTACACAGGGGCACCATTTTGGTTTCCTTTTGTTTTACTCACCCTGTAAATAATACGGGACTTACCAATGCCGGATGAGGAATTAAAGATGACTGATAAGCAGGCAGTGCTGTTGAGTATCGTTCATGTACGCGTTCGAATTGGCAGTCTGATTACAAGTGGGAAAATTGTAACTTTTATTATGCAGCAACCGAAGTAACTCTCACGTTCCCCTCCACGTGACTGACTCCTTTGAGAACTGCGCATGACGAAATATGCCACGTGACTCAGGCATAAGGTAGCAGATCCCCGAACGAATACCGCTTAAAAGGCAATATACAATACTTGCGAACATCAAGAAACGAAACTACCAAATGTTCATGAAATTATCATGCAATACCGTCGGACTGTCAGTACATTGTCTCAAGCATCCTGTGAAATCATGGCATCTGGTGTATTGTGATTTCCAAAAAAGTGTGTTTTTTTTGTATCAATTTCCAGGCCGACCATCGTTGGAAAAAACTTACTGTTTTGTTAATACTGCCCCCCAATTTTTGCAAAAGCAAAACGTTGTATATTCCCTTTAAGTCGTGCCTTGAATATTCATGAAACCATTACTGACCAATAATAATGGCTTGCGTGGCCTGTTTCTGGTATGAAATAAAGTTTTACGTTTTTTAGCACAAGCTTGCACGTAGCAGCTCTATATAATTGTGTGAGTGTTTTTTTGGGGGGGGGGAGGGGTAAACAGTCAGCGTTTTCTCTCTTGTCAAGTGGTGCGTTACTGGAATGCTACAGTATTCATATTTCAAATGCAGCGTCTGGTGACCTAGAGAACTGTGCGGCCCCTGGTGAGTTCATATTTTGCGTTTATGCCACCGTATCAAACAACGAGGTGCCTTACACAAGTTTAAAAGCTAATGAAATCCTGTTTTGTCTCTTTGTTAGATATGGTTGTGTTCTTTGAAATTGTCTCTTATCCAGCCCTGACCAGTTCACTGAAAATGTTATTAAGTCAAATGACCAAAAAAAAAAAAAAAATAGGTATGCGCAGTGTCATATTTGACTAATTGATAGTTTGTCATGTATGGTAAATTTTGACTAATTATAATTAGTCCTGAAAAAGTGTCTTATTTGACTAATTTCTGAAATGATTATTAATGCAATAAACTTAATTAGTAATGCGAGAAAATTAATAAGTATTAAGGGAAAATTAATTAGTAATGCAAGAAATTCAATTATTAATGCAAGAAATGTAATTAGTCGTATCAGAATATAATTTGTCATGCATTCACGGTGCCTCGCAGTGTACCAGCTCTATTTTCGTGTCGTGTTTTGTCGTCTTCATCGTCGATCACCCCCAAATTTCCCTAAAATTAACTGCGCTCATTTAAAGCTACAGTCCATCATTTGTAATTTGTATTTTTGCAGTCTAGCTTAATTGCTTGCCTAAACAAATTCGACTTTACCCGGCCGAGTCTCTCCAGTAGTACAGACTACAGTCGTTTTGCTACAATACTCGGCGGAAACATGTCCCACTATGGCATTTTGATTCATATGGCTACTTGATTCAATACAGATTTTAGGCTCTCGGAGGATCTATAGAGGGCGCGAGGGTGACGTCATTGTTTTGTTGGTCGGCCATGTTGGATTACAACATAACAACAACAAAACGCACATAAGTACCCGTACCCACATACATGTACGTACGTGACGGTAGCGTAGCGCAGCATACACACTTTTGTCAGTTGGTTGCTGTTTCGACATTTTCTATGTTTCCAAGCTGTGTAAGACATAGAAATGGTGAATTTTTGCGCAATTATTGGCTGCAGCAACAGGGGGGATCGGGACAAAAAATCTTTTTTTCGGCTGCCCGCCGTTTTGACCCGAGAAGGAGCTGCCACTCTGGAACTCTCTGTCGCAAATCGCCCGAGACAGTAAAGAGAGCAACTTGCCGTATGTACGGGTCTGCTCGGACCATTTTACAAGCGGTGAGTTATTTGAGTAAAAGGAATTCCGTATACGGACTCCTCTTATTTTTCCTAAATATGACTTGAAATTAAGTACCCAAAGTTGTAAATCTGATGAAGAAACGCAAATTTAGGAGGGAAAACTGAATCAAGATTTTTTGTCAGAAAACACCTTGACTTTTTTCTGTCATGGCCCATACAGTTTGTGCAGAAGGTCTGAGGAGGAGTCTGTATATGGAATTCTTTCCTAAAAATGATTATTTTAATAATATTATTAATATTACACTACAGTTACAGGAGTGAGAAAATTTAAAGTTTTTCTTTGAAATTTATGAAAAATCTTTTATTCTGTGGTACTCCATGGACTTAATGTTCCCCTGGCCCTCTCCACCTCTTTGCACTATCCCGACCCTTATTTGGGGTTTTCGTTATGTTTTTCATGCCCCAGGATGGGGATTTTGACACAAATTTAAAGTTTAAGTGTACCTGTGACTGTGAGCAAACCGCGCTCAGATTTTTGCCAGATTTTCTTAGGAAACATTGGCATGTCCCGTAAGTGTAGGTTTTGTGCATGGAAGTGGCTGGGTATGGAATTCTTTCCAATATTTTTCCTCGCTAATTTTTTTTTTTTTCATCAAGCCTGCACTTCAACAAGATTGTAAATCCATAGTTGGATGATGATGCCTAGCAGCGATGTCCAGTCAACATTCTGAGATTCTGAGATAGTGCTTGGATAATGGATATTATATGGAAATCAACGCTCATTTTCTCTGCCAATTTCTTGTACATTAGCCCTTTTTGTAACCGCATACGTAACCCCTAACTGCTCACATTGCTTTTCTGTCGTGACCTTTGACAATACCCACAATGCCTGACAACGGTGATCAACATCAAGATGGCATCCTACAGGGAGCAGTGCAGGACACATGCAGAGTGCGCGATATCAGACCTGCTTGACGCAAGCGCCTAGATGAGATGCACACAAAAAGCCTGTGTGTGAACGTAGTAGCACATGCATTGTCAAAGGTCACCAAAGAAAAACAAGGCGCATTGTTACGTATGTGCAGTTGGGAGTAAAAAACAAAGGATTATGGAACCAACCCTTTTTTTGTGATCAATAGGGGTCCACCCACTATAATGTTATTTGAATGAACAATTTGTTAACTTATTTTGTATTTTATTCCCTGTAGGAAAGCCCTCTGCATTGTATGATAATACCAATCCAGACTGGGCACCAACTGTCAAGCTTGGTCACAGCAACATAGATGGTGCAACTGTCACTCGAGACTTGGAGAGGTACCAAAGACGCTGCTACAGGCAGGGACAGAAGTCCAAATTGGATGCCGCCGAGGCTCTTCTCCAGCTTCATTCAGTTCCCAAGACCCCCAAACGACAACAGTCCACTTCCGAAGAGGCCTGCCAAACTGACTTGGATAGCAACTCCATGAATTCCACACAATCGGAATTACAGCGATTGTTAGAGGAAAATCGAAAATTGAAAGAGCAGCTGGCTGAGAGTAACAATAATTTTGATCGGCAGTTCTTCCAAGATAATGATGAAAATGTGAAGCATTTCACAGGATTGTCAAGCTTTGCCATTTTGGATGTTCTGTTTACGTACCTAGAAACATTCATTGTGTGCAGCTGTTTGAACAAGTTAACAAAATTTCAGCAGCTAGTGTTGTGCCTCATAAAACTCCGACTGAATCCTACATATGTGGACCTTGGGCAGAGGTTTAATGTGCATAAGTCTACAGCATCTAAAACATTTTTGAACATTATTAACATCATGTATATCAGACTGATGCCACTCATATTTTGGCCTGATCGGGAACAGCTGTGGGAAACTATGCCCATGAGTTTCAGGACACACTTTGGCAAACAGATAACTGTTATTATCGATTGCTTCGAAATATTTTTAGAAAGGCCGTCCAATCTTGCAGCACGAACGTCAACATGGTCTTCGTACAAACACAACAACACTGTTAAATACTTAATCGGCATCACCCCTCAAGGAGTCATATCTTATTTATCACAAGGCTGGGGTGGAAGAGCAAGCGACAAATACGTGGTTGAACATTCATCTTTCCTCCACAAGTTGTGTCCAGGGGATGTTGTGATGGCAGACAGGGGATTTGATGTTTCAGACAGCGTTGGAATGATGGGTGCTAAGCTTGTACTCCCTGCATTTAGAAGAGATGGGCCACGACTATCTGGAGAGCAAGTTGAAAACACGCGCAGAGTAGCAAACTCCAGAATTCATGTGGAGCGAGTTATAGGACATCTGCGCCAGAAATATACCATCCTCCACAGCACAATTCCCATGGATTTTGTCATTTCCAGAGATGATAATGTTACACTTCTGGACAAAATCACCGTTGTATCTTGTTCTTTGACCAACATGTGCCCATCAGTTGTTCCTTTTGACTGAATGGATTTTTGCTTTTCCAGACACAAGTGTCATTGAAGCAATTTTTCAATCTTTATTGCCTATTTTTCTTCCATGTCATAACAATTTTAGAACAAGTCTCCCTCTGCTTGAGTCTCAAGTTAAGTCCAGTTGAACTGCCTTCTGAGTGCCAAGTCAAGTCAAACTCATGTACATGTTCATGTACCTTCAAATCCCTAGTCAAATCAAATCAACACAGGCATGTTGGTGAAGTCGGGTCAAGTCAAGTTGTCACTGCAGTAACTTCGTTCAAGCTAAGTTTAAATTGTTATCTTAAAAAAAAATCTGTTTTGGCAGACTCGAGTCAGAGTTAAGTCGAGTAATTTCTGACAGTGATTCGAATCCAAGTCAAGTCATTTGAAAAAGTGAAGCGAATCCAAGTCAAGTCATTTGAGGTTGGATACTTGAGTCGATTGGAGTCCCGAGTCTCGAGTCCAAGTCATTACAACACTCTGTCATAATAGCATTGATGCTATTTGTTGTGGTTTTTCCCAAAATAATCTGTCACAAACCATTTGAGAGAAAGTAACGTTGGATCATATGATTTATAGCAACCCTTACTCCAATAACTCCATCCATTCGAATGTCTACTTCTTCATATTAGTGAATGGATATGATTCACATTGGGGGGGGGGGGGGGGTTGAATTTCAAGAAATATGGTCCAACAATAAAAAATAAAATGAGCACATAAAAATAGATTAGAAATGAATGAAAGTCGACTTTCATGGAAAAACAAAACACTCGTGGTGGTGACGAAATATCTATTGTATTGAATTTTGGCTAAAACCTCTGTCTTACTGAAGAGGACATTTAATGATTTATAATCGAACACGCCACTCTAGAAGCTGCTGGCCCCCGCCCATGATGAGTTATAAGCTTATTTTGTATAAATGCCTAATGCGGTGGTGGATGGCAGTGTAAATGTGATTCTTTTTTATAACCGGTGTATATAGTTTTCATTGTTGTGGCCATTTCCAAACACATTTTATCTTAACCAGTGTATTATTTTAATTATGATCATGTATTTATATTTATTTATTCATTTATTTATATATGTACATTTTTATTTATTCATTCATTTATTTATTATATTTATTTATATATATTATATTATTCATATATTGGATTGTGATGGATGCCATTTTCATTGGATATATCTATTTATATATATTATATATATTATATTATAAAATGTGGGGATGCTGCGTAGCACTGTGAAGCATAGTAGATGTAAAAACAAAAGTAAAACAGTGCTCACCGGTGAGCACTGTTTTACTTTTGTTTTTACATCTATATTATATTATATATATATTATATTATTTATATTATATTTATTTATATAATATTTATTTAAACTAAATATATATATATTTATTGGGGGGGGGGGGGGAAGAACCAGAGAAACACATCCTTTGGACATGTATACATAACAAGAATGTTATTTATTTTTGTATATTACAATTGTGGGTTCTGACATAAGGCACGCCTTTGAAGAGAAGTCAATTTTACAGTACAGTAGATAACGAATAACCTTGGGATCCATCAAAAGTTGTTGTTACTGTGGGTGATCATTATACATGTACTATAGACTATAGGAAGCAAAGAGATACACTGTAACTTACAAATTGAGAGCCATGAGTCATGTTCACGGATGCAGAATGTTCATTAGAGCAACTTTCTACAGTATTTTCTGAAATGTGTTCACCTGCATTGTCGTATGAGTATGCACAGTGTAAACTCAATAATAAAAACACTTGCTTACTGTTACAGAAAGAAAAACTTTGATCAGAGGTCCTTTGTTTTTATTACAGCCTGGTGTGTGTTACAAGGGAATTCTATACATGTACATTTGATTGCACCCATTTGAAATTAATACAACTAGGAAAAGTAAGGTACATGCAGGAGCCCTTTTTAAATGTATTCTTTTAAGGATAAGGGTACAGTCTTTCCACAGTGATGGAGCCCATTGGACAATTAAGATCATGTTTTTGCACAAAAGCCTTTATCTTTTCTCAAAGTGAAAAAAAAACTAGTTTTTTCAGGGAATGGCTTTAGCCCAAAAGTTATGCATTTTTTGCCTTGGGGTGGAAAAAAGAAAGTGATTAAACTCTCTGCAACTTTCCTTAAAAAGCACAACCAATTATTGTTATAATAAAAATTTCATTCTTCCTTTTTCCGTGGTATTTTACGACACTCTGGGCAGATCCATTTCCCTTTTGGCAGTCTCTTTATCTGGAGGCAACTTTGGTGGAACCAGGTGATTTTGCAGCCTTCATTAGCGCATGAGATCATCTTGTCCACAGGTTGCGATTTTCCACAGTAGCAGTGTGTAGCTGGTGGCTTATCGTGAACAGATGGGATACGGGTGTAAAATTTGCCCATTAATTCTGGTAGCACTGCTTTGTAGAAAAACTCGCGACTTTTTTCTAGAATTTCATCCCACATATTTGCATCAGGCTCAACTCGCTCGATATGGACATCTGTATTTGTCCACAACACAAAGTCAGCATAGTCAACAGAGCAAGTATGTATTTGTGTTTGAACCTGATACATGTATGCATGTTTCCTATCAAGAGAAACCTCGTTATCATTTGCTACAAGGCATGTATTTTGTAGGGATGCATATTCATTGACTTGAGTGTCACGAGCACAAAATGGACACTTGATTTCTAGGACACCTTCCCCACAGCAATCACAGGAAATACGCCCATCTGGGGAAGCCCCAATGTGGGGGCAACTTGTGTTAATTACCAAGCCAGAGTCCTTAACATCAAAATTATGGTGCACTTCTCCCATTCTTTCCACATAAGCCTGCCGTGCCTCTATTTCATGGGAGCATCCCCACTTGGTTGCAGCTGTAGAAAACCTGCACGACTCTGGATAGCACACAGATTGAATGAGTGATTGAGAAGGTTGGTCTGGATTAGTCCTGCAAACATTCTTCATCTTTGATGCAGTGGTGCGGCCTGATCGAAAACGAAACCATTTCTTGCTGGATGATTGTGCTCTTGTTGCCTTTTCTACATTGTCTGCCTCCTCTTGGGTAATTGTCAGCTGAAATTCGTTGCATCTGTTAAGCAGGTCAGGAAATGAGAGAGTTGAGTACTGAGGGTTATACAGATCGGTTAGAATTGGCGGAAGGATGTTGTCAGTATGTGATGGTTTGAATTGGTGGCAGTGTTCAGGTACAACGCTGAGGAGTGCCGGCTTAGTTCCTGTTGCATTCATCTGCGAGAAGAGGGTTGTGAGTTCAGCATCAGTAGGCCCAGGAACTATCTTCCGCACCTTGCTCCGTGGAGGTGGCATCAAACCATCATTAACTAACATATCAAGCTTCCTCTTTTTGGTTTTGGCTGATGTGAAGTCTATTTGAGCTACAGGTAAGTATTGGGCATCCTTTACAGCAGATGGAATCTTCCAGTAAGCTGGTTCCTGTGTTACTGTTTTGCTATCTCTGATACGCACCTTTGTGTCAATGTAAAACATCAAAGCACTGACATGAGTACAAGCCTCTCCGAGACCAGCAATGCAGTTGCAGTGGGTTGCGATGATCTTCCCACACTTTTCTGCAATTAACCATGGCTTGAGTGCCGCCTCCCGCAGTCTCTGTGAATGCATCACCTGCAAGTGTTAAGAAAAAAGTTACAAAACATTTTCAGTAAACCAAACAGAAAGAATATCACACGAAGTAACATGCCCAAGACCAATGTACAAAATATGGAATGTAAAGATCTGATATTTTTTTTCCTTAAAAAGTTGTATATTTCATAACAAGGACAATTAAAGACTTGCACTGTATTAAAGTAGCATCTTCTTATGGTGTGCACTGATGGGGAGTGAATTACAGAAAGTTTACATTAAGGGCACATAATTTTTTTTCCACCAAGTCTTAGTTTATTACCTTTGCTGTAACAACGTGCTTGCCGTTGATGACGGTAGAAACGACATTACGAACCCATCCACTTACGAATTGGTTGTACGCATCCAGGCCTTTATAGCATTTCAAGTCCTCCAAAGTGTATGGACTAGGAGTATACACTAGAAAATTAACAATGTCAGGATACGATATTTGAGGAAGAGAATGTGGATCCTCTTTCCATGACCGCAAACTAATTGTGTATGGATCAATGTCATCAATACACTGCAGAATCTTGTTATATCGGACTTTTGCAGGGCCATCCAGGGCTTGGTAGTATGTTGATCTTGCTGCCATGATAACAGGTTTACATACAGTCAACTGCGAAATAAAAACAGAACACAAAAAAAGCAAAATTAATGGCGCTCAATCTGCAGAGTAATAACACATACACACACACAAATTACTGGTGATCGCCAGCTCTCATCAAGCTCATACAGGGCAATACTTGACATTATAAATCAACCTTTGCAGTGTTTGCCCTTGATTTAATTGACAATTACATTTTTTCCCTAAATAAAAACAATAACTTAGGCCAAAGGCTAAGTGCAGTTCAGATGGGATAAAAATTAACAATGAAAAATGTGATGATTTCACTATGAGTAGGAAAAACCTAAATATTCAGCCTGTCTCATATGTTTTGTACAAAAGAAATGTCATTATGGTCAAATACTGAACTAACGCTAGGCTAGTCTCGATTTAGATCCTCTGTATAATGCGTTGTTTACATTTGGACGTGTATTGCAGTAAACAATGCATTAAACAAAGGATCAAAATCGAGAATAGGGCTAGGCCTGAGTCAAACAATACATGAACAAAACATGGTAATCCTTACTTTTAGGACCCCTTTCCTATATAAGGTTAAAAGACTCACCAAAACAGCTGACTAAATGACACTCAAAAGTGACATTCTGATATTTATTGACACATTTGAACATTTGGCAACGACACCTCTTGAATATCAGCAGGTTTGATTTTGTAGAAAGAGGGCAGGGTTTTGATTTATGAGGGGTTAAAGACGACGATGACAAACAGAAAATAAATTTAAAAAGCAAGATGGCGAACTGCAAAAAAAGGTAGGAAAGTCACATTTTCTTTGAAAGTGCTTTCAAAATTATAACTAACACGAGTTTGTCTGAAGAAAAAAGACTTCTTTAGCCTGCAAAAGTCACTTTGGTACTGGACAGTCATCTGCAAAAGTCAGTTTTGAACAGAACTTGTAAAAAATAGAGGTGTCCTAAAAGTAAGGATTACCCAAAACATATTTACAAAGTTCCAATGAAATTTTATTTTGGCGTTATTTTCTGATTTTTTTTCGAAGTGCACAATGACAATGAACTCTTTTAAAATGCGCCCCAAAACATGAAAATGATTTTACAAACTGGAGGTTACAATGATTTATCTGAATTTATCAATTTTAAAGAAATTATTAAATGTTAATGTGGGATTTTCAGAGATTTGTTCAAGTGCGCCAAGTCTGCACGTTTACTCGTTACTTACGGAACACCCAGCTGAATTTGTGCCCAATTTCCGGACGCCACCGTTTTTTTTATTTCGGACTTGATTTCATGACACTGAAATCTTATGATTAGTAGGCCTACCTGGAATTACATCCCCGCTACAGTTGTCGATTTAGTGGTAGCAGCAAGCACTTCAGCACTGGAGATCAATGAATCATGATGTTGTGCCCATTCTTGAAAATCACGCATTCTCGAGAATGGGCATGCACATTCTCGAGAATGGGCGCGCATTCTTAAGAATGAGCGCCCATTCTTAAGAACGAGCACGCGTTCTTAAGAATGAGCGCTCATTCTTAAGATTGGGTGGGAATATCACGTGCACAATTTATGAATTTTGCCCAATCTTAACAAACATTGCACGACATAATTATGTTAAATGAATTGTATAGCGGTTAAAAGGGAAACAATTCATATAAAGAGGAAAGAAAATGTGCTATGCTTCTGTACTCGTATAACTACGATAATTTGAATCAAAGTAAACCTGTTATTATTGCTTTTTTCTGCCCACTATGGGAAGTTTTGTAATAACGGAGGACTGGGAACTAGTCTGGGAAGGGCTTTGTTTAGGCTAGACAAGTTACAAGTCCCTGCATGTATCATATGCGTGCCACGAAAAAAAAACGATGTCCCGGAAGCTGCCAAAATTGCTCTTTTGACTAGATAGAATCCAGCTCTGCGACGTTATGGTGGGATGTGAACAATAAATTGGTGGCAATTTAAATGGGAAATAGCATTAGCACTATGGGATGTCGCAGTATTCATTCTCATTCTTCACATTCTTCATTCTTACGTTCCCCCCCCCCGCTTTTATTATCCCAAAAATCAGAATTCTTTGCACTAGTATTATTATGTCTCTTATATTTTCCCGGTCCCCGCCCCCATATTAATACGCCTTTACTTATCATATCCACTCTACTAGGATTCAGCTAGACTTGCCAAGCGCAGCCGGTGCTCGGCATCGACAAGACCGTTATCTTGTCGCGCATTCTCGAGAATGTGCGCTCAATCTGGAAGAGTTATTTTTTGCCAAGATTGAGCAAGGATCCAGTTGCACATTCTCAAGAATGTGCATGCCCATTCTCGAGAATGCGTGATTTTCAAGAATGGGCACAACAATGACACTAACTTGTCTTGCAAGTCGAGTCGTACTCGGGATCGTCTGTAATTTACGTGTTATAAACTTCGCGCCGTCAACGTCCCTGTAATCCAATATGGAGGGCGCTGTGCGTTGCTGCGGTAACATGACGTGGGGCGAGACGGCTCTATATTAATATTTTCGTAATTTCTTCGAATTTCAATCCTTTCATGATTGAGACTGTTTAAGTCAGTTGGGTCAAAATCCGTCCACCTATCTGCAGGTTGTCTACAGCTGTCAAAATATTGGAGTAATCAAGCAGAAAAGAGAACATGGACACAAAATCACTACAGAGTCTGCTCAGCGATCCGAGCCACTATGCCAAGGCGTTCAAAGTCTTCTGCGCTCGGTCTGACAAATTGAGGGTGTTCTCTGACTGGGTGGACGGTGTGTTTAGCGAGGCGGTGGTTGGTAAACTCCAGGCCACACTGGACGGACAAGAAGAGCTACGGGTCCTTGGAGTGGGCAGTGGATCAGGTACGTTACATTTTATAATGCTGTTGTATGTATGTATTGTCGCAATGCTAATTGTCAACAAACCCAAAACAAGTACCGTGTTGCAAGAAGGCTTGTGTAAAAGGCTTGCATGGAATCGATCAAATTGATTCCTGCCAGAGCTTAAAAATGCGACGCCGATGGCACACTATGGAACACCATACTTTTGGTCAAGTTTCGGGACAGACAGACATACGTCCGTTCCAGCGGGCGGACACTTCTGGGGTACCTCCATTATTGTCCCTTTGTCCCTATTTCTAATGATTTCACTTGCGGGGTACCCTATTTTCTAAAGATTTCACTTGCGGGGTACCTCCAACAATGGACAGGTACCCCACAAGTGGTCACTGGTAAGCACGGACAGACAGACATACGGACGTTCCAGCCAGATGGACTTCCGGGGTACCTCCATTGTTGTTATGTCCCATTGTCCCTATTTCTAAAGTTGTCGTTGCGGGGTACCCTTTTTTCTAAAGATTTTATTTGTGGGGTACCTCGAACAAAGGACGGGTACCCCACAAGTGGTGCATACAGACGGACCATCCGATCGACTGACCGACCGACCACCAAGTGACATGTAGATCGAAGCTCCGGCCACAGCTTGATTATACTATCACCATGGCATCGATGAAAACAGTCGTCTTCGATCCTCTTTTGCTTTTACTAAAAACCAACTGGATGTTGTGCCCATTCTTGAAAATCACGCATTCTCGAGAATGGGCATGCACATTCTTGAGAATGTGCAACTGGATCCTTGCTCAATCTTGGCAAAAAATAACTCTTCCAGATTGAGCGCACATTCTCGAGAATGCGCGACAAGATAACGGTCTTGTCGATGCCGAGCACCGGCTGCGCTTGGCAAGTCTAGCTGAATCCTCGTTCACTGATTCTCAATAATTATACTGTTGCAACGCAAGGCTCTGAAAAGTAGAGTGGATATGATAAGTAAAGGCGTATTAATATGGGGGGGGGGGGACCGGGAAAATATAAGAGACATAATAATACTAGTGCAAAGAATTCTGATTTTTGGGATAATAAAAGCAAGGGGGGGGGGGACGTAAGAATGAAGAATGTGAAGAATGAGAATGAATACTGCGACATCCCATAGTGCTAATGCTATTTCCCATTTAAATTGCCACCAATTTATTGTTCACATCCCACCATAACGTCGCAGAGCTGGATTCTATCTAGTCAAAAGAGCAATTTTGGCAGCTTCTGGACATCGTTTTTTTTTTTGTGGCACGCATATGATACATGCAGGGACTTGTAACTTGTCTAGCCTAAACAAAGCACTTCCCAGACTAGTTCCCAGTCCTCCGTTATTACAAAACTTCCCATAGTGGGCAGAAAAAAGCAATAATAACAGGTTTAATTTGATTCAAATTATCGTAATTATACGAGTACAGAAGCATAGCACATTTTCTTTCCTCTTTATATGAATTGTTTCCCTTTTAACCGCTATACAATTCATTTAACATAATTATGTCGTGCAATGTTTGTTAAGATTGGGCAAAATTCATAAATTGTGCACGTGATATTCCCAACCAATCTTAAGAATGAGCGCTCATTCTTAAGAACGCGTGCTCGTTCTTAAGAATGGGCGCTCATTCTTAGAATGCGCGCCCATTCTCGAGAATGTGCATGCCCATTTTCGAGAATGCGTGATTTTCAAGAATGGGCACAACATGGACACTTTTTGGCAGGGCATCCCTCAAATGGATCCGCCTTCACTAGGATTGCGGCCAGTTGCCTTAGAAGCAAAATCCAAATCCAGTCTTAATTTGACCAAGACCCAAAGGCCGGCTATCGGATGATATTGCAGCCCAACATCCGTTTGGAACATCTCAAGACAGTTGGAAGACTGACTTATTGGTATTATAATAATTACCTATAACTATTATAATTATGGCCTGTACAGGTGAACAGGATTGTGTGATGTTGGAGCAACTCAAAAAGCGATTCTCACTCGTCAATAATCGTGTAGTTGAGCCTTCTGATAAGATGCTAGTCCAGTACAAGGCGTTGGCTCAATATAAGACTCACGAACTACAAGGTGTCGAGTGTGATTTTCGGCAGCAGACGCTCGAGCAATACCAGAAGGCGGGAGATGCGACTAAGTTCCACTTCATCAGCGCAGTTCACTGCATGTACTACCTGGACGACTATGACAGCTCCCTGGAGTATTTGTACAACTGCCTGATCCCTGGCGGAGCAATACTTGTGATCCTCAAGTCAGGTCAGTATTTTATGCAAAATGCTAAATCCCATTGGTTTGGCGTAGCACAGCTCTCCCTATAATACGTATTTCTTTCTATCCATGGGTGCTAGTCATGGTTTGTGCCCTTTACACAATATTAAGAAGGAAACTCAAAGCATCATCAGTATAGGTAATCGCCATAATTCATACATGCACGTATATATCCCACGTGGAATTGTTGACCGGGCACAGCCCCCTCAAAAATGCTAGTAGGCCAATGTGTTCAGCACTCTAGCTTCCAAAATCAGTCGTGAAGAACTGCGTATTACAGGCTTTAACATTAAAGGGGCATAGCATGATTTTTCTAAGGAACATATTTTGTGCAACTTTCTACTTCTCTTAAATGTATGAAAACTGTTTGAAGTCCCTTTTTGGTAAATTGTATTCAAAACTACACTTCTTTAAACATTTACAAATTTTCCATGCTTTTCCGGACAACAGAGGGCGCTGTTGCTGTGAGTCATTTTCAGGAAGACACTGTTCAGTTTATGGGTTTTCTGTTCAACTTATGAACCCGAAATTGGAAACGTTTGTGACAAAAGTTTGCTCACTGGCTGTATTGATACAACAACGAATCACAAGAAAAGAAAAACTTATGACAGCCAAAAAAAATATAAATAAATAACATTCTGGCAACTTTTGTTGTCGAAATGGCTGTAGGGCCTAGCATTGAGGTTTCCGCCTGGTTGGCATCACAGTTTTGCACATGAATATGTAAATTTTCATTTGCATAAAAACCACAAACGCACCAATAGGCCTATACCCTTGAAAATGGCAAAGCGAACGTTGGAAATAAAGTTAAAAAGGACACAAAGATGTGTATTTTCAAGGATTGCATTAAACAAAATTACATTGCATAGCCCCTTCAAAGCTGGGTATAAGTTGACAGATTTTTGGTGTCTTTTTGTTCAGAAAACAACGGATGGAACCGATTTCTGGACCGCTTTCCTGAGCTTCGTCGGGGCGGTTGTGAAATAACTTCAGCCGATATACGCAATTCCTTGGACCGCCGTGGCATCCCGTACACGCAGTACCACCAACCCAACGGTTTAGATGTTACCAAGTGCTTCGACGAAACTGCCGATGAAGACAGCTTGTTGGTTGATTTCCTGACCCATTCTGTTAACTTCAAGGAGACGGCGCCCGAAGACGTACAGAGATCCATGATGGAGTATCTTGCCAGCAGCGACTGCTCCAAGAGGGAAAATAACACCATACTGCTGAACATCGACTGGGATGCAGTAGTTATAATTAAGCAATAAGAATACAATTAATTGTATCAAAAAAATAATCTGGCCACAAAATAAATATGAGTTCTTTCTGAAAACTGCCGGAATGGTTACCGCAAACTTGGGGAAAGTTTCGACAAAGTGAACTCATTACGTCAACGTTTGTGCATGGATTTTCATGAACAGCGCGCCCTTGTTGTATCAATATACCACGGCCCTCGCCCTAAAGACTCCCCGTCAGGAAAAATTGCAGAAATCGGTGACCACCGCCATGAAAAATATTTATGTCTTCGCTCCTTTTCCTTACTCCACTGCGATGTATTTACTAGTCTGTATCGGCGCCCTCAAGTGACAGGACATAAAACATAAGTAGTGAGTAGTTTTATCGTAGATTAGTTGTTAGCGATGGTAATTAATTAATGATTTCTTAAAGTTATTTCCGAACATTAGAATATGTTTGTTATAATTTGTTTGTTTGTTTATAGTTTTTTTCTGGGTGTGGGATTTTCGTAATAAATTTTGTTTGATTTAATAGTAATTATTTATACTGTATAATAATCTGGGTTTTTTTTTGGTTTGACACTCTCTGATGACAGTTTTTACAAACTTTTGTCTAGACCAAAACAATCTTTCTTTTTTTAAAAGATTTTTAATTATTGTCCGAAGATATAAAATTAAAATTAAACTTAAAGTGAAACATGAAACATCCTGAGATAATTTCTACACAAGCCTAAAAGACTAGGCGAGCAATTCTTTTTTATATTGATTCAGAATGGTTGAAATTTAAGTCCGTAGAATAAGCTATATTGATATAGTAATGGAATCACAGATGCCCTTCATTGTGTCGTTCACATGTAGACTTGACTCATTGCACTATATAATGACTATATGCATAATCAAACCCCCAGTTGCGGATCCAGATTCGGATCAAGAGGGGTTTAGCATTTCTTTTTCAGCGGCCGGACAATGCCGGCAGAACACAATTTTTTGGAGAGGGGGGGGGGGGGGGGGGGCAGTTTTGTTCCCGAATAAGCCAAAAATTTCGCCCAATTTAAAACATGAAAGCTAGAAGGTTTCAAACGTATTGCTTTGGTTGAGTTTGTAAGTGGTGTACGCAGTGTAAATATTCAAGAGTAAAACTCGTTTGGCCAACCCACAAAGAGTGCCGATAATGTCATTATTACTATTACAACGATTATAACAACAATATCCGACTGGCGCGAATCGAACGACAGAGGCCGCAATTAATTCGCGTTTAATTGTGCAAAGTGAGACTTTCTACGCGAGCTCATTAGCATAAAATGTGATCCCACAATTTCTTTTGAAAACGGAGACAGTTTGGCTTTAAAATTGATGGAATTGTATATGTCCAAGAATCATCTCCCTGGATTTTGGGATCCAAGTCCGTTGCGGACAAAGTACATCGTATTGTTGATTATATTGTACGATATTGACACACACGGTATTGTATTGGAGAATTTTAGTTTAGTGAACGGATAATGACTGTGTAGAGAATGGTACCTTAATTAGCAAGCTTTCTATTGTTATTGCTACGATAGCAATTCATGTGTTAATAGTTGTAAATATTACATATTTTGCATTTTATTGTATAAGTTTCGTAATGTAAATATTATAAAGATTAAAATATCTCCAACACATGGAATTAAAGCTCGGTGTGGTGAATAATCGAAATCTTTCTGTGCAGGTTAATGGTAGCGTATACGTTCGGTGCATGCAAGGGATCGGGAGTGTATTGTTTTTCTTTTCGTTACTTTTTCGTTCGTGGAAAATATAGTCAGATTGATAAAAGGAATAAAAATGTCGCGGGGGTGGTTGGGGAGAGATCCGCCCAATTTATGTTAAAGGGAATGTACAACATTTGCTTTTGCTGCAATTTTCAGAAATAAATGGATTTGGAGGATTAGCGTGTTATAGCAGATATTGTTATAGCACATATTGTTACACTGACTCGTTTCACGTTTTGGGCTTGTAGATGCTGGAAAAACTAAGAAAATCTATCATGTTCTTGTAGTCTGGCTCCCTGACCCCACTTAAGATAAAACGGAGCAATTTATAGACTTAAGGGAATTGTAAGGTCAGAGAATCAGTCTAACAGGCTTGTACCCCATCACAGGTGTGTAATTAATTGCACAGAAAATGCGGAATAACTAAAAACGCAAATTTAGGAGCAGTTTTTGAAAAAAAGCCATTTTTCTCCAACGCTGGTCGGCCGACCGGCGTTGGAAAAATACATTTTTTTTCTTGAAAATGTCAGCACACCAGGAGCCACGATTTGACTGGATGCTTTAGACTGTCAGTCCCAACAATCCAGTAAGGTATTTCCTGATAATTTCATCATTTCGTTTTTGATGTTTGCAAATGTTGTATTTTCACTTTAAGCAAGAAATCACAATGAGTTTAGTTTAGTAAATTTCACGGATATCACAGAATTATCAAATTCTTTTGACGTGAAAAAAAAGGCATTTCAATATTAAGTCTAAAAATGGGAATGCATGCGGTCCTACATTCACCTTTTCTCAAACGCATGGTGGCGCTGCACAGTTTTAGTTTCAGTGGTCCAAGCTGGATCAGGCTTATCTAGTCTTCTATGATAATCAGAGTAAAATTGGGATCCACTATACTGTTCACTTTTGTTTCTCATGAGAAGTTTTGTGCAATTTATGTTTATTTGGTGCTGAACGTGCATGTAAAACAAATTCACAAAACAAGTCCACATCTCATAATAGCTGGTGCGGTGGCATTGGTAGGCTGCAAAAAAGAAGAAATTCCACCTTGTCTAACAAAACGGTGCCTATTTTGTTCTAATTTTAGCAAATGAAATTCCCAATTTTATTTCTCCCCAGCTCACCCCACCCACTCCCGAATGATATTTTTTCCAACCTTTCCCGAAACTGCAACGGTTCCTGAATATATATTTAGTGTCCCTCCCAATAGTCAGTAACGAACCGTGCCTGCAAATGCCCGAAAGGTACATAATCGCTTAATTAACGATTTCTTCATATATTTTTTGTACAGTCCTGTAAACATTAAATACACGTATATACTAATCTTTTTTTTTAAATAAAGAGTTTTTAAAAGTCTCTTGATTGTTGATCACACTTCAAAACTATTCAGGCATCTCAATTCGATGTGAATGAAGAAGTAAACACTTAGATGAGGTCCGTGAGTGCAGGTAGAAGTAAAATGTTCACAAAGAAGTTTCGTCAGCAAAATCAACGACTTTTCAAAATTATTTACCGGGAATAAATATTTAAATCGAGTTGTTCAAAATCTGTTTTCCAGTAAAAATGTCCAAATGAAATTGTCCACTGAACGCGTTAGCTATATGTACTACTGATGTTAGTGTTGCAATTTCACTGTTCAACGGATAAAGATGGACACCAACAATTCTAAATTTAAAACGACAAGTCTTAGCCGAGTTACACACCTATACGAGATGCATTTTTAGTTGCTTCCCATTTCGTAAAAGTAGCAGTCTTCTACGTACGTGTACTCTTCGGTAGAGGCCTGCAAGCGAGTTGCACTGTTGAGCTGACAGACTCCCACGTCTTCTTCCTCCTTCTGCCAGAGATTGAAGGAGTGGCATCGATGCTCCTTCCCGCATTCCTTGGCACATTCGCTAAGTCCGGTCGTCAGGTTCTTGATCTCATGGTTGGGCAGACAGTGCGGCGGATACTGGCCGTCAGCATCGGTTGGCATGCAGAACGAGACACGAGAAACATGCATCTCACAAGCGACGTATTTCAAGGCACTGCACGATTTGCTACCCCACTTCCCCTTGAACTTGTCAGCCATCACGAGGCACTGTTCAAGTAGATCTGCTGGTTCACCAGGCGCCCAATTTTGGTAGATGGGATTAGTGACATTGACGCACGAAAGCGAACGTCCAAACATGTCATAAACGAAGCTGCAGCCAACCCACACTTCCGTACCATCCATGTCGTCGGTAGCTCCGTATTCTCCACCTTTTATTTCCCGCCAGATGAAGTCATGTTCTTCCTGCGAGTCAGGAACGATCAGGCTGCTCCCGGGCCGTTCACAAACCTCCTTAGCTTGCCACCAATCCATCTTGTCAGGCAGAAAGATGTAACAGGCGTTTTGCAAGGCAAACCAGCCGGAAGGACAAACGGCTAGCAAAGTTTGGAATGCTCCAAAAATTACCAAGATCAGAACGTTGACAGTATGCCTACTCAGTACTGACGCCATAATAAAGGCTTTCTCTTCAAAACTCCGTTAACATAATCACAGGCGAAATTTGTCTGCTCTGTCAAAGTCTCTTCTGTCTTTATCCCCAGTTTATCTAGTATATGGCTCTAGGTTCTACAGTCTTTTTTTGACCGTTAGTTGCTTAGAGACACAAGGTCAATTTTAAAGAAGAACAAAGCCAATTTCCATTCGGTCTTTTCGGTCTATTGTCATAAAATGAAATTAAAACACGGGTGACCAACGTGTCGTTTTCAGACAATAGTAATTGCCACCTTGTATTGGTACGCCAGCAAGCAATTTAATTGCGGAAGCAACAGTTTTCTGGTCAGTGCTTTCTTGTCTTTCTAGCCTTAATTACTGGAAAAATGGATGTCGTTCCTAGAGGTCAAGTTCAAGTATTCATCTGGGAAAAAAACATCGCAAAAATAAATAACTGTTTTAAGTTGGCTTGGGATCTATAATATGCAACGTTGACATACGTTTGATTTGAAGGCGAAACGATGGGCTGGTACGTCATCTTGAACATCATAGCGAGGCAAATAGTACAACAAATAAACAAACAAACAAACAAACACCCCAACACCCCAACAAACAACAACCATGGTGGAGTAAATAATGTGTTCGATGAACGAGTGACTCGATCTCGCAAAGTTACAGCAGATGGACAATCTTTAAGATTGTCAATCTGCTAACTTAAATGGATGGATAGCTCAAATTCCCCCGAAACATCAATCCGTAGGTCATGTCTCATTGCATACATTTTGAAGAAGGCTCTTAGAATATAAACCTAAAACTAAAGGTGGTGCTGCGCATAAAGCTAACACGGAAACTGTATTTTTTGTTGGCCAAATCTTGCAAAAATTGGTTGGACGCGTTTTGAATGCGATATACATGTATAGCACAATCCTATTTGTAGCGGCAGCACTAAATCAATTTCGAGGTGCAGTCTTTTAGGTGTTCGTAGTGCTACTACTAGGGGTTTCGCAGGGGGTCACAGGTCACATCTAGGTCACAGGTCACATCTAGGTCAAAGGTCGGTAACTAAGGAGTAAACAAGGGTCTCTACAGAAGCCGTTGATTATAACATCTCGCATTTATTCCATGAAAATGATTCGCAAGTCTTCCATGAAATGGTTCGCAGTGGCTTCGTGAAAACTGTGAATATATAAACAAAGTAAATGTCCTTAAGTTCACAGAGTATTACAGAAATTATAAAAGCATCGTACATAAATCATCACTTAATCCAAATTCCTAAATTCAATGGTTAAACATATACGAAAATCACACTCAATTTTGAGCTACAGAATGTCAAAACTGATCGCAGAATTATCTTATAAAATGAATCAAATATATGGTTTACACTTCTTTCTCAAGAATTACAAGAGTCTCTAAATTACCTCCTTGCATCCTTTCCCTCTTATTTCAGTTTCTTGGGTCTCAAAAGAGACAAAACCTCAAACGATTCTCAGAAAATATCGTCCAAAGATGTCTGACATGAAGGGATTTTACATGTGCTAATGTGTGTTTGTTCGTGGCTCAGTTGTGTCCTCAAAAGTCATCTGACAGAGGGCGCTATACACAAATGCAAACTTGTGAATTCATTAACATGGCTCCCCAAATTAGTGTAACTAATTTACAATCAGAAGTTATAGTAATCTAGACTCGTATTGATCAACATTGTGAACATGCACTGATTAGACTAAAATGCAAAAATTACATGGTAACTGCTCCTTTAAGTTGTCTGAGCACATTGTATAAACATACAATAGATCATCTTTGAAGCATCTTACTGGTGATCATTAACTTTCGAAAAAAGATAAACTATCAAATTTCTAAACTCAAGTACTTTAAACAACAATAAACTAACAGGTTATCTAAGCATACAACTACTAAACACAACATGTATGTTGAAGCTTCTCAGGGCTCCTCGTCGGGGATTCCCCTGGTCTCCAAGTCCTCCACAAGTAAGACTAGCTTCTGAATGGGACGCTCCAGGAACTTCTCAGAATGGACTCGCTTTCCCTTGTCGTCCAAGTGGGGGTCACCAATAGCGAGTTTGACCCTCCTTACATGATTGTCCTCGCCTGGGAACACCTGAGCAATCCGAGCAAGCAACCATTGATTGCGAGGAAGATTCTCGTCTTTGATGATGACAATGTCCCCAATGTGAAGGTCATCCTGTGGTCGTATCCACTTTTGACGCAGTTGGAGGTTTTGAATAAACTCCTTCCTCCATCGTGACCAAAACTCATTCGTCATGTATTGAACTCGACGCCATCGTTTACGGGAGTATATGTCAGTACGCTGGAACCTTCCAGGCGGTGGCAAGATGATAGTGGATTTCATCGTCAACAGGTGATTTGGGGTAAGTGGCGCAAGCGAAGTTGGGTCATTCAAGTTGTCCACTGTAAGAGGTCTACTGTTAACAATTGCAGCTGCTTCACACATCAGTGTTCTCAAAGACTCGTCATCAAGCTGAGAGCCTGCCTGATGCATCAGTGGCCCCAGAACTCTACGCACCGAACGTATCTGTCGTTCCCATGCTCCTCCTGTATGGCTGGCTGATGGAGCTTTCATCTTGACTTCATAGTGGCTGTAATCGCATCCCTCCTTCAGGAGAAACTGCCTCGCAGAGCTATGGTCCATTTCAGCGACAGCTTCTTTGAGCTCGGACTCTGCCCCAATGAAGTTCGTGCCTCTATCAGATCTCAGCTGTCGTATGGGCCCACGAATGGAAATGAATCTCCGTACAGCGTTGATGAAGGAGTCTGAGCTGAGACTTGCTGCTGTTTCGATGTGAATGGCACGTGTTGCCATGCACGTGAAGAGAACTCCGTATCTCTTTAATTCCTTTCTTCCTTCTTTGATGTACCAAGGACCAAAGAAGTCCACGCCACAGTTGGTAAATGGTGGTGCCGGTTCGAGACGGTCTTCCGGCAGGTCCGCCATTTTCTGCTCTTGAACTTGGCCGAAGAGCTTCCTGCATCGTACGCATTTGGATATGTAGTAGGAAACAGCCGAGCTACAGCCAATAATCCAAAAGCCATTCATTCGGATTTGATTCACGGTCATGCCCCGACCCTGATGTTGGGTTTGCTGATGGCAATGTCGAATGATCAATTCGGTGATGTGGTGCTTTCTGGGCAAGACAGCTGGGTGTTTGAAGTTAGAAGGAAACCCAGCCCTTCTAATGCGGCCTCCAACTCGCAGAATGTTGTCAGCATCCAGAAATGGGTCCAATTTGTAGAGACAACTCTTAGTCTTCATGACTTTGTTACGCTCTCGAACCTTGGATCTACTAGGGTTGTCGCTGTTGACCTTGAAAGATTGCAGGATTTTGATTTCCTCTGCAAAGGCTTCTTTCTGCACCAGTCTCAGGATTTCTAGTTCCGCTTGGCACATGTCCTCTACCATCACAGGTTTGTAAAGAGGAATCGCATCTTTTCGTAGAGCCTGGATCGAATTTGGCTGTGGTTTCTTTATGGAACGCTTCATCAGGAGAGACTTGAACTTCAGACAAGTCGCTATAGCTCTCTTGGCTTGATGCCATTCAGAGAAGCGCTCAAGACGTTCAAGCTCGAATGTCTGCTTCGCAGTCTGTGTAGCAAGGCTCTTGACCTTCTTCACCTCCGGATCCTCTGGAGAAATGGTTGGACTGCTGGCTTCGAGTGTGATAGGAACCTGCTCTTCCCACAGAAAGTTAGGTCCAACAAGCCACCTTGATTTGTTCATCAATTCCTCAACTCCAAGACCCCTTGATCCGTCATCTGCCGGATTAACATCTGTAGCAACATGTCGCCACTGGGAAGGCTTGGTGTGGTCTCTGATACGCTGTACCCGATTCGCAACAAAAACATGGAATCTCCGTGCATCATTGGCAATGTAGCCCAACACTACTCTACTGTCGGTCCAGAAGACCTCATAGACATTCTCATACTCGAGCTCCTTCTGTAACAGAGCACTGACACGGACCGACACCACCGCAGCTGTTAGCTCAAGGCGTGGCACAGAAACTGGCTTCAGAGGACAAACTCTGCATTTCCCCATGATGAGGCTGCAGTGTACTCTTCGCTGGTCATCGGTGAGTCTCAGGTATGAACATTGGGCATAGCCAGTGGTACTCGCATCAGAGAAATGATGAATCTCTACTGATTCAACACGACCAAAATTCTCCGGAAGAAAGCATCGTCGCATCTTGAAGTTCTCTAAAAGAGCCAAATCACTCCTCCACCGTTCCCAAGTTGGCCGTAAGGATTCAGGAAGTGGATCATCCCACTCTGCCTGATTTCTGCACAGCTCCTGTAATATCTGCTTACCAACCAACAGAACAGGACTCACAAATCCAAGAGGATCATATACCGAACTGATCGTGGAAAGGATTCCTCGTCTTGTGAGTGGTTGGTCCTTCAGAATGATTCGAAACTGGAATGTGTCCGACTCGATACACCAGTGGACGCCAAGTGCTCGCTCGATGGGGAGAGAGTCGTGACGCAAGTCAAGATCCTTGATTCCTTTGGCACGATCCTGTGGCGAAACTGCTTCCATCACTTCTCGTGAATTGGAGACAAACTTATGCAATCGCAAACCACCTCTGCCACAGAGATCCTTGGTCTTCGTTATCAACTCAATGGCTTCTTCGCTGGTGGAAACAGATCTCAGACCGTCATCCACATAGAAGTCATTTCGCACAAAGTTCGCAGCTGCAGAACCACATTCTTCTTCGTAGCTGTTCGCAATTTGTTTGAGACCAAAGTTCGCACACCCAGGGGATGATGCCGCACCAAACAGATGGACATTCATCTGGAACTCCTTTGGTTCAGCTTCAGGGTCTCCCTTTTCCCACCACAAGAATCGAAGGAACTTCCGGTGGTCTGGAATCACATAGAACTGGTAAAACATCTGCTCTATGTCGCACATAAAGGCGATCGGTTGTTGTCGAAATCTACATAGGACACCCACAAGTGTGTTGGTCAGGTCAGGACCCTGTAGGAGATAGTCATTCAAAGACTTTCCTTCAAACTTGGCACTGCAGTCAAAGACCACTCTGATTTTCTCAGGTTTTTTCGGACGGTAGACACCATGATGGGGTATGTACCATACACAGTCATCAGAGACATCAAGCTCGGAATCAGGAACCTTCTGAGCATAGCCACTCTTGATGATGTTATTCATGAAGGCATTGTACTCGCTGTGATACTGCGGGTTCTTCTTGAACCGGCCCTTTAGCTGCTTGAGACGCTGAAGAGCTTGAATCTTGTTGTTTGGAAGTTTAGGTTCTGCTTCCTTGAAGGGTAACGGCATGACAAAGTGACTGTCGCATCTTTGATGAATACCCTCCTCCATCTTGGTCAAGAACTTACGGTCGTCTTGAGACAGTGCAATCTCGTCTGACTTTCGCTCAGAGAAGTCTAGTTCCATCATTTGTGCAACTTCGTAGGGACTGACCATCTCCTTTACACGACTTCTGAAGGAGAATTGAATGTTATCAACATTCTCTTCTGTACATCCCTTTGGACTTTCACCAACTGTCAAAAACGATGGTACTTCATGGATCAGAATTCTGTGACTCACACCAATGGGATCACAGTCGTCGACTTCGCACTGGTTTGGGTCTACAATACCAACGATGCCCCAGCCAAGGACGGTCCTTTGACCATATGGTCCATTGTTGACAGGAGGAACGACATCACAAGGTGCCAAGGCACGCGGACAATTATAGCCGATGAGAATGCCTACTTCGCAGTCAGTCGAAGGCATCAACAAATCAGCAAGCTTCTCCAAGTGTGGCCACTTCCTGGCCATCTCTGAGGTCGGGATATGAGAACGGTTGGCTGGCATTATTTCCCTTGAGTATGCAGCTGGTAGCGAAATCTTTAGATGGCTGTCGAACCCACGCACTATCAGCCCATCTATCTTTCTGCTTGCTACCTTCTGATCCTCCGCAAACATGGTGGACAGCAGTAAATTGACCTTGGTACCCTGTAGATCCAATGCCTCGCAAGTGCTGTCCAAAATGAATGTCGTATCTGACTGAGTGTCCAAGAGCGCATAGACCAGCCTCTCTTTCTCCGGTTTATCACGATGTGAGACCCATACTGGGACGATCATCGAACTTTTACAGCAGTTGCTCGTTCCACTAAGATGACTAACACCTGTGTGGGAGCTGACAGATGTTTGCTGCTTCTCAGAATTCTGCTGAGGATTTTTTCCACCTTCTGTGGGTTTCTCTGTCTTTCTTATGTCTCCATGAAGAGCTGTCGGATGAGACTTTGCACAGGTTTTGCACGTGGCTCTCCGTTTGCAGTGCTTTGACATATGCCCTTGGCTAAGACATCCGAAACAAAGCCCCTTTTTCATCGCAAAAGTCTTGCGCTCTTCCAATGGCTGTTTCAGAAATTCCCAGCAATCGCCCAAGTTGTGATTCTTGCTACAGAGAAGGCAGGACTTCGGATTCTGGATCCCCCTTCCTGTGTTGCTGTTCTTTGTTGCCTCATTCGCACTGGTTGAGAAGGAACTCCCTCCAGGGGTTCTTTTCCTTTCACCTTTGTCGTTTTGTCTGTCTTGTCCCCTGAGTCCTTGTATCGAAGTCACAGGGTCGCATGCAATCTTGGCCTCCAGTTGCATGAACTTTACAAAGTCGCTGAATGGAGGATACTTCTTCTGTTTTTCTTTGAACTCCACAGCCTTTCTAGCCCATTTGTTGATCAACCAGTCAGGGAGCTTGACGAGTACTTTTCTGTTCTCTCTTTCGTCATCGAGTACCTGGAGGCTACCAATTGTCTCCATAGCCACCTGGCACTGACCGAGGAAGTCAGCAAGATTTCGCATCCCAGTTCCATCACGAGGAGAGATCTTGGGCCATGATTCCAGCTTGTTGCGGAAAGCGTTGGCGACAACAAAGGGATCACCAAATCTCTTCTCAAGAAGCTCCTTTGCCTTGTCAAATGCATCGTCAGTTGAGAGGAAGAAGTAGCCTTCAATGGACTCCTTCACAGCTCCACCCAGGTACTTTTGTAGGTAGTGGAGTCTCTCTGAGCGTGGGATGCCCCTCTGTTCGATGAGTATTTCGAAGGCACGCTTCCATCTTGGATACTTAAGGGGGTCGGCAGTAAATACACCAGGCTCTGGCGTCGGTAGACGACTCAGGTTTATCTGCTCTGCAAACGTCTTTGTGAGATCTTGCAGCGTAGTCTGTGGACTGGGCGTTCTCAACTCGTTTTTGATCTGCTGCTGTGATGTACTAGAGTCTTGGTCTGGCTGTGGAATTTCCGGTGTTCCTACTGGTGAGACTGACTTTACTGCAGACTCATCCGCTCCATGAGTAGCGTTCGGGGTAGGCAGGGATTTGATGTATTCTTCTACTAGTGAAGTTTTGCTGTCTGTTTCCTTCACAGCATCAATCACAATTTCAGCATATTCTTCTCGTTCTGATTGCTCGATGGCCTTTAACCTTGCTTCGGTTTCATGCAGGTCTGTCAAAGTTTGGATTTTCTTGAGTTCAGCTTGTTGCCGTTCGACCTCTGCTCTCTGTTTTCCTTCAACATCTGCAAACTCAAGCCTCGCTTTCAAGGCAGCTGCCTCGGCAGCAAGCGTTGCCTTGACCGAAACTCCTGAAAATCTTGAAGATTGCCTTGAAGATCTGGTGGCTCTTGAACGTCCGCTGAGGCGTTCTTCTTTGCTCAAGATATGATCTCTAATTTGCTGAAGAAGCTGTGGGTTGCAGAGTATTGATGTCAGTTCACTAGAGGGGGGTTGCGCATCTGGTGTTTCCGGAATTTCTGGTGTAGGAACGAGGAAGGGTGTAGGCGAAGACTGCTTTCGTTCTTCTGTTGAGTCAGCCATGGCGTACAGAACACATGTACTGATGTAGACTTACATGTATATCAAGTTTCAAAACTTAATCAACAAACAGTTAATACTATCTAGTATGTAACTCTTTGCTCAAATTCAATGGGTGTAAAATCAACAAAAGGTACAATTATAAACACAAATAAATTTGTGCAATCTACTTGTATCACCAAATCCAACTTACATGTAAAACAATTGCATATACACCATGTATGTTCAATGATACACACCTATGTACATGTACATGTACATGTAACTAGCACTACACATGTACATGCAATACTTGTAGTAAAATACACTTCGCACGTGAACGGAAAATGGCAAACAATGTGATTGATCTCAATACCACTATAATTCAGTGTACATGTATCGCATACAGTATATTTATATTCTGGAACAAATTCTGAATTGTTATCAACAAAGCTCAAATCAAATAACAATTTGCATCAAATCACAAATGCAAATTACAATTATGCAATTCAAAATGCACAAATAGACGCAAACTCAGTTTTTACTGTCCAGTTCAAAGATCCACGATGAAGTCTTGATGATCAAGAAATCCCATGTCCATGATGTCCGGTAGGACGGAAGTCACGGTCGCAACGGACGACAGGTCGCAGGGTCGCAGGGTCGATGGTTGATGGTACCGGAACGGGCACTCGTGTCGCAGCTACAAGAGTGAAGCCATCTCATCAGTACTCAACGCAGGTACAGCCTCGTCTCCAGATGTGAGGATGTGTCGCACAATCACTGATCACGCAGGGGGAAGTTCTTGTAGCAAAGACTGCTTAAGTTACGCAGGAGTTTTCACTGTAGCGGCAGCACTAAATCAATTTCGAGGTGCAGTCTTTTAGGTGTTCGTAGTGCTACTACTAGGGGTTTCGCAGGGGGTCACAGGTCACATCTAGGTCACAGGTCACATCTAGGTCAAAGGTCGGTAACTAAGGAGTAAACAAGGGTCTCTACAGAAGCCGTTGATTATAACATCTCGCATTTATTCCATGAAAATGATTCGCAAGTCTTCCATGAAATGGTTCGCAGTGGCTTCGTGAAAACTGTGAATATATAAACAAAGTAAATGTCCTTAAGTTCACAGAGTATTACAGAAATTATAAAAGCATCGTACATAAATCATCACTTAATCCAAATTCCTAAATTCAATGGTTAAACATATACGAAAATCACACTCAATTTTGAGCTACAGAATGTCAAAACTGATCGCAGAATTATCTTATAAAATGAATCAAATATATGGTTTACACTTCTTTCTCAAGAATTACAAGAGTCTCTAAATTACCTCCTTGCATCCTTTCCCTCTTATTTCAGTTTCTTGGGTCTCAAAAGAGACAAAACCTCAAACGATTCTCAGAAAATATCGTCCAAAGATGTCTGACATGAAGGGATTTTACATGTGCTAATGTGTGTTTGTTCGTGGCTCAGTTGTGTCCTCAAAAGTCATCTGACAGAGGGCGCTATACACAAATGCAAACTTGTGAATTCATTAACACTATTTCTTTTCGAGAGGAATCGTCAAGCAATGAATTTAATATAACAAAAAAAAAACAGTGTGCTCAGCGAGAAAAATACAATCCGGTAACGCAGTCAACTTTAATGGATAATCAACAGGGGCGGATCTAGGTTTCAGGTCACGGGGGTACCGGGTCTATGTGAAGGGGGGGGGGGGAGTGCAGGCGTGCAGAATTAAAGCATGGGTCCGGGGCATGACCACAGACAATTTTGAAAATCTACGATACTATCTCCTGCATTCTAATTAGGCAAGATGAGAATAAATTTAGGAACTTTAGCGTTCCATTTACTACTTTGGCCCCAGCGGCTGAACTTGGGGTTTGGGTGGTTGCAACCGCTACTGGGCTATAAAACAAACTAAGTACTCCAGTTAAAATTCTAGGAACGATCGAATCACACCTTACTCATACAGCACAAATCACCTAACCTCTTGAGCGAAGTCTAATCTGGACGTTATGGTACATGCAGTGTATCCTTGACCGGCTGTGTACAAGTGTACACATGTACTGGCGTTTTCTTTGTCTATATAATGCATAACCAAAGAAAGATGTAGAGGGAAAACACATGTTATTTTCGAGAATTTCGTCCATCTTTCTTGGAAAACATGGTCCACATTTTACGGTAAAAGTTGTTCTAAAGGAAAAAATAAATCCACTGTTTTCGTGATGTACGTGTGTACGTTTCATATTAATTTAACCCGCGTCCGTGACGGATCGACCCAGTGTGTTGGTCAATGTACAGGCTACCTTGAACTCTTCGACTTTTCACCCGATTGTGACTGTACGTCGTTATATTGTGATATGTATTGTGCCACTGCCGCCACAAAGTAGGCCTACCTACGAACGACAGGTGAGTCTTTGTTTAAATATGTCGATCAGTATATTAGTACAGTAGGCCCCCTATTATTAGATCAGTATATAAGTATATCTGCATCTGCATCTGTTAGCTTCTGTACAAACGCCTGGTGTGGCTATCCCGTACAGTTAGCGCAATGCAAGGAGTCGGTGCAAACTAGCTTTTTAGTACCTTAATGTAGACCAGCCAGTTCAATATTTAAAAGGCGGTTCTTGAAGTTTTCTAACGTATAGTATAGTACAGTCGTTTTGCTACAATACTCGGAAAAATATCCCCGTACATGGCATTTTGATTCATATGATATGGTTCCTTGATTCCATGCAGATTTTTTTCTGCGAGGATCAATGTTAATATTTTCGTAATTTCTTCAAATTTTAATCTTTTCATGATTGAGACTATTTAAGTCAGTTGGGTCAAAATCCGTCAACCTATCTGCAGGTTGTCTACAGCTGTCAAAATATTGGAGTAATCAAGCAGAAAAGAGAACATGGACACAAAATCACTACAGAGTCTGCTCAGCGATCCGAGCCACTATGCCAAGGCGTTCAAAGTCTTCTGCGCTCGGTCTGCCAAATTCAGGGTGTACTCTGACTGGGTGGACGGTGTGTTTAGCGAGGCGGTGGTTGGTAAGCTCCAGGCCACAATGGACGGACGAGAAGAGCTACGGGTCCTTGGAGTGGGCAGTGGGTCAGGTACGTGTAGGCCTATTAGGCTCCATATTGTGATACCTTTGTCGCTGTGTAGAACTAAACTGTGCATGCGTACTATTGCCGTCGTATATGTATCGTCCAGGTGTAAACAAGGGCGGATCCAGAACACAATTTTTTTGGGGGGGGGGGGCAAAAAAAAAATGTTGGTCCCCCAAAAAAGTGGGTCACAAAAATTACGGCGTGGGGTTCGGGGCCCGCTTAAGGCCCCGAAAATTTTTTGGATTCTAGATGCTCTGTGGTGCGATCTGAGGCAATTTCTGACCACTTTAACCAATGTTTTTTTGAGGAAAAGATGGTGGTGTACTCATTGCCTGCCTTTACTGCGATGTCACATAAAAAAAAAAATTGGTTTCGTTTTTTTTTGGGGGGGGGGGGCATGGCCCCCTTTGGCCCCCCCCCCCCTGGATCCGCCCTAGGGTGTAAATTACTTATTGCGTGATTCATCTATCTGCAGTGAGTGCCATGAGATCAGAAATTCAGAACTGTCGGTTTCCATTCAGTTCATTTCTATTCTGGGGAATAAGGCACCATGATCCCCCCCCCCCCCCCCTCCGTTCGCAAGGACTACATAAGTACAGATCAGTGAAAACATGAAACATGTCCAGTGTTGTCACCCTTGTTTTATTGACATGTTTATGGCCATTGCTCCACTATAAAGTCTGTCCAACCTGGTTCCTCCAATCAGAGTACTTGAGAGAGAATTTTTTTTGGGGGGGGGGGTTGTTCTCATCCAAATATACTGCTGCTATAGATATAGAACAAGATGATATTTTCTAGGTGTAGAAAAAAATATATTTAGGCCAATTTTCAATTTTCCCACGTGGCGCATCTCTTTGGCATTCCTTGCCTGGTGCTTGTTTCTCTCCAACCTATGATCTGTCTTGTTTCAAAAGGAATGTTAACTCATATATACCTTCAGTTTTCCTGCCAGTACCCATATACTCTTCCTTTAATTTCTCTTGTCAGCCCTTTACCTGGAGAGTTAGCCCTGTTAAGGGCGAATATGCATTAACAAACGCTTGTTATAATGACCAGTCGGTGGGCAATATGATATAAACGTGAATGATATAAACATTGCGCTATCAAAGTCAATCGAGCTTTATACCTTGTTGAACTATCATCTTTTTTCCATCCGATTTCAAACTTTTGCCCTCTTAACCCCCCACCCCCCACAACACTCTATATTCACCGTGAGGAGTTTTCAAGTTAGAATGGACATTCACAGATATCCATAACTTCTAAACGCGGATCGGAGATTGCCCTGTACTGTTCCGCATTGACAGCTATCGACCTCTTATTATTATGGTAATTAAATCGTTCGAAATAGCTGGCGCGCTGGCGTAGCTGCTAAATAATTATTGGCTATGTCTTTGGCAAGTGCATTACAATAAACACCAAGTTTTTATCATGGCTTCGTATAGGTGAAATGGACTGTGCGATGTTGGAGAAGCTGAAGAGGCGATTTCCACGCATCAACAATCGTGTAGTTGAGCCTTCTCGGGAGTTGCTTGGCAAGTACAAGGCATTGGCTCAATCCAAGGCTCACGAACTACAAAGTGTCGAGTGTGATTTTCGGCAGCAGACGCTCGAGCAATACGAGAAGGCGGGAGATGCGACCAAGTTCCACTTCATCAGCGCAGTTCACTGCATGTACCACCTGCACGACTATGACAGCTCCCTGGAGTATCTGTACAACTGCCTGATCCCTGGCGGAGCAATACTTGTGATCCATATGTCAGGTAGCCTATACTTATTCTAATGACCGCCAACATAATTTAATCAAACTTGAGAGTATGAGTCTGCGATACTTATGAGCCCTGCAAGGGGCAAGCAAACTTATCGTGAAGTGTAACTTGTAATAGAGACCGCATGTTCTCCATGCGCTATAGTTTAAGGAATCCATACAGAGTTCATGAACCTTTGGCTTGAGTCAAGTCGAGGCTTGACTCGCAATTACTCGAGTCGAGTAATTTTAGTACATCGACCTGAGTACAGTCAAGTCACGGAATCTTGCTACCCAGTAATGGACAGTATGACTCAATAAAGTCCGAGGCATTGCAAATCTGGTTGTGAGAGTGCTTTCTCGACGTTTCGGACATAAGGCGAAGTAAAAAAAAAACATGTTTAGCGTCCCCGCCCGCTTCCTTTTTAGAGGCCGCCTCCTTTTTTTTTTTTTTTTTTTTTTTTTTAAAGACAAAAATTGATAAATTTTAACGATCTCTGCGCAGAAGAGATGTTCCGTTCTGCATAGTTACATCATTTTGGTCTCATTTTCTGTTGCATCTTGCCCATAAGAAGCCAATATGTCATTTCCTGAGTCCAAGTGGCGGCCATTTTGAAAAAAGCTGGTAACCATCTTGAAAAATAGCCCGGCCGCGTTGTCTTGAAAAATGTGTCGGGCGGCCATTTTGAAAAAAAAAAAAAAAAAAAGGGCCTCCTCCTTCCTTTTTGTCAAAGAGGCAGGACGCTAAACATGTTTTTATTTTTATTTTGCCTAACAGTCGACTGTGTCTGTCGGAAATGATGGTGTCCAAACGTCATAAAACATTCCGAAACGAAATCATGGAAGATATATAGCTATATGTACACGGTATTCGCAAACCTCTTTCTTGTACAGAACGGCAGCTAGTCCAGTTGCCTGAGAATACTACCAACAACGTTTTTTTTGCGAGGCTCTAGCGTCAAGGGCGGATCCAGGGGGGGGGGCAAAGGGGGCCATGGCCCCCCCCAAAAAAACGAGACCAATTTTTTTTTTTTATGTGACATCGCAATAAAGGCAGGCAATGAGTACACCACCATCTTTTCCTCAAAAAAACATTGGTTAAAGTGGTCAGAAATTGCCTCAGATCGCACCACAGAGCATCTAGAATCCAAAAAAATTTCGGGGCCCTTAAGCGGGCCCCGAACCCCACGCCGTAATTTTTTTGACCCACTTTTTTGGGGGTCCAAATTTTTTTTGGCCCCCCCCAACAATTGTGTTCTGGATCCGCCCTTGTCTAGCGTCGGCGCAGAAACACGTACCGCCATTATTTTTATACCATTTTAAAGATTGGAATCTTAACTTTATCCCTGGCAAGTATTGGTTTGATATTTAAAAGAGTTTTAAAATTATTCGCGTTCAAATAAAGGCATGTCGAAAACAAACTCAACGGATTTCATCTGATGCAGTACATCAGATGCAAACTCGAGTCAACAAGCTGTTAAAAATAAAAAAAAAGTTGATTTAAATTAAAAACACCTTGAAATTAAAACGAAGTACAATATTGTAAATTTGTTTAAGGTGTAGTCTACATGGATCGAAAAGAAAAGGAAACACAGTCAGAAAGTAAAACGCAACGAGATCGTCACATGAACATGGTGAAGCATTTCCACATCAGAAAAAAATGCGTATGATTGATTTTCCTTGAAATCGGTTGAGTTTGTTTTTGACATGCCTTTATTTGAATACGAATCATTTCAAAACCCTTTTGAAAATAAAACCAATACTTTCCAGGGATAAAGTTAAGATTCCAAGCTTTAAAATGATATAAGAATAATGGCGGTACGTGTTTCCGCGGCGACGCTAGAGCCTCGAAAACAAAATGTTGCGGGTATTTTGGGACGCGCTTTATATCCAATGACACTGTGGAGCCTAAAATGAAAGCAAATCAGTGTTCTACATTGTAATATCGAAAACAAACCCTTCGCTGATTGAAGTTGTAAAGCGTTTCATTTTTTGTTGTTCAGAAAACACTGGATTGAGTCGGTATAGGACACGCTTTCCATGTCTTCAACCGAGCGACCATAACTACAGCACTTCGGCCGACATACGCAGCTCCTTAGACCGTCGTGGCATACCATTCACGCAGCACCCCTATCCAGTGCGCCTAGACATCACCAAGTGCTTCGACCAAGCTTCGGAGGAAGGCGGCCTGCTGCTGGATTTCCTCACCTTTCACGTGAACTTCAGGGAAACAGCGCCTGAAGATTTGCAAAGATCGGTCATAGAGTGTTTCGGTGGCAGCGACTGTTCGGAGAGGAAAAATGATGCCATTTATCTGATCATTGACTGGGATGCAATTGTTATAAGCAAGCCTAAACACTAACGAAACCACATAATAATAATTATCTAGTGAGTGACTGCGTGCGATTTTTTCTCTTCAGCATAATGCACAAGACTAGTGTTCAGTAGCTTCTCATTCACTTGACTATCACGGCGAAATTTGCTCCGTGCTCTTTCAAAGATCCCGCCTGTTTCAGTTTGTCTAGGATATCCGATTCGTAAGTGTGACGTCATTCCAACTTGACCATGCGTACTGCTCACAGTGGTGTAGCATTTGAACCAATGGAACCAGAAGTAAGTGCAACTTGACCGCTATGTGATCAGTGGTGCGTGCACGTGTATGGTAAGACTATGGAGCTTTATAGCCCCATGGTATGACGAAGTCACTGCACACACAGCCAAGAACCGAACACTTCGCCCAAACCATGGAGGACACACCCCACACAGACGTGTTGATTACTCGATGCTTAGGGACACAAGGACTTTAAAACGAACAAATCCAATTTCCATTCGGTCTATTGTCATACACGGTGACCAACGCGTCCTTTGAGACAACAGTCGCGCGCCAAGGAAAAGGACGCAAAAACACTTTTGGTAATAATCAAGTTCAAAGGTTTTGTGCTCCCATTTCTAAATTGCAACGGCTGAAACTTTGACTCATGAAATTCGTTAATAATTAAAATATTGTGCATGTTTATTTCAAAGCATTACTTAATTTTGACGTTATTTACATTTTTATGCTAACGACCTTTCACCGGGAACTCCCCCTGTCTTAAACTTGCGCTTAAGCGGCATGTTAAATCATAACGTCCTTAAGTTTGCTGGAAATAAACTTGGCTTTACGTACCCAATTCAGTGGGTCGTTAGCGCACTTGGAACATATTCTGTTACATTAATATTACATGCTAACACCCTTTTGCTGGAAAAAATAATGAAAAACCTCCTCCCGTCTGAAGTTGCATACTGTTAATTACGTCAGAATGACGCAGCTCCTTGAGACAAAAATAATGTATATCAAATGAAAGATATTTCAATGCTCTATCGATTACCCGAATAATCCAAATTTGCCCCTTGCCGGCGACCCATTTTTCGCCCTAGCGACCTTCTTCCACGCACCCGAACTGTTGCAATAAATAATAATAATAATAATAATAAAATAACCGTATTTATATAGCGCCGGGGGAGAATGCAACCAAATACAGGTAAATGAAGTATATATGAACATTATGAGACCCATTATGTAGCACCTTTTTGCTAGGTGCTGTGGCGCATATTACTGCCACTGCCAGAAACACCGGGGCAAACCCCTTCTCTTAGCGACAAGTGTTACTGGGATCTTTAACGTGCATTACACAACACACGGGACCTACGGCTTTACCCGAAGGACGAAGCAATAATGGTAAAGTGTCTTGTTCAAGAGCACAAGCACCATGTTTTAGCCTTCTTCCCACGATCAGGATTCGAACCCGTTTACCACGGCATCCGAGTCGAACACCGTAACCATTGCACCACAGCGCCCCGTTGTTCTAGTACAGGCGCCAACAAGCGATTCTATTGCAGAAGCCAAGATTTCAGGTCAGTGCATGCTTTCTCGTCTTTCTAGCCTTAATTACTGGTAAAATGGATATCGTTTCTAGAGGTCAAGTTCAAGTAATTCACCTGGAATTTGTTTTTCTTAAAAAAATCAATAATTGTCCAAGTTGGCTTGTGATCTAATTATGTTGCGTAGATACGTTTGATAAGCAGGCGAAAGGCCTAGGCTGGGTGGAAGTACCAGTGCAAAATAGGAGCCAAAACTACGCACATAATTTTCCTTCATGTTTGTTTCATGTTACAATTTTTTTTGTAAAGGAACAGCACTTGTTTCAAGACTTCATCTTTGCTGATAAAATCATGTTTAAAGGGAATGTACATCATTGGCTTTTGCTGTAATTTTCAGAAATGAACTATTGGAGGGGTTAGTATAATAGATCAAATATTGTTACACTGACATTTTTGAAGTTTTGTGTTCGAAAAGGTTGGAAAAACCAAGAAAAACAAAAAAGTTCAAGTAGTCTGGTTCCCAGACTCCACAAAAAGATAAAATGGATCAATTTATAGATGATGGAAAATTGTAAGGCAAGGGAACCAGTCTAGCTGGCCTGCACCCGTTCATGAACATGTAACCAATAGCAAACAAAATTTGGACTGAAAAAATGGTAAATTTGGAGCAGTAGTTGAAAAAAAGTTAGGTTTTTTTAACGGTGGTCGGCCAACCACTGTTGGAAATGTATACAAAAATACCATTTTCTTGAAAATGACTTCACACCAGGTGCCATAATTTTACAAGATGCTTGAGACTGTTATTTACCAACATCCTAGTAAGGTATTTTGTAAAAACTTGGTAGTTTTGTTTTTCGATGTTTGCAAATGTTGTATATTCCCTTTAATGTCGCTTCACACTTCTAATGGGTTAATATCAAACAAAAAAATGACAGACTGCAATGAACTAGATATCCTTCAGATATCACAATAGCAATTTTTTTTAATTTAAACAAGGTCTGATGAATACTTTTTCTAGATATGAAAACCAAGTTATTCTCAAATAAACGCATCTGTAACTGAAATATAATGGACGGATGAAAATTCTGCCCGTGAATTGTTTTCTCTCTTTTTTTAAGACAAACTTTTATTATTTATTTAAACAGTGAACAACCAAAAAGGCACTTGCTACCTTTAATTTACAGTTACAGCTTTTGTGTTAACAAAAATGTACAATTTTAGAACATTGGTGAATTGACATTCAAGTTAAAAATTATTTAATGTGTGAAATAATGAACGGATGTTAACAAATCCAGAACAGCTAACCCTTTTAAATTTACAATCACAATTTTTACAAAGCTCAGAAAAATCAGATGCTTTCTCACGGCCTCATTGAAGTATACACAGAAATGGTCTCATATTGAGGTTTGGACGGATTAATAATCAAAACTATAGAGAAACAACTGCTTAGACGTACAAGATATTTACAAGATGAACAATATTTTCCTCCATTCAGATCGGATTAAATGCATTTCATCGGAAAACAAATGGGATGTATAAAGCAAAATTGTGTCAAAATAAAGTTGTCTGAAAAATTGAAAATTTTGAGACCAACCACAGCATGTCTCTTATCAAAAACCTGAAGTTGCCTTTCATGGAAGTAGCTTGATTATGTAACCACCTTTATCGGTTTGACTGCTGGAAAAATCAAGACAAACAATCAGAGAAATCCTTTAGTATTCAAAATATCATTTTCAGAGGTTTTGAAAGATAAGTGACCCTCGGATATCAAAATATTCTGTCGTGGTTTTGTTTCCTAATTTTGTGACCTTTCTTTGAGAGCAGGATTCGGCAGTGAATGCCACACCTCCCAACCCTTCAAAATCCAACTGCATGTTTGTTGGATTCTGTTGGAGTGAGCACTGCACTAGTAAACTGATTATGCTTTACCTGGGGTCGGGCGTACCACTATAATCAGAGTCCAACAGTTTGGGTGTTGAGTTTACCATATGGTGTCGGATTTTGCAGGAGTGAGGAAGGATCCTAGTAAATCATTCAAGGGGTTAGGGTTCATATAGACCTCCCTATATGCGTTGCACTGTTCAGATTCAATCTTTCAAAATAGACGCATCTGGGGACAACAGCAGCTAATCCACCTGTGGGTTGTTCCGGAACAGATACTCCGCCTGCACAAAGGAAATTGAAACAAAGATTAATCACGGTCGGTAAATAAATCCACCGTCAAAAATAGAGAGAGGGGAAATCCTGACCCATCACCAGTATTAGCTCCAGGTATTTATGAGATACAACGCTGAAGCAGATGACTTTGACTGGAAGGATTACCAGGCATAGAGAGTTAAAGGGAATGTACATCATTGGCTTTTGCTGTAATTTTCAGAAATGGACTATTTGAGAGGTTAGTATAATAGATCAAATATTGTTACGCTGACATTTTTTAAGTTTTGTGTTCGAAAAGGTTGGAAAAACCAAGAAAAACAAAAAAATTCAAGTAGTCTGGTTCCCTGACTCCACAAAAGATAAAATGGATCAATTTATAGATGATGGAAAATATTGTAAGGCAAGGGAACCAGTCTAGCTGGCCTGCACCCGTTCATGAACATGTAACCAATAGCAAACAAAATTTGGACTGAACAAATGGTAAATTTGGAGCAGTAGTTGAAAAATAGTTAAGTTTTTCCAACGCTGGTCGGCCGACCACCGTTGGAAATGTTTACAAAAATACCATTTTCTTGAAAATGACTTCACACCAGGTGCCATAATTTTACAAGATGCTTGAGACTGTCATTTACCAACATCCTAGTAAGGTATTTCGTAAAAACTTGGTAGTTTTATTTTTCGATGTTTGCAAATGTTGTATATTCCCTTTAAGCATAAGGCTAAAACTCTTTACCCTACCAATAAAGGATTCAACTTAGCATTTTTTTAAAGTAATATCCTGAATTGACAGAAGTACTTCCAGGAAAGAGTTTTAAAATAATCCTTCTGCCAAAAAAGAACCAAATGTAATTTCATTGATGAAATATGCTGTAATATCTGTAGGAAAGATGGGAACAGGTAACTGCTGCTATATTGGATTCAAACCAGTCAGCTGACCCCAAGGTCAGTGGTTCAGTTACAAGACATCTTCAGGAGGTTGTCCCACCCACTAAACCTTGTGAAATGTTTTCTCACTAGCTCTTGGGCAGCAACGAGTATACAGTGCACTTAACATAACTCGGGTGAACGTTAACGCCCAATTTTATAACCTATTTCAGTCTAAAAGATCCCCCACCTCACGCCAACAATAACAGCGCCCTCATGCGGTCACGGGGAGGTGCCATCTTTATGCCTCACTGTCCTTTTTTAAATACCCACGGTTCCACGGTCGTACTGTTAATTACAGTACACCTTTGAATAGGGAAAGGGGTCCAAATCCATGCTACCAATTTAAGTGCTGTCTATCAATTTGGGGTGTTATAGTCAGAAAACTGTCACTTGAGCTTGCTGACAAGTCTTGTCGACAGGATGAATGATTATTCATGCCCTGCTGGCCAGCTAAACTCACTGTAAGGATTTTATTAGACAAACAACAGAGGGACTAAATTTTTTTGCTAGGATTTCAGGGTCAATAGTTCAACTCTTTTTAAAGGGGAAGGAGGAACTTGTGAAATATTATTTTTTTGGCCGAAAATGTTGGAGTAGTTAAACAAATTAAGCAAACTGGACTTTACTTTAGGGCACAATCAAACAATGGAGTGAGTGTGCTGATGTTCCACAGAGATACGCATGGCTTGACCTCTTGTGCATTCAATTTTACTGAATTAAAATAACACAAAAACACCTCGCAGTTTGCTGCCGAATGCAGAGGGTTTACATTGAGATTTCTTACCAGGAAGTCGATGGCATCATCTGGCCTGGCTTTACAGCACTCGATCAATCCCTGGGTCAAGGACGGCATGACATGCTTCATCAGGTAGTTACGCAGTGGAATGGACTGGTTCTCTAGCTGCTCTGTCTCCTGACGTTTGACCTCCTCAAGTCTCTCCGCCTGAGGGCAAAAAAAGAAGAAGTAAGAACAGAATGTTGCAATTGAAGGACTTATAATCAACAAATTAGTCACAGAGCCCGACAGCTTAAATACTGGAGCTTTGTGCATGAGTAACCCATCAACTGTGAAGAAGATAGAGAGAATAAGGGTACTAGTGGAGCACCGTTGCGTCTGTTCACCTATGCTCAGATAAAGTCTCTGATTGGTTTGTGCACATTCGAACTAGTAGTTTGTGTACTCGTTTCAAACTTTGCATGGACCAGGGTGCACATGTATTGTCCTTCCCACACTTGTCTGGATTTAATTTATGTTCCCCAAACGCAGCCAGTCCACTACAATAGCAGCTGAGCTACTTCAGCAGTAAATGCTATCGAAACTTGGATCCAAGAAATTCTGAGCATATCTCATGCATAGTGCTGAAAGTGAGCCCTCAGGTTCGGTTCGGGTTCAATTCGGGTCAGCAATTTTTATCCGAACATTAGTTCAGTTCCAGTTTGGCGGCAAATCAGAACGTCAAATTGAGTTCTTGCGGGACTATACCTCAGGTTCGGTTCGTTTCGGTTTTGCAATTTTTATCTGAACATTGGTTCAGCTCGAATTTTGCAGCAGATTAGAACATCAAATTGAGTTGCTGTGTGACGATACCTGATAATCGTCTTTGTGCGTAATAAACCTTTAGTTTACCTTAATTTGTAGGAATCATTCCCGTGCCAGAATAAACCTGGTTATGCCACACTGCCGCTGCCTTACCACGCGAAAAAAAACAAAATCATGTTTTTTACGTGCTCGAAGTGCAAAATGTTTCAGAGAGTTGAGTTCCGTATGTAAAAAACATGTCCGTATAGCCCATTTTTGTCTTACCAAAAACACATCTCAACAATTTTGACATCAAAAACCATCAGAAAATTTACCCCTTTCATATTTTTTTTCTTTCACATTGATGGAGATTAAGAGCATAAGAAGCGTTGGCAAACCAAGTCAGTACTGTTTGCCTAAAATATCCTTCTGTTTTAAGTAGAAGTAAAATTTGATAATTTTATGGTGCAAGTTTAGATTATTTTGATTGCACTGTTAAAAATACGCGACACTAAAAATTGCGTTTCTCAATATCCAAACTGAACAATTCAGTTCGGTTCGGAGTGCTATGTTCGACAAATTTTAGTTCTGTTCGGTGGTTCGGCTGTAGCTCTTCTCACACACTTGCACTGGCATGATTAAAGCATGCGTAAAGCTAAAGTATGTTCAGAATTTCATTGGCCTGAAAGCCGATATTGTCTAGGCTGGATTTGATTGGTACCCTTCACTGTCGCCGCAGTGGCTTGGCTGCACTCACCCATTCCTTCTCTCTCTGATCTCTGAGCGCTGACTCCTCTGCCTCCTGCCTCTCTCGTTCCTCTTTCTCCTCCTGCTCCTTCTTGAGTCGTTTCTCCGTCTCGGTGCGCTCCATCTCCTCGACTTCATCCGAGGTGGGGCCGTAGTTGCGGGGCTCCCCCATGATCTTGACGACCTGCTCCACGATGGTGGCGTTGTTGGGGTCCACCTCCTTGGTCATGTCTGGATTCAGGGAGGAGACATGAACAAGTTCAATCAAGGACCATTGGTCAAGTACCAGTTTATTCATGATGTTACTTACACCTGCCAATTGATAGTAACATGCAAATTTCACTAGCCAAACACTGGTCCAAACGTCACCCAAACTTCTTGGTCCTGGTTCCCTGCTGTGTGTTATGATGCACACGGCCATTGGTAACCAGCGATGCAACCATCCCCATTAGGCTGGTCACAAATAGTCAGTTAGACTAGTCCAACCATCATTGACATACCAGCATTTGATCAAAATTAAATGAATTACGGTATACAAATAAAACATGGTTTGAGGTTTGATAGTCGATATTAGCTCCCTGAGGTATTGGAAGTTGAAAACTAGTTCCCGAGGCGAAAATCCCAAACTCTAAACCATGTTTCATTTCTTTTACTATACCTCATATACATTCACAAAAATTTCATGAAGTTATGCATATGTTTCTTCTCGGCAAAATGTTGTTGTGCCCCATCTTTTCATGTAGCTGCTGCATGCTGCTAGCTAGGGCGATGTTCGCGCGTGCGCACTACCCCCGTGCGCTAGTTATACAATTGCTTCGTAAAGTGCATGCGTAGTAGACTAGCGCACTGGTAACCAATCCGTGCATATTTAACTTGTACGTGAAACATGGCCAGGGCCTATTGCACAGGGCTGCCAAGCACAGAAATTTGCGAAGTACAGACAATTCTTCCTCAGCAAAGACAGGTTACCAGCCAAAATGGCATACCATGCATATGACTGATTATCCACTGATTTTGGATAAGCAACGTTGTCTGTTTGCGAAATTGGGCCCTAAACATATTACATATAATTTCTTAGCAAAGTGCAAATACAAATGTAAATCCTTATTCCACCAATTACTAAGCAGTTACTCACCAATATGTTCAGGGTGGATCTCCAGTTCGTCAAAGTAGTTAAGCACGGTGGTGTCCTCCTCATTGACTGCCCGGTACTCCGTCAGCCGTCGGATCAAGCCTTCCTCGTTGTTGTGGGTACCAGCCACCGTATTCTCAGGGAGGTTCATGACTCGCTTCTTCAAGAAGTCGTCCGGTGCTTCCAAGGAGGCCACTAGCTCCGGCATGGTGGTCTTGTCATAGATGGGCACCTTGCTGTTCTCATCTTGCTCCTCTTCATCCTCAGCTGTTGAAAAACAAAGATGAAAAGATCAATAGTTTCATTCTTCCTTTGTAAAAGTGAACGTTGAATTTCATTGAGCACAAACAAATGTTGTGTAAGTTTCTAATAACCAGTAAACGCACGAGGACATGTAAACACGATCTGGCAATGTATATTCGCATGGCCAGGTGATGGGTTATATGATCAAGCTTTCCCAGAGTCTCCGGCGGTGGATGTGTGTGCACGTCAGTGGTTCTCATTATTTTTGTACACACCGTGTGTTGAACTTGAACTTGGCTGCTGTACACAGCCTGTCATCCTAGCAAAAATCGCTCCGTGGCGGGGCCTCAGAGTGTTGCAAAATATGAAGGTACGGTGAGAAGTATTGTACAAAAATTGCAAAGGACTCTCATGAGTTAGTGTTAGTTGTGTTTGACTTACTTTTAAAATTTGGCTGATATATCTTCTCTTTTTCAAAAATGATGTTTTTCGGCCAAAACTATTCCCAGCGTCAAGTGGTAAAAAAATGGGGCTGGACTCCCATTGGGGATCAAGTGGCTGATTATGATTGATAAAAGATGCTTCGCTGAAATTGTTTTTTTTCCTACCAAGAAATAAGGTGCCATTGCCCCTTAGTGAATTATCGCTTGCACGAAATATTGTAAAGAAAAGGTAAAGCGCTGTTGGTAGCTAACCACCAACACATTTTGTCCACATTAAGTTTTCACCCTTGCTCACCAGTTACACAAATGTATCCAGTAACAGCACGAAGAAATAAAATAATCCTCAGCACACTTGGAGGGTGTTAGGAGGGAACATTTCAAAATGATTCATGGTTCAATCAGCAGGGGTAGTAATGCTAGATTTTTAGTTGATTAACTTTTTATTATTCTAACTGGTGAAACCCCCCAACAAACTCCATGAGGTATGCTGAATCGATCAGTCACTTCCCAGTCCCCACCCCTCCCTTTTCCCCTTCCTGACATAATCCCCCTACCCCTTCCTCCCTCCTACCCCTTCCTCACCCCTTCCCCTCCCCTAGATCCTTACCAGCAAAGAGTTCCTTAGCCTGCTCCATAGTCTTAGGGAAGCCGTCAAGTATAAAGCCTTGGTTCTGGCACGGCATGGAATGAAGCTTGTCACGGTAAAAGCGAAGGATGTACTGGTCCTCGATGCGACCTAAGAAATAGTCACAAGAAAAAACCCCAGAATGATATAAATCTTGCTATTAAGTCAAACTCTGCTACAAAATTGTGTACATATCATACATCGCTTCATTCAGATCGTCTCCAGAGGGTTGAAATTCGACACAAAAACATCCAAAATAAATTTACACTAGCAATTTGTTAAAATCGTCAATTTCTTTTGACTAATTCACAAGTCTACAGTATCAAATTTGACTGTGGAAATTGCCTCTCTGTTTGGGCAAATAGAGTAAACGGTTGAAAATGTTTACAGTTTAACCATAAGTTTGCCTTCTGAGTTTCTATAATTGAAATACTTAAAAAGGGTAACCTGAAAGGGGTAATATTTCCATACAAAAAAAAATTCAAGCGCATGAGCAGATTCAGCCGTTTTGCTTGGTGTGAAAACATTCACTGGAAATACTGGACTAGTCCTTGTTTTCAAGCAAGGTTTGAATTAGACCAGTGCTTTCGAGTCCATCACAAGTACAGTAACAAGTAAATCAAAAGTCCATTCACAAGTCCAGTCACAAGTAACAAGGGATGAACAATAACAATGGAATGCCTTTGTCAAAGCTCATTTGAATAGCTTGTGATTTAAATTGGAATTGGACTACTTGTGATGGACTTGTGAGGACTTGCAGGGCCTTGTGATGGACTCGAATACAACACTAAATTAGACCGGACAAATGACCTCAAGACACATGTGTATATGAGGACAGGGAACAGCCTCGTGCTTCTGAGATCTTATGGGTTGCTGTGCACAGTGTGACAACTTTTCGTACCTGTAGATCTTATTGGTTGAGCTAACAAGCACACGCAGAATGGAGATATCCACTCCGTTCACAAGTACCCCCTCACCGGCAAAGGAAGTACAGTTGGGGGTGACCGACCGACGCCATCTTGCCTGACTGCAATTCATTTGCCGCGAAGCGCGGCCACTGCGTGTACATAGTACAAATCCCCTGGTGTACGTGCGTCACACACAAGGAAGAGTGCGCGTCAACCAGCGAAATGTCCCACCCAACGGACGTTGTTGCTAGGTAAAAGGGCGCCCTCTTTAGTCGGCGCACGGAGCCCATAGGCAATACGCACGAGTATGTATCCAAGTTGATATTTAAATTAGGTTGACCCCTTCATTAAAGGCCAACCTGACAATCCATGCATTGGCCGGTATTAGACTTTAAATGGCTGACTACAACAGTCTGCCATTTTGAGTCTGTGTTCAGACCTGGTTTGGATGAGATGCTGAGGGGAGAATGTGAAAATAGACAGGGCGTAACTAGAGGTTTCCTTAGAGGTTTTGACAATCCTGAGTTAGCCTATAGCACCCTCTTTGTTCATGCATGCACGGCTCCAAAAAAGCTTACCGTTATTGGATTCCTTGCTCTCCATGATGGCTTCCAGTAACTCCTGGTCCTCTTGTGCCTTGCCGTCATCATCTTCGTTCTCATCAGCGTCGGCTCTGGCTGCACTCTTCTCCTGTTGTTAAAATAAGTCTTAGAGGAGTGAATCTTAGAATGTTGTTTCTTAAAAAGGCCAGGGACTCAAATCCCCATCCACATGTAAGCCTAGGTGGGATTCAAACCCAGTTCACAGAGGATGGTGAGGAAGGGCCAATTTAACTTCCCAGCAAGTTGTTTCTATGAGCAGCCATGTTTTAAATAGTCAACAATTACACTTTACCTGTGATTTTTTTTTACATATTTAAATTTGATCTAATTTTCGGACTTCAAGCAAGTATTGCACATGATCAGGCACGTACACTGGGTGACAAAACAACACTCGGTGACAAGTTCCACTCAGAAGAAAAAAAAATAAAACTGATAAAGTTTTGCTTAAAAAGTCAGGGAAAGTGGCCAGGAAATGCCTCAGATTGCACCACAGAGCATCTAGAATTCAAAATGTTTCGGGGCACTTAAGCAGGCCACTCTGATGATTGAGGTATCTGCTCCCAGTTGACACTTACCAGAACTTCAATAGCTTCATCGATGACGTCTTTAATCTTGATGTGGTGCAGTTTATAATGCTTGCACAGTGCAGCCACCACACAGGTTTTGCCCACGGCAGGGGGGCCCAGGACACAACCTCGCATCGGCTGGAAAACGAAAAAATATCACCAAACGACAATTAAGAAAACTGCTTGTGGGAAAATATCTCACTGAGGAGGCAGCTACCCTGAGATAGTGCTTTGTGACAGCAAGATATTTCGCTGTAGTTATTGGTTGTTCCAAAATTAACAAAAATAACTCAACAAAGTATACAAAATCCCAGTTCGTTTATAAACAGTACTAAAAAAGTATGTAAAGTATGTCCCAAGCCAATGTGGCCCATCAGGCTGGTGTTTATCTCCGGTTTCAGTAGCATGAAACGACTGAGAATATTTATATTTCCCCTGGATTGAATGCCAGTCCATTGCAGGTTACTCCCCAGCTAATGCCGGTGCCCATTTATACTCCTGGGTGGAGAGAGGCAAGTGGGGGTGAAGTGGCTTGCCCAAGGACACAATGTATGGTCAGCAGCTGGATTTTCACAGTACCTGAGTCGGTAATTCTTGTACACTCAGAGCTATACATTAACCCTTACCCTACTAGACCCTCCAACGCATGCCAATATGTGCCTCAAGAAAATCTCCTATGTTTTTTGCATGGCCCTCCAATATCTGCCATGTCATTTCAAGGGTAACTGGACAGGCACTCCAATACATGCCACAGAGAACAATGAGAGTCCTCTGATAACAATCAAGTGCCCCCAGCTGGTCAGTATCAGGTACCCTCCAGGGCCTCCAACTCCTGCCAATTGGAGCCTTCACTGCTACAACAAAGTATCCTCCAATAAACTGCAGCTGGAGGGCATTGGCATAACCAACTGACATGCAGTAAACTACCCTCAGAGAGTAAGGGTTAAACAAATTAAAAATTAGACTGGCACATAAGACTCGCGCAAATAAGCTACTGGCTTGAGCAAATTCATACAAAAAGGTTGCCATGCAAAAAAAAAGGTTGTCCAAAAAAATAAAAAAAATAAAAAAATTAGAAGCCGATCTTGAGGTGGAACAACGTCCGCACGCATGCCGCACGCATTCTTAAAGACGATTCGCACGCACATGTTGCTAACCGTTTCGGTCAAAGGAGCCCAGAGTGCGTGCGTATTACCTGAACTTGACTCACGCCAGCCTGGTACCACCTCAGAAAACGGATGTCGCTGAATCAGTCTACAGTTAGAGTGAACACTAATAAACCCACATTGATGCATGAAAGTCTGTTCAGGACTTACCAGAAGACCCCTCGTAGCCTTAAACTCTTGGATGATCTGAGGAATGTTCTCAATGATGCCTCTCTCTGACACCCAGCGGATGTTCATGTTCTCCTTGGTGTACACGCCGTCCATCCGAAGATTGGTCAGCAGCATGTCAAAGTCTTGTTGCTAGAAATCAACAAAAAAAAACGTACATGTGTACTGCATGAATAAAATCCTAGAGGTCTTTTTACACTATCGTCTCACCTACCCGTGTTGAAATTAACACAGATCTACTGTTAGCTGAACCAGGTTGGATCGAACACCAGGCAGCTATGGCATATTGTTCACACTATTACCAATTCATACAGCAGTAATTGAATTTTTTTGCATGGTTAGAGCCTCACAACCTTATTAGTCTGGACCACAGTTGACGTTTACATCTTGTACAGTGCTGGACCAGTGTACAACCCAAGTTAGATTCCTGCCTGTGTGAAAAGGGTAGCCAAATCTCAGGGTTTGGTCAACCCAGGTTGAACACTGAGATTTTGGATAGTGTGATAAAGCAAGAGGGGAATAAATTCTTGAAAGGGGGCAATACAATACTGAATTTTATGTAAATTTGAGTAAAGAAAATGCACACCCCTCCCAGACTGTCATCAAAACCTCACTGCAAACCATATATAATGAAATGGAGGAAAAAAAACATTGCTTTTTCCAAGCCAAATTTTGAATAAAGGTGAAAAGCATGAAACAAAGTGAAATTATGACAGGTGCAAGACATATTTCCATATAATTGCCAATCAGAGTTAGAAAAATAACAAGATAAATTGTTACAATTTGATATCATTCCATGCTGTAAATGTTTTGAATCTGGAATTGTAGTGTGTGAACAACCAAGCGAAGGCACTCAAACAATATTTAGTTCACTCTGAAAGAATGTGTCACTCATGATACACATATATGGCCTGAATTAAAATTCATCCTCAACATGTTCCTGAAGATAAGTAGGAATCCATTGACAAACTCACCGAAAGCCCCTTGCTGAGCAGTGCATCCTCCTTGGTGATGTGTTTGACTTTGCCGTTACCGAGATTGGTGCTTATGCACTGGGTACACAGAAACAAAACCAGATTGTCAATTAATGATCAATTTCAACCAGTTCTTACTTTGAATTACCATTAATAATGGGTCTATGAAAGAAACTTCTAAAATAACTTAAATATGCCTTTTCCATGCATATCTGAGTTTTACCTCAAAAAATAGATTTATTTTTTCAATTGCTATTTTCTTAACAATAAATAACAGTTATTCACTTTTGAATGAGACATTGAATGAAAAACTCCACGGCCGATTAGTTAAGTTGTTTCTTCACAAAATTCACATTATTAGCTGCCAGGCAATAATTTGGTTCTCGCATGGCAAGTCTACTTGCGCACAAAATAAAAGCCGTTTTTCAGAGGGTTGCAGATGCCAAAAATCGGAATAAAGTAATTCTTTCGTTATTAAAACACAACACACAAGTTGAAAATTTGTTGAGAGAAAAAAAAAATCCATTTTCGAAGAGCACGGGGTGTGCAACTTTAAGCTTAATCTGGACTGATCATGAGGAAAAAACAGTGATTTGAGACAGGTTGACATGCCTGTGATTGACACAAATGCTCGTCCATCTACAGTCCATAAAAGACAGAGGATTTACTGTTTTAGTGGCAATTAGGCCTTTAAAACAAGAACATTCTATTAAGTTCTCCGCATGTCAACAATTATTTATTTTTTACATTAATACAGCCGTTGCAATTCAGTCACTTTCTATTATATTTGGGGCGTCTCAAAACAACTTGAAATAATGATTACATTACCTTTACAATCTCCTCCAGTGAGTTCTGAGAATCGTCTACAGCCAGTAAGTATCTGGTCTTAGGTCTTGCATCGGCAATGTTTTGGATGACACTAAACGGAGAAAATAAAGATAAAAAGACCCAATCATTCTTAGACTCCTTACCACGAACGCTAAGTATAATAAAGACCACCTCTAACTCAAGTTAAAATGTTTGTTTCTTGTCCTGCCATTTCTTTTTAAAGGCATGTGGGAACACTGGTAGTTACCTACTGATTTAAAGGGAATATACAACATTTGCAAACGTCGGAAGACAAAACTACCCTTTTTTGTACGAAAACCTTACTAGGATGTTGGTAAATGACAGTTTAAAGCATCCTGTAAAATTATGGCACCAGGTGTGAAGTCATTTTCAAGAAAATTGGTATTTTGTATAAATTTCCAACGGTGGTCGGCCGACCACCGTAGGAAAAACCTGACTATTTCTCAACTACTGCTCCAATTTACCATTTTTGTTCAGTCCAAATTTTGTTTGCTATTGGTTACATGTTCATGAACGGGTGCAGGCCAGCTAGAGTGGTTCCATTACCTTACAATTTTCTGGCATCTATAAATTGATCCATTTCATCTTTAGTGGCGTCAGGAAACCAGACTCCTCGAACGTTTTTGTTTTTCTTAGTTTTTCCAGCATTTTCGAACACAAAACTTCAATAATGTCAGTGTAACAATATTTGATCTATTATACTAACCCCTCAAATAGTTCATTTCTGAAAATTACAACAATTGCCAATGATGTACATTCCCTTTAATTAGAAAAACCTTGATCATAAGGGAAGATGGTGATGGTACCAAGTACCCTGTCGAATTATTCGCCCCAATGGTATCATTTGGAAGGAAACAATTATTATGGGAATATGGTGGTTTTAAAATCTGTGCACGCAGGCACACTTTTTTTAAAACATAAATAAGCACTGGAATCCAGCTAAGAGAACCAAAACAATTATGCATATATTTGTGTTTCTCAAAATGTATAACACATGTCCACTGAGCTTAAACTTCTTATGCACTGTACTTAAGATTTTGAGCATTTGTAGCTTCAAAGGAAAAATATGCACGGAAAGCAAATGAACCTATGTATCTTTAAAGGAGTGAATTTTCAAAGGATGAGAGAAAAAACTGCAACGAGCTATTCTTAAGTTAGGGAGCCAACATTCTGTCAGGGGAAATGTTGTTGTATTAGGTTTTTTTTTAAATGAGTTCTTGAAACGATTCATTCAAATCAATTAAAAAGTGATGTGAAATCTGCACTCACCCAGCCAGATCTTTGACATGGATAGTGGGCAGGATGTTCATGCCATTGCCAAAGCACTGAAGGGCTTCAATTTCACCGTGCCAAGCCGCCTACAAAGAAAAAAAAAAAATAACATTTGTATTTTTGGGCTAAGAATTAGTTTAATTAGAACTAAAAGTTGGTCTGCAACTAATAAATTACATAAAACAATAATTTGATTCTCATTCTATTTTTGCAGCACAAAGAGCCAAAAAAAAAAAAGAATTTAATTTACTGTATGACCCCAACAGTCTTTATTTCATTTGCTCCAGGTTAAAAAGCAATTACTTTAAAAAGTAGAATCAACTTCATTATGATTGAGATGTAAAACTTGTTTCATCAGCAACACAATTTTTGTGTGGATTACTTACGACAAACGCTGAGTGTCTTTAATATATAAGTCAGATTTGAAATTTGTAACAACTTGAAGTTACATCCGACCACTGGATTACACAACATCCACAATAAAAAAACAACACATTGACTAATGTATGTTTGACTCACCTTGTACAAATAGTGGAATATATTCTCCCCTCCGCCATAGGTAAGCCCAGAGGCGATGACGTAGGTCACAAACTTAGCTTTGTTCTGGAAGAGAAGGAAATTGAAAAATTCAGCATGGAAAGCAAGTATTCCAGATGCTACACTGTTCACTTTTCTGAATGCAAAGTTTTTATAAAATGAAGTTGACGACAACAACATCTGTATTTGTTTAATAAAAAGTCCACTATTTTATGCCTTTACCACCAACATGCAAATTAGGCAAACAGAGGATACAACTAGCTAATGAATGATTTAAAGGGAATATACATCATTGGCTTTTGCTGTAATTTTCAGAAATGAACTATTTGAGGGGTTAGTATAATAGATCAAATATTGTTACACTGACATGTTTGAAGTTTTGTGTTCGAAAATGCTGGAAAAACCAAGAAAAACAAAACTGTTTTAGTAGTCTGGTTTCCTGACTCCACTAAATATAAAATGGATCAATTTACAGATTCCGCAAAATTGTAAGGTAAGGGTACCAGTCTAGCTGGCCTGCACCCGTTCATGAACATGTAACCAATAGCGAACAAAATTTGGACTGAATTAATAGTGAATTTGGAGCAGTAGTTGAAAAATAGTTAGGTTTTTCCAACGGTGGTCAGCCGACCACCGCTGGAAATTTTTACAAAAATACCATTTTCTTGAAAATGACTTCACACCAGGTGCCATTAGTTTACAGGATGCTTTAGACTGTTATTTACCAACATCCTATTAAGGTATTTCATAAAAACTTGGTAGTTTTATTTTTCGATATTGGCAAATGTTGTATATTCCCTTTAACTTGTGGTGTAAAAAAACTAGTCTCCCAAGGTGATCCATGGAGCATTCTGTTTTCCTTGAGGTGAAGCTGAGGAAATGGAATGCTCCACGGATCACCGAGGGAGGCTAGTTTTACTTCACCACGAGATAAAGCAGTCAATATTTGTTTTATAATGTGTCATCCACAGTTTCTGCTTGATTTTAAGAGATTACTGATTAATTCAACAACAAAAAACTCCGACAAAAAATAGTACTTCTATTACTGTTTTTACAATGTGAAATAATTAGAAAATTCACTCACTTTTTTCCAAACTACCCCCTCATGAAATGTTAGAACCCAACTCTTCTGTCCATGTGAACAATACGCGCAATGCCCACACCCATATGCATGTGCATACAGACATCCGGCTGCTACATTGGTTGCCATGCGTACAGTACTTTTTCAGCCATTGTATGGTCTTTTTGGCCATTGTATAGTCTTTTTGACCATGCAAGGCAAGATGGTAAACATTGCCTATACCATGTATAGGCAATCGGCCAATCAAAATACAGAATCTGTGGGTGTGGTGTTATATGTGCTCCAGAAGTGGTCCATATGTCTAATGGTATCACCACAAAATGATTCAAGCTCTGTTGCATTGTTTGATATGACGCAAATTCAACTTATGGGCAATTCCACGGTTACTCACGTTACATTTTTGATGTACTTTTGAGTTTCCTTGGGCTGTAATTACCTTACTGAAAAGGTTTAATAACTGTTATCCCCATTGTAGATACAGTAGACCTAGACCTACCTAAGCACCAAAGATGACATCCAGAAAAATGTGTTATGTATGATAAAACAAGACGCACAAAATCGGTTACTCACGTTACATTTTCATAACGTGAGTAACCCATTTTGTGCGTCTTGTTCATCATACATAACACATTTTTCTGGATGTCATCTTTGGTGCTTAGGTAGGTCTAGGTCTACTCTATCTACCACGGAGATAACAGTTAATAAACCTTTTCAGTAAGGTAATTACAGCCCAAGGAAACTCAAAAGTACATCAAAAATGTAACGTAAGTAACCGTGGAATTGCCCTTATGACAATTGATGAGGGAACCAGATATTTTACATCAAGGGCACTCATCATCTGGCCCTCAATCACTGTTGCAAGAAAAAAAAAACCCTAAATAAACAAACAAACAAACAAACAAATGAGTTTGGCACTCACCGTCTTGCCCAACTTGATGACCAGCTTCTCAGCGCTGATGTGGGCCTTGAAGTTGGAGTGTGGCTTCCTCCGTCTGTAATCCTCCTCGGTAAATGGGATCTCGGTGTCGTCCTAGCAAAAACAAACAAAACGAAAAAGACAACAATTCAAGTTACCATTCTGTGTGAGGAGATTCCAAACTCTACAGAAGACACCTACACGTCAGACAACATTACTGCACCACATAACATGACAGTCTTTGAAAAGTTTTTAACTTCGTGAGATCTTGATGTTGGAATTTTTTTTATTAGTGTTTTTATATATTTAGTCAGTGACAAGCTGCAAACAAGTTAAATCACAGCGCTGACAGATGCGTTGAAGGCTGAGATCCACACTACTCGTAAATATTTGACAATCTGTGGCAAAAAGTTTTAAATGAGGTGGCAAACGACAAAAGATAGTGAAATCGGTCCCAATGTGGACACAACATGTCATCTTCAATTACGTAATCAGCAAGCAAAAAGGTCTCTTCTGATTGGTCACAATCTGGGGGCCGTCAGAGGTTTTTCATGTATACTTTATTGCAAGATCTGGATGCAATTGATTGACCTTCACTTACTGGATCTACTGGCTTGCTCTTGGCCCACGTCATGATGCTGGAGATCAGGACAAACATCTTGGGGGACTCAAATCGCTCCAGCTCTGCATGCAATGCTGTCAAAATACAAACATACTTTACATTTAGAAAATAGACAATCCAAAATAACCAGGGCTTAAAAAAGGGAGAAAAAAAAAACCTACCAAATCTGTACAAACAATTCCAAACTCCTTTGAATAAGGGAATAAATGTGTGCTCCGGAGGTTTTTATCACTCTGTTTAAGACCACTTAGAGTCTGGGTGCTGATAATTATCAGCACCCAGACTCTAAGTGGTCTTAAACAGAGTGATAAATACCGACGGAGCACATATTTATTCCCATTCATAAATACCTTTTCGGTAAAAAAAAATCATATAATTCGTTCAAAACATCCCGATTTTGTTCAACAAATTCACTTTATGCTTTTTGAAACATCCCTCTTGCAAAATAATGGAGTGTTCAGCTGGCGAGTAAGATGTAAACAACCCTTTTATGGAGATTGACGCGCGCGTATCATGTTCTGCGCGATGTCGCGCAGAACGCACCTGGCGCGTTGCGTTTTGAATTTAGAACTATAAAATTCTGACTCCCTGGTAGTGTTGCGCATGCCTACGTGAGGATTGTGAACGTTCAAGCAATGAAACGATAAGAGGCACTGGATTTTTAGGAGTCCACATTTTATTGTGACACTGGAAAAGTGTTTAAGACCAGCTAGCCATGTCTTTATCATCCGTTTAAGACCGGCCACGTGACGGGCTCTCGACCAATAGGAATGCATTAACTGTCTTAGGTATTTATGAATGTCTTTTAATATCTGCTGAGTTTATCCCAATGTGAAAATGGTATTGATATGCCTGCATATGCACAGTTGGAAGCCAGTTTGATATTTCAAATGTGCATGCGAACAACATCATACGACTATTTTACTTCGGGATGAACATAACAGTTGCATATGCAAGTTGTGTTTGGGACATGGTAACTGAATCCACATTCTTCAATTATTCGTGTAATCAAGAAAAAAAATGAAAACTTTCACTTCACAAAAGTTTTGAGCATAAACATGGTGCCGTCCAAAGGTTTTGAAATCCTGCACTAAAAGAAACACGTCTTTGTTTTGTTGGTACCTGCTATGATCTGCACATATAAGAACAATTTTGAAAGAAAGAAAATTGTGAAATGTTGATTTTGGAATATGCAAATGAAATGGTATCAGGTCAACTCGGACCCAAACCAAGTCGGACCCATGCCAAGTCGGACCCATGCCAACTCGGACCCACGCCAACTCGGACCCACGACCAACTCGGACCCACGACCAACTCGGACCCACGACCAACTCGGACCCACTACTAACTCGGACCCACGACCAACTCGGACCCACTACCAATTCACATGCTGGCTTTGAATTTTGTGGGTTTTTTTTACGAATCCGATTAACTTTTTATACTTTTTTGATTTAACTTTTTTGTTTAATATGGAACCTTCGTTTTTCTTGCAGTGTATGCAATGGTGTTTATGTGTTTTGTTTTTTTAAATAGAGATTAGAATAGACTTCGTTTTTATATCTTATTTATTTTATTTATTGACTTATAATGTTTACTTATATTTATTGAGTTAATAATGTTATGTTTGAAAGTGTTTATGTTTTAATGCCATACTTTCCAATTTTATTTTTCTATGAAGATCTGTTCTTAATTTGTATACTCGTTTAATACGTTGAAGTTTGGATTAAAAACGAAATAAATGCTGTTAAATTTAGCAAGATGGTGTGAACGATGTCAATTAATATGTTTTATTGAGAGTAAATAATTGGTTTAACTTTTACAGCGTAATATGTTTTAATGGAAACAATTAAAAATAATAAATAATTAATTACACTTTTAAAGCGCATTTCAATGCGCTTTACAACGACAAAAATGTTATACTGCTGCAATACAGATATGAGATAATTTACCTTACAATTACAATGAACATTTATACTAAACAGCATCACTGTCATGACTGTAATACTAATAACAGATGAGAAGTGGACAAACTTTATGAAATGAATGATTGAAAACGATGTCGAATGATTGAAAACGATGGGTCCGAGTTGGTCATGCATGGGTCCGAGTTGGTAGTGGGTCCGAGTTGGTTGTGGGTCCGAGTTGGTAGTGGGTCCGAGTTGGTCGTGGGTCCGAGTTGGTAGTGGGTCCGAGTTGGCATGGGTCCGAGTTGGTAGTGGGTCCGAGTTGGCATGGGTCCGAGTTGGCTTGGGTCCGAGTTGGTTTGGGTCCGAGTTGGATCGAAACCAATGAAATAATGAACTGGCTTTAACCAAACTGGCTGACTGTGATAATTAAGGGCCCAATGTCATGGTGTTTCGAAGCACAAGATTGTCTTCATCTGTTTTAACCCTAAAAGGGCCAGGTTATTTTGACCATCTCTCAGCCTAGGGGTGGGGGGGGGGGGTGGCGGACTCTGCCCCCCTAAGATCTCGGCCAACGAGTGATGAAAAATTTTGAAACTCGGTACATGCATAGAGCAACTCATAATTAACACACCCAAGAAATTTCATGACTATAGGTCAAAGGGTTTAGGAATTATGGCTAATTAATTATTCATATGTATGAATGGTAATTCTGCTCTGTGTACACGACATATATGGGAAAATTCAGTTTTCACGGCGCGTAGCGCCAGGAAATTTTGTGACCGTGGTCCGATTTTTATATTTTTGGTATCAAAAGATGCGCAAGGCTCGAGGCTAAAAAGTCACAACAGCTCGGGTCGCGATTTTTTTTTTAAAGCTACCGCGGAAAAAGGTGAGGGGGGGGGGGGCCGGATTCCGCCCCCCCCCGGCCTTTTTAGGGTTAAGGAGCCCGTGAGCACACTGAAAGGCACGCTTGCCTCAACCCTCAGGGTTGAAACAATAGAAATCTCCATGCGTGCCCAACCACATGCACATCAACGCTGAGAAACAATGCTTTCAAAGAGGTTAGCACAATTGTCTTCCATACTTAGCACAATTTTTCTGCTGACTGTTACCAAGCACCATGAAATTGGGCCCAGGAATCGAAATATCTTGTGATTTTGATAACGACACACTGATTAGACCTTTTACCTGAAACGGCCCAGGAGGCTTCGTCTATCTGACTAGGATCCTCATTGATGTCGTAGACTACCACGTCACATTCAGCAAGATGCTCCAACATCTGTTCTTTCTCTGGAAACTGCAGTGGAGGCGGGAGGCAAGGGGGGGGGGGGATTGAAGACATATGTTTAAAGGCTTCAGATGAAGAATGCAAATTTCTCCCCCAATAATTTTCTCACTAGATTGTAGATTTTCTAGTTATACTGGATGACAAGTCAAATCAGGAGTTTGTTCACAAAACATTTAAAAAAAAAAATCTCACTCATGTCAACAACCAAAACTAAATGTATATTTGCCTTTTATGGATCATAAACAAATGTTTAATATTAGGTTTTGCCCTTCACCGACGTATAAAACACTGTGTACTCAGTGTGTTACCTCCCGAGTGAAGTTGGAAAAAATCACTCGGGGACTCGAACCCACAACCTCCTGCTTTCTAGTGCAGACATCTTACCACTCGACCACTGAGCTTGCGGGATCTGTTGGCTGGTTCGAATCGTACGTAGCATCGGGTACCCAACATAAAAAAATGTTAGTAAACAGGACTTTACAACATATTTTGTAGGTTAGAAACTTTGATTAACTTCAGTGCAAACAAGTCAAAAAAAGTTTGTTTTGGACAATCGGACTAACAAAAACTCACACTGATGATCTCTTGCACCCAAGCAGGTTTGGGTTTGTTGGGGTTCTTGAGTGAGCCAATGATGTGGTACGTGCCCTCCTTGGGTGGGCCAACAACATCACTCTTGACTGAAGCATCATCTTCCTCCTCTTCTTCGATTTCTTCAAGTGACGCACCGACGATGCAGTTGGACAGGTACTACAAAGGAAAAAATACAGATAAGAAGTAAATAAACAAACATTTTGTTGTTACGCTCACCATTACAGAGGGAGTGAGTTCCAGCATCTAGGTCCTGCTACAGAAAAAGCTTTGTCACCTGCGTGGTGAGCCCCACTTGTGTGGCCTCAGTATTGCTCCACTGTACGTTAGGCCACATGTCTGGTCTCCCAACCTACTGAGTAGTTTAGTCCCAAACTGGCGCATATGGACTCCAGAAAGATGTCTAAATTTCTCAAAAAGTTTGAAGAAAGATTACCTAATCTACCAGGAGGGTAAAAAATGAGACATCACAGAAAACAACCGTATGCAGTGGTAAAAAAAATGCCAAAAAAAGTGCGCTAGTTTCGGACTTAACTCCTCAGTAGGTCACAAAACCAGACGGGTGGCCGAACGTACGGCGCAGCTATAGTCTTACTAACAGGCAGTGTTGTAGTACTCGGACTCGAGTACCACTCGAGTACTTTTTTGGGAGTACTCGTACTTGTACTCGAGCTCGAATGTCAAAGTACTCCTACTCGAAATGACGGTACTTGTATACGGGCAGCAAAGTACTCGTACTCGACATGTCGAAATTGTACTCGATCATCAAAGTACTCGCAGTCGAATAGCAGTACTCGGGGGGAAATGGTATAGCTTGACTTTATATACCACGGCCTTATTTTATCGATACTTTCAGTTTGAGTGGTTGATTGGCTTGTGGAGAAATGGATGTTTCCTGATTTTCCTCTGTGCTCGTCCGGACAAACACATTTAACAGCTAGCCATGAGTGGGTCTGTATATCGGTCTGACTGGGCCTGGGCCAATTACGCACAATGAAGCATTTGCCGTATGGCCGTATTCGGAAATACAAGTACTCGTACTCGTACTCGGAAGAACAGTGTTGGTACTCGTACTCGTACTCGGAAGTACGAGTACTCGTACTCAGAGACCTGTTCTTGTACTGGGAGGTACAAGTACTCGTACTCGGCAACTTAAGTACTCGGCAGAACTTGGTACTCGGAAAAAAGTACTCAACTACAACACTGCTAACTGGGGCACTAGAACTCCTTTTTTTTGACATTTAGGATGTTGGTCAGTCGTACTAGCGTCCCACTACAGAAGCATTCTTCTCAATGTTTCAATTTCCAAAGTTCACTACACAAGTTGCCAAAAATCACGCAAAATACTTGACAACAATACCTTTGAAAGCACCTACTGGCTTCTCCACATGTTAAAGACAAAGAAATGGGGCTTCAATGATACTCATGATTATTTTTTGGGTAGCATATCCGTGAAATTCAACTGCTATAGCACAGACATAACACATCGATTCATTCAAAAATGTTAGTGGCTGCGTTTTGCAACGCATTGTCTATGGACGGTCATACAAACACGAACGCGAAGCGCAGCGAACATGACCGTGACCTGCATCGATAAACAAACTCCGCATGCAGATCGGGGGATACACCAGTGACTGTTTCATGACAAGGCGTGGTACAAGAGTACGCCTGCAACATGCATAGTGCGCCTTGTCATGAAACAGACGCAGGTGTGGAGAAGCCAGTAGGTGCTTTCAAAGGTATTTTTCGTGATTTTTGGCAACTTTTGTGGTGAACTTGTGGTGAACTTGTGGTGAACTTTTGTGGTGGAAAATGAAACATTGAGAATGCTTCTGTAGTGGGGCGCTAGTACGACAGACCAACATCCGAAATGTAAAAAAAAAATGGTTCTAGCGCCCCAGTTAGTGGGACTACAGTGCAGCAACCAAGGTCGACAAGTGGGGCTACTGCGTGGTTGAATGTACGTGGTATTTTTAAGTTTTGCTCCAGTCTGAGCGGAGGCTCTGACTGTGCGGATGAAAAAAGTGGCGTCAGGATGCAACATTATTTTCTTCGGATTAGTCATCTAATGTAGAAATGAGTTGGCCAGCTAGGGCACACATGCTGGGGTGGGGGGATGACCAGCTCCCCTCCCCCCTCCACATTCAGCCATAGCCCCATACATGTGGCCAATTTACTGGACTGCCTCCGTAAATAAAGGCCACACTTCCACCATGTACAAAAACATGTCGAACTTTGTCAAATTTTGATTTTTACATTAAGGCTTAGTTTGAAGTTTATTTTTGCTTTAGAAGCATACTCATCCTCTGTAGCGCGGACGTACGTGTGCATGCACGTACTGGGCTGTTGTCTACAAGTAATGTACATGTACGTACATGTACGTACGGCGCCGCCGCACGCACGTCCAAAAATACGAGGTCATACGTCACAGACTGTTTATGCATATTCATGAGTTACAGCGCGGCCGCCATTTTGAAATCGCATGGGGGAGCATTTTCGGGACGATATTTGTGGAAGATGATGACTGAAAGTCGTCTTTTGGCCAGATGGATGAAAATATTGAGACCAAAGAACGTTTTTTCGAGTTGCTCTACGACTAAGAACCTTAACTGTGGAAATTTTTGTCCTGGATGAAAAGATAATCTCGATCAAAAGATGTAGCAAAATCGCTACATCAGTGGCCAAAAAAATTCAGTCTTTTTGGAAGCATTCAGCATCTGGCCGTACTACAGAGCTTGCGATAGTACTGTACGGCCAGACGCAGTCGGGCTAGAAGAGCAACTGTTCAACAAGAGGTCAAAAGTGTAATGACTGCATGTTTTTACTTAGTTATAAAAAAAATTTGATATTAAAGTGAAAAAGACAAGAATATTCTTTAATGATGATTTCAATTTTACCTGTTTTTGTTATATTTTATTATTTTTTAATTTAAATTAAAGAAAATAATTAAGTACAAAAACTAAAATAGTGTTCAAAAGTAAGATGTAAATTTGCGATCGAACTTGAAAATGACTGCGATCATTCTGCGCGCGTGCTCGTTTCAAGTGTTAAGATGTCTCAGTGCGGAAAGGGCATATTTTTCATCATTTTTGCCGAAAACAGACAGAATCCACCGATGTTTGTTGGGTGCACATAACGTGAGTATGTCATGAGGTATTGTACGGAGTTTAGGGGCAAACTGTGCAGCGGTTCTGTGGAAAAAAGCTTGGTTGGGATGGACGTTTTTGTACTTAATTAGTGTTTTGTGCTGACAACAATTTTGCGGGGTTCTGAACCTATGAGGCTCCACTACGTGGAGCCTCATAGTTCTAGGAGTAGACGTTGGTATGAGTCCAGTCAATCACATGAATCAGGAGGAGGTTTCGTGCTGCCTTTTTCAGATGTCTAATTTTTGTGAAATTTCATGTCGAAATTTTGATACGCAAATGGTGCAAATGAATCTGGAAATTCACGAAAAATAGACATCTGAAAAAGGCAGCACTCATTCTGATTAGCCTGAGGGTGAGTACTAAAGCAAAAGCAAACTACAAACTAAGCCTAAATGTGAAAATTTGACAAAGTTCGACATGTTTTTGTACATGGTGGAAATGTGGCCTTTATTAAAGGAGGAAATCCAGTAAATTGGCCACATTTATGGGGCTAATTCAGCCATTGCCAAGAACTCCAAACAGCAACTTGAACCTGAACTTCAGCTTTCGGTCAAAATGGAAAGCTTTTTGTGACGGTGGCACTTACTTTCCCAATATTCTTGCCGTGATAACAATCAACGTGGTTAACAAATATGCGCTTGCTGCCAATCTTTCCTGTTGTTTCTGACTCCTCTTCTGCCATTTTTCCAGCCAAAATTCGTGTTAAAATTCAACAAATTCTGCTTTCGCACGGTGGTCGTTGTGTCTTTTGCAGGTTGTGTACTTGTCGCTATGAACGTCACGTGACCATAACACGACTACGCTTTAGGCTAATGAGGGCGCTATGTATTTTTTTTGGGCTCGCTGCACTACCGTGTGCAACACATGGTGCGCAAGAACATTGTGGTACCTGTACGTCTTCAAAAAGTATTAAAAAAAATTGCCATCAATTTCACAAACTTTTATTTTAGCAAAGAGGGAATCCGGTATTTCAAGAATCAGATTCAGTGTGCCTTTTTAATGTGCTATTTAATTGTTCACCCCCTTTTAATAAAGTAGTTTTCCCATGTGCGTTCTCTGAATAAAGCAGTAGTAAAAGTTCGATCATTTTTCTCGAATTGTCAATATAAATATTCTAATTAAACTTAAAAAAACCCTTGTTTATACTTTATGTGCGTCTGCAACATCTTCAGAAGGCTTGTATTTGGATTGTTTCTGCGTCTCTGAGGCACATAATATCCGCCGGATTTGTTGGGTCGGAAAATCTCAAATTAATTCGAAATTTGTAAAATATTAATTTTAGTAAACGTGGGCGAAGTTGTTTTTTGTTTTCGTTTTTTGGGGGGTTTTTGCTCAATGACTTATTCAAATGTAAATAATTTTTTTCATTACTGGACAAAAAGTTGTATGTTGTGGGCGAACTTAAAATAGTAAAAGGAGAACAACTTAAAAATATTGAGAAAAAAATCCTGATGAGGTTTTGAATCTGATTTCAGTGACGTGTGACACAATATATGGTGACTTTATGATGCGCTCGTTGGTCATATCCGTCTTCCTCTACGCCCGATCTTCCTCCCGATCCCTTGCATGCACCGAACGTATACGCTACCATTAATCTGCACAGAAAGATTTCGATTATTCACCACACCGAGCTTTAATTCCATGTGTTGGAGATATTTTAATCTCAATAATATTTACATTACGAAACTTATACAATAAAATACACAATATGTAATTATTTACAACTATTAATACATGAATTGCTATCGTAGCAATAACAATAGAAAGCTTGCTAATTAAGCTACCATTCTCTACACAGTCATGATCTGTTCATTAAACTAAAATTCTCCAATAAAATACAGTGTCAATATCATACAATATAATCAACAATACGGTGTACTTTGTCCGCAACGGACTTGGAATCATACGAACGCCCTTTTTTTCTCATTTCACATTTATGTCCAAAGTGAATGTTTGACTTCCGACATTGATCAGTGGTGATATCCTAAAATAAACTGACCAAATTATGCTGCAAAAGGCGAACGCATTGCTAGGTCTAGCAAGTAAAGAATTTCGTTTCAAGTTCGTTCCCCGTGCTCTTCAATAAATTAGATTTTTCTTTTTATTAATAAACGTTCAAATTGTATGTTTTATTCAAACAACGAAACACCAAAACTCTTTTCCCCCTTTGTTTAAACGTCTGCAGCCCTCTGGAGGAAAAAAAAATAATGAAGAGTGCAGGTAATTGTTGATTATTTACATAAGGCTAAAAAATTAAAAAAATAGTCGGTCTCTGGTCAGACCGAAGTTCCGGAATTGATGCGGCGACGTGTTTTTTTTTTTTTTTTTTTGGGGGGGGGTGGCTTTTTTTTTCAAACTTGTATTGTACAGACAAGGTGGGTACTATTTTGCTTTTTTGTGTCCTCATTATACATTGGTGTCCTCCATAATTTGCCTTGGTGCCCTTTATCATTTGCCTTGGTGCAGTTTCCCCATTCCTTGGTGCTCCTTGGTACAAAAATTTGAGGAGGCGCGGCAATAGAGGGCGCTGTTGTAGCTTCCGAGTTAATTTGAAGGGGAAAAAAGGTTGACGCGCATAATTAAAATCGACGCGCGCGCTGACCAGAGACCGAGTATTTTTTTTTTTTTGGCCAAATGGACACCCTTAAATAATAGCATGATGCTCGTCTTTCCCAAGATGAAATGCCTTAACTGCTTTTTTCCCCTTCTTTTTCTTTAACCTCTGTTTACAGTGTACTGCAAACGGGGTGGAAACTCCGTGTAGTCAATTTCAAGAAGGAAAACAATGATGATTATTCTCGAGTAAAGTGTCTGATACAGGCTCAAACAAATGAAATGTGTTGGAACGAATTCAGCAAATCGTTTGCGCACAATTGCCTAGGAGAAAGATTTTTAAAAAATGGTGGAGGATTTCGACCGACCGCTTATGACCAGTGTTGATTGAATTTTCATTTTAAAGAAACACATTGTTCTTTGAGTGACATAAAAACTGAGAAAAGAAAACTTCAAAAGACATCAAATATTTCTTAATTTCTGATGTGTACACGGAGGTGGAAAAACAAATCAAAAGGTGAGTATCGAGTTTGTTCTAGCGGCCTCGCACCCCGTGATCCTGCGGTTTATCGCAGCGAGATGCGAAACGAAGACGCTTCAAGTCTCGAGTTCGGCACCACTAGGCCACGGCTCACCCGGCTCAAAGGGTACAAATTCACAATTATATACCTTATATCGCGCAAATGGCGCAAAAGTTGTGCAATCATTGTTTGTGAATGAATGCTGTAGAACGCCATCTATTGTTGGATTATTGCCAGTCAAAGTAATGATCGATTCGGTACAAACCAATACAGCGCCCGCTATGTAGCAAGAGTCTTGAACTTTTGACCAACCAAATTTTAACAGGGTAATAATTCGACAGTATGGCAGGGGCGGCGGAACCGCGGGGGAGGGGGGGGGGGGGGGGGGGGGGGGGGGGGGGGGGGAGGGGGGGGGGGGGGGGGCGAAGGGGCACTTGCCCCTCCCTTCCCCCGATTTTCCCAGCCAACAAAAGTGCCCCTCTCGCAGTCATTAATGTGGCCCCTGGAGATGAAAACAAAACTGCCCCTAAAATGCACGCATGAAAGCATTATGATCGCGCTTAAAAATTGTCTCCTCTCTTGTAATGCAAAAGTGCCCCTCAAGATATACACATTTACCCCTCGCGCATTAACAAGATTGTGAACCTTCTTGAGAAGGAAATCTATCACTCGAAAGCACAAACACCCCTCTCGCAATCATAAAAGTGTGCCCCTCTCGAGATAAGAAAATGACTATCAAAAACAATAGTGCTCTACTCGCCGATAACTTATCGAGATGGAAAACTGCCCCTCGAAAGCACAACTACTAGTGCCCCGCTCGCAACAAAAAACTGTGCCCCTCTCAAGATGCAAAACTGGCCTAAAAAAATAGTGCTCCTCACGCGAAAAAAATGGTCACTGAACTGTCCATCAAAAGCAACATTGCCCCTCTCGCGATAAAAAAAAATGGTCCTCTGCATAGGCCGGCCTAACTACTCAAATTCAAGGGCGGACCCAGAGAGGTTACTGCCGGGGCTGTGCCGGAGAAATGACCTGATTTGAGAACAATACGGCTATACTGCGACTATTTCCGGAATAGGCCTACACTGTAATTTTTTGAGTAAGGGAATTAAGATTTTAAAAAAGAATTGAAGCAAACTTGTTTAAAGGTGTATATCAAATTTTGTTCCGGGTAACATGTATTCCTTGCAATTTGAAAGAAAATAGTTCAACAATTGTCTCCTTTTTTACACCAACGGATGTTGCACCAACGGATGAGCAAGTGCCCCTTTTTGGTGATGCCCCCCCCCCCCCTCCGTTTGAAAAGCGTTCCGCCGCCGCTGACATATTACAAAGCGTTATCGCGATCGGCCCTTGCCTTGCAAGAACAGTCGGCGCTATGGCTAGTCAGCCATACGTACCTCACACGGGAAGTTCAGAATAGTCCCAGACGAAACGCTTATCGATTGCGCTTAAAGTACTGCTGATACGCTAAATTAAATTATGAAAACGATAAGACCGACCCTGTGGGATCCGAATCCTTGATCGATCTTAAGGTCACGGCCCCCGAGCAAGAAGCTTGAGAGTTAAGGCAAAATAAAAAAAAAACATGTTTAGCGTCCTGCCTCTTTGACAAAAAGGAAGGAGGAGGCCCTTTTTTTTTTTTTTTCTTTTCAAAATGGCCGCCCGACACATGTTTCAAGACAACGCGGCCGGGCTTTTTTCAAGATGGTTACCAGCTTTTTTCAAAATGGCCACCACTTGGACTCATTGACTATTTCCACAGCTTTATACACGGTATAAAAGTCTAAAAATACGATTTCTTTCGTCAGAGATCGTTAAAATTTATCAATTTTTGTCTTTTAAAAAAAAAAAAAAAAAAAAAAAAGGAGGCGGCCTCTAAAAAGGAAGCGGGCGGGGACGCTAAACATGTTTTTTTTTTTACTTCGCCTAACCGATGAGAAATAACAACATCTCAGCCTGGACTCACGGATGCTGGAGAATCAGCAGTCTATCAGCCGCAAGTAGGGACCAGATGTTTTAGAGTGAAAAAAAATATGCCCGGAAGAGTTCGGGAAAAAAAATTAATGCAGTAGTAACTGTCTAGGCCTATTGAATCGATTGAATAATTTCACTTTGGACGTCTTAATTCTCCTTAGGTTCTCTCGGATAAGCTGATGTACTTTGGAAACAAGAGAGGTCGGCGAGTTCATTTAATTTTTCCCGGCGTCCAATTCTCATCATACGGTAATCATCGGTTACACACGGACAATTATAGTAACCATCAGGAGCAAGAAATAGATAATGGTTATTTGTATAGAAAAATCATACCCGCCACGTCATTTTAACGGAGTTGGTAGATATCGGTTGATTTTTTTAATAATTTGTTTTAATATTTAAAATTCCGCTTCCAAAATTGTACACTTCCTTTCATCGGATTGATTTCAAGCTTTGAACAAACCAAGACAACAATGACAAAGTGCATTGACAAGTGTTGTCAAGATGACGTCATCGCAGGGCATGTGGCGTCATGTGATAATACTTTATTTTTGTTATAAGATGGATTTTTTTTTTATTAGGTTAATTTTTGTTATTATTCTAAGCATTTTGAACAACCTTTAACTTTATCAAGCACTCTAAAAGTGACTGCAAAAGGACAAACATTGGTAAAATATGCGAAAAAGCCCTATGTTCTGTTCGAACAGACATAGCTCAAGTTTTAACTCTAAGCTCTAATTTTCTGCTAAACAGCCGCTCAACTTAAGGGCGAGGGCGTCGCCCCAATGCTCAGCTGGAGGCAATCGCTAAAATATTTTCATCATTGAATGAAAAATTATCAAGGGTAAATGTTATTTTGTTCCTATCCGAACCACCCCCACCAAAAAAGAGATGGGGTAGCTAGTTGCTACATATCTCGAGTACAAGTTTTTTGGTTTAACCTCAGCTAGAGCAGCAAGGACAAGGCCGGCCGAGAAACTATATAGGCTAGGCCCTATAGTGGAGTTCCCTAACGTGGCGCACTTCGACGTTTTCCCCGACTTTCCTTATGCAGAGTTGCCAAACTTCTTTGTTGACAAACTTAAAATTCATTCAGCTAAATACTGGTACTGTTACCTTACTAAGGCTTGCTGTTTCACCTTTGTGAACAATTTCAGTGTCATGAAATTACCGTGTCCGAAATTCAAAAACGGTGGCGTCCGGAAATCGGGCACAAAATCGGCTGAGTGTTACCTAACTTGGCGCACTTCTATAAATCTCGGAAAATCCCAAGTTAACATTTAATAATTTGTTTAAAGCTGATAAATACTGATAAACCATTATTATGTCTACTTACAGACCCAACTAGAAGTCTGTCAGAAAATTATTTTCTTATTTTTGGCGCATTTTCAAAGGGTTCCTGACTGTGCACCTCGAAATAAAATCGGAAAATCACGCCAAAATACATTTCTCTGCTAACTTTGTAACGGGTAGATAAACTCACGATTTATGACCGGGAATGTTTAGAGCTTCATGGAAAAACTTTTGCTAGAGAACTTAGAGGAGCAGAATCAAAGTGCCGCGGCGCCCGGCCACGTTCGGGGCTGCCACACGTTAGGCCTATCAAGTAGACAGCTGGCAAGCAGCGCGCACGCAAATTATGAACACGTCAATTTCCTTGAATCATTGCTAGAAAAATATTTATCGTGTGTGTGACATGTCGTCGTTTCGAAATAATAAGCTAAGAATTGGAAATTGAAATAGAAACTGCTCATCCTCTGGCTGAGATTCAAGTTGTTCTGCATGCCGCACATTGTCCTGTGGGTTTAGATAGAGGTCAGGTGATGCCACGTCGTTTGATGACGTCACCTCCATCCAATGACTACACCCCCTGCGCATAAGCAATTTATTTCTTCATATTGGCAGCCATATTGGAACTTCCTGCACCTGACTACGAAATTTTCAGCCCTGAAATTCGAAGCGGCCCTACGTGAATTTTTCCGTCCACGAGTGAACGGGAAAGAGACTTATTAGATCTGGGATTACACTTGCCATGTCCACAATGAATCCCGAATAGTAAGTATGGTGAAATTGGGTTGGAAAAACGAGACTTTCTGGTGGACATTTCCGCATTCATCATCGTATGTATGTCATGTATGTGTGTGTGTGCGCGTGAATACGTGTTCAGTGGTACGTCATCATGATGGAACCGGGTCGGTACCGGTAGACCCACATGTACAAATGATGTAAAGTCAAGATACATCAAAATGTGTGGGCAAATTGCCCGGCATGATGGAACTGTTTTTGGTCGGGCACTTCGGGTGTATTTATTGGTTACAAGACCCATACCTTAATCGGAAAACATATAGGCCTATTCCTAACATTTGTATTAACTTCACCATGATCATGATTGATGATGAATGATCCATGTTCACCAGTTCACCATGTTCCTTTTGTGCTTAGCTAGTCCGAGTAACTTGGACCCAACTTATCGCCTTTTTTAACATTTGGACATGGTCTGGTGATAGTAAGGTCCAAGCTAATAGTGCGAGCTGGACAACACAATCCTGTCATTGTCCCAAAAACCAACATTTTCCAACAAAACACCATCAGATTTCACCTTCAAAACGGCCTCTAAATTACTAGATATGCCACCTGAGGTACAAGTAGACATCGATGATTAAGATGGTTGTACTGAAGTGTACTTACGATCCAGAAGAAAAGTGAAATTTCCCGTTAAATTCTGAGAGCTCCCCTCGCGATCTTGAACACGTTAAATTTCCGACTCGTGTTAATGTTTGAACGACGCGATTTCTTCTTCATGCCCAGCGTACATTCGATGGTCCCCGTATCACGAGTGCGATTCCATTACCGAGCGCGTGCGATGCATCGATTATCGAGGGGAGCTCTCGGAATTGAACGGGAAATTTCACTTTTCATCCAGATCAAAAGGAATTTGTTATTGCTTGCTTTCACTAATCTGCTCTGCATGTAGACTGGTTCCCAGTCCTTTCACTGTTTATTCTGTTAGGCACAGGAACCAGTCTACCCCTTAAGAACTATTTCATATTATTATGTTTGATTAAAAAGTGAGTAACTCTAACCCTAATCACCCTGAATCCTTCAAAATCCTCTCTGCCAAAGTGGTGGAATTTGGAGGAATGAGGTTACATGGCAAAAATGCGCTACTGATTTCGTAGGATGCACTTTGAAAAGGTCTTTGGCCAGACCTTGAGTTGTTTTTGCTCAGCCACGCATAAATATAGGCCTGGATTATGCTTGAAATCCTCCGATACTGCTCCAGGATGATTTGCTCAGCCACGCATAAATATAGGCCTGGATTATGCTTGAAATCCTCCGATACTGCTCCAGGATGTCACTGGCCGAGCCTCAACGTATTGACATTCACTGCCACAGGATTTTGCAGGATTCAGGCAGTGGTCACCCCTCCATGGACCATATTCAAGAAATAATGGAGGAATTTGCAGGATTGAGGCTGTATGCTATTTTTCCACGAGGCCAATTGGAAGATTGTGCAGGATTGAGGCTACATCCTAGCAAAAAGGCCTAGGGAGTTAGGGTTAATATTTGTACTTACAGGTACTTTACATGTTCTAACAGGTCCTCTTCTGATTGTAGGCCTCATTCATCAGATCATCATAAATACGCTTATTGAAATTAGTTGTGAACATGCTGGTGGGGTCGGCGTATCTTTGTAAATATTAGACAATAAACTAGCATTTAAACAAATTTATTTCTCAGGGTTAAATTGATAAAACTAGCACGGACAGTACATCTGAATTTCAGATGTACTTTCAGTACAACTTGTTCAAACTAACCAAATCTTCCCGTGCAAAATGAAAAGCACACATTAATTAGGTATTCTTACCAGTTCACTAACAAATGTCTTCTATGCTTGATGTGTGATGATGTCATGCATCAATAAGGTCAGTTGTCTTAAATCAACCAATTATGGTGTAGATATGTTACAGGCCTTAACTGAGACTTTGGGGTCAATTGTGACACCTGATCTGGCTTTATTGTGTGCATAATTTAATAATCACCATTAACACCGCGTATGTGCGAGGATTGCTCCTTTCAGCTTAAAAATAGTAGTACACCAGAAGTATACATAGGCCTTCATGTAGGTAATTCTCTAAATTTGGGGTCTGTTTTCTTTTTCCTGTCTCTGTTGCTGACATAGTGTGATTTTATAATTCTGATGCCCTCCTTAACGCAGTCGTCCTCCAAGAGTGATTATGAATAGCAAACCACCTGTCCAACAAATTACTCAAAGAACGTTCTTAACCCTAAACTTCCTCAATCTTCCAAAGTCATCCGGGTGGTTTTTGGAGGATTTTGGAGGATTGGGGCTGAATGCACCGTACAATTTTGGAGGATTGAGGGCACATGGGCATTCAGTACAGGTTGATTTTGGAGGATTGAGGATGAATGGTGTTTGAAGAAGAGGAGGATTTTGGAGGATTGAGGCAGTGGGTATCCTGCAAAAATGCAAAATTTTGGAGGATGTTGGAGGATTGATAATGGGGTGCAAAAAGGGCTCATAGGGTTAGGATTAATGATACTTGAAAATTACAGAGTACCAACGTAACAGGAACAATAAAAAGTCACACTTTGGACCTTAAATGTATAGAATAACTCATGTACATGTACAAGTATGTACATGTATTTAACATGTACTTAACACATGTGTATACATTCATGTGCAGGCATACACTGCGTAATGGGGAAGTTTTTTATTGTTAAGCAAATCAGGACCGAGTTACGGCACTTTCTGCTGTCCCCACAGCATTTTTGGACCCCACAAATACCTCGTTTAGACGAGTGTATGTCCCCGGAACTACGGAACAAGTACATGTATGTGTGCATTTTCATCATGCACATGTACATGTACATGTATGTAGTATTATGCATGCTTGCATACTAAAAGCCAACTTTATTATGTATGTGTGTTGTCCATCGAAAGAGCTCACAAATTGATACTGAGAATGCATATATGTGGTATGAAATGTTTGAAGTGTTCAGTGCTATAAGTCAAGTGTTTATATTGGCTTCTCTTAGGTACATATAATACCTGTACAGATGTACATGTATTTTCAACAGCTACATGTACCTGTTACTGGTTAACTTTTTTTACAAATATATCAAACCTGCTGAAAAAAATTACTGTGAAATTTATCATTTCTGCCTGGTTGTCATTCCTATTGTAGAGACTGAATTCACAGAAAAGTGGTTGGCCTTATAGCAGAGAAATCAATACCTCACGTATAAATATATTGGCAAGTTGCTTTTTTTTGCATATAAATGAAATATTAACCTCTAATTAGTGTAGGTACATTTGAAAAGATTAGTACATGTACATGAACTCAGTGAATTTACATGTAATTGGGTCCATAGGTTATGTACTGTATATTGAGTAAAAATTGACTTGTTGGTAAATTTCCAGGAATAGCTTACATACATTGTACATGTACATGTCTGCCTCTTTCAATGAACTAAAAAGCCCTACAGATTGAGATACATGTACATGTACTTTAGTGTGCTTTAGCCTGTGAGGATTGTGGTAAAATGTCATGGTCACAACTTGCCCATACATGTATGCAAAGTAGATGTAAAGCATATATGACTGCTTGAAGAGGTGTGTGTGGCTTTGGCTATGGCTCGCAGTACACACATACATGTATGTGTGTGGAAAGTGGATTCAGTCGCTTTCATAGGCGCGTGTGTAATTTTGCTATTTATAGCCAAGTTTATCAGGCACGCAACTTTTCCTCGTATCAGCCGATTTCCCCATTTTACGGCAGACAGTCTTGATCAACTTAGAATTTCCGCATTTTTTTGTGGCTTCCCAGTTCCATTCCTACATACTATTTGGAATTGAGGACTTTAAATAGATTCAAATACCGATATGTCACAAAATGTCATGAGATAAAGGAAATAGGAATTACATGTTTTCCCCACAAAATACATGTAGTTGTAGTTCCGAGTCATTCAGGCCTTGAACTTCATGTGGGATGCAGCAAGGCTGCCCCCGCTGCAACCACTGGGCTTTTTAGGCCACAGAATTTGTGTGCACACTCATACTTGATGTACTCTTTGTAGGAATTTGCCAAATCCCAAGAACAGAATCACAGTCATGCTCAATGATACATGTTTTTTTTCCTGCGAGGGAAACACATCAACATTGATATCAAGTGAACTTGTTCCTGGGAGGAATGCAGTGTCTTGAATGTCACTTTTTTATTTAACATAACTGAGTAACAGTCAATCATTGCAAACGTGCTTAACCCTTGCTAGGCATTTTTGCCAGGATGCAACCTCAATCCTGCCAAATCCTCCAATTGCCTCCATGTAAAACTTGCATACAGCCTCAATCCTGCAAAATCCTCCATTATTTCTCGAATGTGGTCCTTGGAGGAGAACCACTGCCTCAATCCTGCAAAATCCTCCAGCAATCGCTGTCAATATGTTGAGGCAGAGCCAGTGGTATCCTGGAGCAGCGCGGAGGACTTCAAGTATAATCTACAAATGTAGAGCTAAATTTAGGCATGGCTGAGCATGAACAACACAAGGTCCGGCCCAAGACCTTGGCACAGTGCATCCTCCAAACTCAGCCTCGCATTTTTGCCATATATAGGCCTACATGTACATGTAGCCTCAATCCTGCAAAATCCCCCATTTTGCATAGAGGATTTTGAAGGATTTGGGAAGGTTAGGGTTAATAACAAAATAAGTTTCAGACTGAGAAACTTTTCCAATTTTATCAGAACAGAGACAATTGACTCAACTCTCCATAGACTTTTAATACAACTGACAAAGTGGTGTCTGATTATTGGCGTTCTTCAGTGTTCTTACTATATGCCAAACCGTTCACTGCAGTCTCATCTGGTGATTGTGTTATATGGCGTTCTTATCAAAACACTTGATCTATCATGTTGCAGTATTGAGCACCTCTTATCAATCCGACACTTTTCTGGAAGGTGTCATCTCACATTGCATTACGTATTCCTTGGGAAGTCACTAGGGGATCAGGGCCATCATTGCAGTGGGATTATTAAAAGGGTTGTTTGTGAAATGTAAATTATGCGGAACTTAATTTCAATGTGGTATTGTCCTATTGAGGTTAGGTATGTACACATGTACAAAATAAGTAGTACATGTAGTTTAATCCACATACAGCTCAATTTTATAGATCATGTGCATAGCAGCCATCTTTGTGGTTCTTGTTTTAATTCCGCATGGGTAAGCACGATTACACAGTACAAATCAGAGATTAAAAAAAAATGTGGTTATCCTAATTTTCTTCAAACCGAAGAGCGGTTGACCGATTTCATCGGAAGCTTTTATTCAGTTCATAGTAATGCTGACAAAAAGTGATGGGTGAGGTGCATGCAATGCCCTCCTTGATGTGTGGGTACAGTTTGCGGGATTCAAAGACACTGAGCCTTGATAAAAAACACTCCAGAGGTGTGATGTTGAACAAAATGGGTGGGAACTCTCTATCAGTCAAATGGGCAGGCTGGTCATGAACCAAAAAGACTGGTAACAGGTGAATGCAGTTACAATCAGAGACCGTGGAGCAAATTGGAAGGAGTTCCATTAGCTTTCTTTAACTTGTGTTACCCCCAAAAATGGAAGGCTTTATTGTTTTTAAGGTTGGTTTTAAATATCCGTTTTCCAAAATCCAAAACTACATAGTGGAATTTACACCGAATAAAAAAAAAAATCAGGATTTTGATCCGAACACTAGTACACCACTTGTTTATTAATCATTACTAAATAAGAATAACAGAAACAAAAATTACCTCAACATGGCTGTTGAGTGCAAAGGGTTTATACAGACCCATGAATCATCACTGGCATCAAGATTCAGGATAATGAAAATAGAATCTGAATCAGATTTTGTTTCTGTTGGTATGTTACCATTGCTTTCATTTGACCCCATTAAAATTGATGGTTGTTGGGTGCCATTGAAAAGTTAACACACTAGACCTGTAATATGTACATTGTGAGGGCTGCTTGCATTGTCACAGGAAATCATAGACTTCGAAAAATAGAATAAAGATTGATATTTATCGTGCCACAATGTGCGTTTTGTTTTTTTAAATTTTGCAAGACACACAAGTATTGGAATAAGGCAACTTAAGATTGTTTATAGTGGAAGAAAGATCAATAATGAACCTGCTAAAAGCATTGTAAGGGTACCAGGATTTACACTGCTGTACAATAGTAATGGTACATTTTCTAATTAAAGCTGGTTCATAATCAAATGAATGCAAATCTGAGCGAATTCGACGTAGTTCAACATTCTTAGATGTATTTTATCAAAAGTTGAAAAGTGTTCAAGTCTATTGAAAAATTTACATGACATCACAAAGTCGCATTCACGTTAGACGTTTGCTAAGTATACATGGTATATGAACAAGTATATGTGTGGAGTACATGTACACGGGTATACAGTGTATCACATGACATGAGGATGCTGATCAGCCTAAGAAAGAACAGATTTAAGATACGAAAGTATAATTGTGCACATACAATAGTTGAACGTAGTCACTGCTACAATGTATCATATTCACATTTACAAACGTGTATCTTTTCTTTTGTGCTTTCTCCTCCACAGTGATTTTCTCTTCAAGCTCCTGCTGATCGGAGACTCTGGTGTTGGAAAATCCTGCTTGCTATTACGATTCGCTGTAAGTGGAATCTCTTTGACATTTTATATGAAATAGGGCTTTTCTTAACATTGACTCTAACATTGTATGTGAGGTGACTATTACGTCAATACTTTGTTGTCAATTATGTAGTTATTTTAATCTTGTCATATTTCTTTCAAGCTTTAGCTCTGATGACATTTAGCCATGGGAAAAAAAATGTGTTGTTTATTTTGGTACTTTCTAAGAACCCCATCAGCTGTGCTTCTTTAAGGCCAAAAAAAAATAAGTCGGTCTCTGGTCAGCGCGCGCGTCGATTTTAATCATGCGTGTCGATCTTTTTTTATTCCAAAATGTTCCGCGGTAGCTCCAACAGCGCCCTCTATTTCCGCACCTCCTCAATTTTGTTTACCAAAGAGCACCCAGGAATGGGCAATTGCACCAAGGCAAATGATCGAAAGCACCAAGGCAAATTATGGAGGACACCAATGTACATGAGGACACCAAAAAAGCAAAATAGTACCCACCTTGTCTGTATAATCCAAGCTTGAAGAAAAAAAAAAAGGAAAAAAAAAAAAAAAAGCCGCGTGGCCGCGTCAATTCCAGAACTTTGGTCTGACCAGAGACAGAATATTTTTTTTTTTTGGCCTAACCCTAACGTACCTGAATCCATCAAAATCCACACCCCTGTTTTGGAGGATTTGGGCGGATTCAGGATACCTCCTTATTGAAAAAGGTGGGGGATTTTGATGGATTCAGGACAGTAAGCCTAGTGGTACTGCAGGATTTTGATGGATTCAGGATACCTCCATATTGAACAGTTGGTGGACTTTGATGGATTCAGGATCTCAACAGTTTAACTCCTTGGCTATATGTTTGGTGTGTACGAGGTATACACTGGTGGATTCTGATGGACTTACTGGTGGATTCTGATAGACTCACTGGTGGATTCTGATGGGCTCAGGACACCAACATTTTTTTGCAAGACAAAATTGATGGATTTTGGCGGATTCAGGATACTTTCTAGTAAAAAGCTCAAGGGGTAGGGTTAAAGTGACTTTCGGATTGCATAACTTTCCAATTGGCCTTATTCACGAGTCAGCCATGTTGAATTGAAAGTGAAGTAAAATGTTCATTTTTGGAACTTGCGAAGAGAAATAAAAGCAAGTGCATTACTAAATAATTCAAGTCTGCTTAAATGAATAATTTAAAATTTGTAATGAAACATTACCTAGTGTTTTAAGCCAGATTTAAAAAAAAGAAAGTCAAATAAGGCTGCATAAATAGTCTGGCGCCATCCCACTCAACAGTTAACAATTTATGAAATACATTCAGGGAACACGACAAACATGGCTACCTCGTGAATAGGGTCCATTGCACTTGATAAGGCTTCACACTGGAAAAATATTTCAAAACATGGTTCACTTTTCAAATGTGGTATTGTCACATGTATTACCCATTGTCCTATGTATTTTACAGTCTGGTGAATGCAGACATTGAATATACGTGTGGTTTGTAACCAGATAAAGGAATAAAAACCGAAACACAAGAATTGAAATCTTATTGCATTATGGTCTTATTTACATTTTGGTTCATTATAATGATTATGTTGCTCTACACCTACTATCACCCAAGGATTTTTTATTTCCTGTCTGCAATGGTTTAACGTTGTACTGAAACTTACCATTCATTTCCTCCTTGTCCCTTTCCTATTACAGGATGACACTTACACAGAAAGTTACATCAGCACAATCGGTGTAGACTTTGTAAGTTTCGTTTTTATCTTGCAAGTTGCTGTATACGTGTTATGAGATATTGAAGCATTCTTTCACGCCTATTATGGTACATGTACATAAAGTGAAAGAGTGTGATGTAAACAAAATATGAGTCAATTAAGTTAAAACAGTGAAACTAATCCGTTGGAAAATTGTTAAATATACACCGTATATGCAGAAAAAGTGTTTATATTGACGCTAAATATGTGTACCATCATTTTTTTCATGTTTGAGAAGACCATCATTTTTTGTTTTGAGAGTAAACATGTGCAAGTGATAAATTTGTTGCTTGCAAATGATAAGTGATTGCATTCTAAATGTTGTTTTTTTTGTGTCAAAATTGCCATTATTCTTGACAAAGTGAAATAATTTAGTAGGCTTGGAAATGCTTGTAAATGATAAGTGATTGCATTCTAAATGTTGTTTTTTTTTGGGTCAAAATTGCAATTATTCATGACAAAGTGAAATAATTTAGTGGGCTTGGAAATGCACCAGTTATTTTAAAATCTTGGAATTCATAATAACACAAAAAGTGAGAGCGAGATACAGGAAATATATGCATCATGAGGTGTTAAAAGTCACCCTTGTTAAATGTGCTGGTACACATGGTACATTGCACATGTAAATGACCCATTTATTAATTTATTCCCGTGAAATGGTTGAAAATATTTGATGCACGTTTGGATATTGATTTTTAGTTCGATGAGAATCAAAGTGAAGACTCTTTTTTTAGTCTCCGAAAAATAGTCATTCATTCAAACATAAAGATAGGAAAACAGTTCGAAATGCGCATCGAGTCCAATGTTGCTAGCATGAAAAATATTATAGTTTGATTTTGTTGCTTGGTGCATTCATATTATGCCATGCACGATGTATGTACATTGTAACAGTTTATTATAAAACAATCTTTAGGAACATCTGTCGCATCATCATGTTGCATCATCATAATCTGATGAATTTTTGGCTTGTAGAAGAAACTGTCTGCACGTAGTGTCCCCATTCACAGCAGGTGGATTGAATTCAGAATTGAATTTACCTGTAGTATCTTGATTTGTGACCTGTTCTCTCAAAAGCAGACGATTCTGGGCAGAGGTTGAAATTGAGATAATGCCAAAAAACGCTGGGGTTGATTTTTTTTGATTTTCACATTTTTGCATATTTGTAATCCTGAACATGTCTAAAATATACTATCAAAGTTTGAAACACTAATTTGAACACTAAATATAGTATTTTTGATGATTTGTTAAGGTATATCAGTTAAAGAAATTACTGTTTTGTGACGTTTGTGGCCATTTTCTCAATTCTCTACTTTTCGACACAATGAGCTTCAAAATAGCATAATTTTTCGCAGGATTGACCCGTTTCAAAAATTAAACCACCTATTTAAAGGAAAAAGAACACATTTTAACAATATATATGCAAAAATCTCATTTTTGACCTTATGCCCAGAAAAGTATGATTTTGACAGAACAGGTCACATTTTTGAATTTCGTGTATTTAGGACACGTGTCTGGAGATATATTTGTGCGGTTTTGTCTTTCAGAGGTTTTTTTTTACCTTTCATCAATTGGAAACCAAGATATGCTTTAACAATTCAACAGTCTTACATATCTGAAATATCATGTGTTCTAATTGTGAAACAAATTGCTGTAGTCCCTTGTGCATTTGTATGCTGTGTCTGTACGCCAATTGCCTTTCCTGTGTACATGCATAAAATACCTGCTAAAGAAACTCTCTGACTTACTTTCCCCTTTCTTCTATTTGCAGAAAATCAGAACCATTGAATTAGACGGCAAAACAATCAAACTTCAAATTGTAAGTACAGATTTGCACGAAAGAGCAACAGCCATTTTAAGTCTGGATCGGCATTTGTACGATCACCATTTTGTTCTAACCGCGCTAGCAGACAACTTCTGTGCTAAACCTGTAAGCACATTATCCTTAGTGAGGGGATGTACGCATGCGCTGAAGCCAGAATTTCTCGCTAACCCGTGAAGTACGCTTATAGTAAGCACGTAATTTTCTGCTACAGTAAAGCAGGGAATTTTTGCTAACGGTAAGCCAAGCCATGAAATTGGGCCTTGATGGCACAGCCTTTCAGCTCAATCTTTCAAGGGGTGTCAAACCCAATGTAATAGTGACTACCTGGTATGCTCTACCTATCCAAAACCAGCATATCCTTTGTGATATTGAAAGATTTGTACATGATATGTGTGGATGGAGGAAGGTTCTGTAGAAATGCATTGGGAACTAAGGGTACGTTTTCACATCGTATGGTTGTGAGCACGCTTATCAATGTACATTCATGGGGGCCCACATCAGTTGTGAAAGCATTGTGCACGCTATTATTCAAAACAACTGCCACATGACAGGTTATCTGAACATAAACTGCCACAATGGTTTTGCCATTGACAGGGGCCTCCATGGATGTACAGTGTTAGCTTTTGCCATTGCGGGGGGCCTCCGTGGTTGTAAAGTGTTCGCGTATTAGAAAATTCTATACTGAAGCATGGCCCTTTCTGCCATGCTGACTGAAAAAAATGAATACAACAAGAACTTCCCACACTGTGAAAAAACTGGTGCACCCAATGAACATCTTGCCGATGCCGCTGGGAAGGCGATAGATTGTCTTCCTTTAGAACTTTTTGTCCAGCTCGCTGTACAGTATTTTGATCCTTGGGAGTGGATTTCTTCAGTTTCAACAAAAGCTGGATCAGTGGTGGTTGTCCAGCAGATAATCTCTGTGCTGTAATGGTTCATTGACGACTGCCATGCAACAGATATGCCAACTGTCCTAGTTTCATTTTGTTGTGTGTGGGACATTTTTGGGTCAATCAAATCCATCAAGAGAAGGTAGTATGTTCATCTTTTTGTGATCTAACTAATCCCTGATTATGGAAATGAATAATCAGGATTAGTTCGATGCCAAAAAAAATGATCTACCTCCTCTTAACATGCAGGATTTGTTGGGGATTTAGTGAATTTTTCTTTTAAATTTTCAAAACCGTATGGCTTCTGGATTATGGCCTGTAAGTCTGAACATACGCCAAGCTCTTCAATGACAATTTACAGTTAAACAGATAAATTTTATCCTTTGTACAAAAATATGGATAAATTAAGACACCAACAATTTCAGGGTTGATGGCTCATTTTGGTTGAGCACCAGTGTGTTCCATGGGTCCGAGTGTCAAATCCCATTTCAGTAATTTTCTGGGTTTTTTTAACCAAACTTTTGTCAAAATACAACCTTCGATTGTTTCCAACGTTTATCTCATCACCCAATAAAACAAAATATTTGATTTCAGTCACAATAGGTATGATGCGAGGAAATGTCTCAAAAAGTCGAGAGAGTTCTTCATAAAAATCAGACTTTTGTTAAATGTTGTTTGTTGTTGGTTCTGACAGTGGGATACAGCAGGCCAGGAGAGGTTCCGAACCATCACATCTAGCTACTACAGAGGTGCACATGGAATCATTGTGGTATATGATGTTACAGATCAGGTGAGAAAGACTCACACAAATGTTAATATTCAAAAAAAAAAAAACCATACTGTTAAGAGTCAGTGCTGATGGGCATTCTAGCACATGCATTAGTAATATGAGTATGGTAATTCAAATAATTTAAATTTCTAATAGTATTTTTCAGACATGTAACCAAAGAACAAAAAAGGCTAGCTAAATGACTCAACAGAAATATTCAATTGAGGTGTGCTGCATTGAGTGTGTAAATTATGGTTTAGTTTAATATCAATTTTGGTTTAGTAATCGATTTCATGCAATTAGGTGATATTGTTTTTTTTTCTCTTGTAAAGCGAAGGCACAGTTGCATGTCTGTTAGCCCTAATGATCCCCATCCAGTTAAACTCCAACACCAGAATTTGTTGGAATCTGTTGGGATGAGTACTGCACTAGTAAACTGATTATGCTTTACATGGGGTGTTGGAATTTGCAAGAGTAAGGAAGTTTCCTTGTAAATCATCCTGGGGGGTTAGGATTAATACAGCAGCAGATTTGTAATAATAACTCAAGTTAGTAAAAATAACAAGAGTTTGGGGCCACATGACATCTTCGGACTCCTAGTTGAACTAGGAATTGTACTTTCTCAATTGAAAGACAACTTTTTTTTTTTAGAAAATCCAAATCCGACCTGGGTGAAACTCAGTTTGAGTTACTGGTACACCTTGCCTACCCGTGTTCAATGAGACCCAGCTCTGCTTATGGTGTACCCTTGTTGATTTCAACACGGGTTGGCGATGCAATAGTGTAAAAAAGTCCTTGAGAATTTTCTATTTTGTGTATTGTTCTGGGTGTATTCTACTATGCAGTTTTTTTCGCCACTAGTTTAAACGTCAAAGCAACAGTGGTTGATAACTCCATTCTTTCTCCTCTCTGACCGAATCCCTTTCAGGAATCGTTCAGTAATGTGAAGCAGTGGCTACAAGAGATCGACCGCTACGCGTCAGAGAACGTCAACAAGCTACTGGTGGGCAACAAGTGTGACCTGACGACCAAGAAGGTCGTGGACTACACAACGGCAAAGGTAAGGGACTGGAGTAGACCTTGACCTAAGTCTGCTGGGTATTTTGGCTAGAACCATAGAGCTATATTAAATTACTAGAGCACTAACTCCTCATTCTTGCGCGCGGAGCACTTTGAAGCTGTCCTGTGCAACGCAACGCGCAAATAGAACATACGCAAAAAGCATCTGCAGCGGAGGGACGCGCACGCATTGCGCTGTTTGGGTAGAGCAAAATGAAATACTCATTTGCTGATCGTGCATTTCGGTTTCGGGCGTATTGGCTTCGATAATGCACCTGTATGGAATACAAATGCAGATATGCAAATAGACATACAAAATACGTACACAATTTCTAGTTCTCCATAGGTTTGTGCACAAACATGGATGCGCCCATCAGGCATCTCTTTGCACATCGAGTTAGCGCTCTAGTAATTTAAAATAGTACTATTGCTAGAACGCAACAACACATACATCGAGTGCATCAGGCTCTATCATATGACTGATCTGGATTCTCCTCAGTCCTGCAAAATCCTCCCAAGCTGCTGATTGATTTTGAAGGATACGGAGAATTAGGATATTTTTTCAGTGACATCATGTAGCATCAATCAGCTGAATGCGAATATCATGTCCCAAATGCTGTATTGTGTCATGACTCAGCAACTTTTACATGAACTTTTACACTTTTAAATTGAAATCGAGATCCAGAATGTTGTGTTTTCTCGACATATACAGTATTCACAGAGCTAACGCTTCATCGGGTTAGTTGTTAACACCAGTCTTAAGATTTTTAGTACTTTTGTTGCTTCAAAAGAAAAAAAAAATGTACCCGTGACAAATCGTCTACTCTACCTTTAAATTGGATGTGATCTGCATATCCACTAATTTAATAATTAACTTGTCTTAACTTAAGATCAGTCTGAGGGTCGTCTTATCTCATTAATGCGTGCGTAATTTGTATATCGTCTGCGAAATCGTTGCCGTTAAAGACGAGTGTCGGCCTAGAGTTATAGTTTCAAGGAAGAAAACCACTGTAAAAACAGATTTGAAAAGATTTTGATATGTGGGTAGTTTTCAACGACTGTTTCGTCAAGTGGTAAAAACAAACATGAAACAGCCATCAAATTTAGTAGTTTTGATGTGTTTTGCTTAAGATGGGTTTAGTGAAATCGGTCTTGGGACGCGTCTTGGCTAAGATCGATCTTAGAGCGGGAACTCGTCTTAAGTCCTAAGATGAGTTGCAAGAAAAGATGAGCTTCATGAAATCTGCCCCTGGTCCTTTAAATTATATTCCCGTCCACTCCTCTTGACATTGCAGGAATATGCAGATCAGCTTGACATCCCCTTCCTCGAAACAAGTGCCAAGAACGCCACGAACGTCGAGCAGGCCTTCATGACGATGGCAGCGGAGATCAAGAACCGCATGGGACCCGGCAGCGCCCCCTCCGACAGCAAACATGACAAAATCAACCCCAGCAGCACACCGGTTAAACAAGGTGGTGGGGGGTGCTGCTCTTAATTACACGAATATAGGCAGAAAACAAATAAATAAAAAACACGGGGGCTTGTACTATTATAAATAGCCTGGTTTGTCTGAGAATCATCCTAGCCTGTTGTTTTGTGTGGCACGTGCTGGAATTGTGTCCTTAAAATAGCAAACCAAAAATTGGTGATTCCTTGTTTGATGTGGCCGTCGCGTCAACTCGGATGAAATTGAGAGAATGATGTCGTCACTTATATCTTAAATTAATGTTGATTTTTTTTTTCCTTTTTCAAAGTGTACAAAAAAAATGATAAGTTCTTGTGTAAATTTGTCTTTTTACTTTTCCCGATTTGTTTTTGTTTTCTGGTCTTGGTGTATTGTTGGTACTGAGGATTTTTTGGATAATAGCTGTAGCTGCTTTTAAAGGGATTTTTTTTCAAGACTTTTTTTTGAATACATGGATTTATGCCCTGATCAAGGTGAAGTTCTTTCCTTCAAACTCTGTCTTTGTGAATAAAACCAGCTATTAATCAGACTTAATTTCATCCAAACGAGAAACTTAGAAACTACATGTATCTTAACAGAGCTAATGTGACAGACAGTTTTAAGGACACAAAACTTGCAGTGGCATTTTTAAAACGGAATGCAAATTCCCAGGTGTTTGTTTGGCATCCGGGAAGGGGGTCGTAATTTTTCTTCCCTGTCCTTTTCCTCCTGTGATACCAAATAAAAGGGATATAAATAATTGTTGCAAAGGTAAGAAGTAATTATGTCATTCCCAACCTCTGTTACTGTGCAAATCACCTGGCATTGGAACTAGCTGTAAGGAATTATTTTTTATGATTGTTGTTTGGTAGGAATTTTTGAGTGTTTGGCTTATTTTGGGGAACTCCACGTATATATCTCTATGGAAGTTGTGGCTGTCTGCATGTAATATTGTGCATTTAATATAGCAATATTTATCATTGATTGTTGAAATTTAAAATAATGGACTTGAGCTAAATGAACTATTACGTTCAGCTTAGTTCCACGTATCACCAATGAAGCTTATATCTTTTTTTTGCTTTTTTTTTGGAAATGAAAATAAGGAAGATACTTGATACTTCCATCTTTGCTGAAACTGTCAATAAATACACATTCAGCTGGCAGTGTTTGGACATGTCCAACTAATGCTTCTGAGATGATTTCAGAATATCAGCCAAAACAACAAGGATACGAATAGCACTGTGTACTGTAGGTTTATTTGCTGACTGTTGATCCCGTAAGACCATCTCTCTACGCAAAGTGAAAACTGTCCAGAAGGGAAAAAGTCTTTGGAGAGTACCTGTCGGTGGATCGGTACTCTGTCAATGTGGTCTTGGTTAATAGCATGGCTCATGGCAGTCGATCACCGGTGACTAAGCCGTAGTCTGTACAACGGGACCGGCTTGATGATGAAACGGGTCAGACAAATCTGTTCATCAGTCAGACAGTATTTGAGTCAATTTCAACTGCAGTTGTCAATAATTTTCATCGAGCATGGTCCAGCAGTTTTTTGGGGGGCAGTTGTCACTCTGATACTCCTTGGTTCCGTGGAACTCCATTGTTACTAATAATCTTGTCTTAATTTGTCTTACAGATAATAGAACTTTAGCTTAGTTTTTGGAATTAAAATGGACAGATATATCATTTATTTGCAGGTATGTTTGAACACACCCCATCTTGTCCAAATATTTTTCTTGTTGATTTTTTTTTTTGTAGAAAGTATAACGAAGTTGTATCTCATTTGTTTGTCAAAATAAACCCCAGGTTAATTATAATTTTCTCGATACCACTGAGTGTCATTTCAGTCGTCATCATTGGGCAGGCAGACCTGACTGCTGGTCACTTATAAGGGAATTGAAGGGGGAAAAAGAAAACACGTTAGGTTTGTATCAAACAGGACCAAATATAAATTGCATGGCAGTGTTTCTGAATGAGTGGACAAGTTTTAAAGAATAACATCACTATTGTCGAATGTTTGCTTCATTGAATTAACAATAACCATTTTGTTGAATCTATTGCTCTCTGTGGGTTTCTCATTTTGAAATCACAGGAATATGTTAAATTAAGTTTTACTGATTTTTTTTGTTTGGTTAATGTCTCAAAAATTATCTGATCGAATATAAAAAAAGAGAGCATGTGTTGAATTAAGAGCACAGAAGCTCTTTATTCATTATTTTATGTTAATTTGTATGAATATCTTTAAAGTATGTATTATTTAATATGTTAACCGATGTAGAACAAGTCTGTGCACTGTATGGCTGTGCAAGTCTCGTCTGGGACGTAAAAGGAGAAAAAATGCTTTCATTCCTTTTTGTATCTTTAGTATAAACAGGTTACGGGCCAGTTGATGCTTCAGGAAAATTTCAGTGTAAAGCAGATTTTTGTCAGGATAACTGCAAACTTCACGATAATTAATGACACTATCAACTTCGCTTTTGCTTTCCAGTGTAACGAGAACTTGCCTCACTACCCCTTCTCTTTGGCTCAAAAGAGAACAAGACGTTCATTTGGCCATAAAGGGTGAAGGAATACTTCTAAATGCGGACAAAAAGAGGGCAACTTTTTGTAGTGATTTGCTCTTTTTTTAACATAATAAAATTTGTCGCGGTATTCTTCCAAATAGTTTAGGATGAACATTCAGCATTTTTTAGTTACAAAAAAAGCTGGTTTCCATATCAACGTTAAGCTTCTGCAGACTACGTAGACTGCTCAGACAGTACGCGGAACTGTGCCGATCGTCTGCCAGGTAATTTGCGTCTGTCTGAGTTGTCAGCGACACTTCCGGATGAAATGTTTCCATATGTCTGCATTGCAGTTTGGGTCATGTTTGCGTTTCTTACGTCGATATGGAAACTAGGCTTAATGGTTTCCATGTTGCAGCCAGGGCTCAGGGCTCATGATTACAATAATGAAATTCCAGTACAAATCAACGACTTGGTTTTATAACCAGTGCAGGTGAATAGAATGGACTCTGCTGGTACATGTGCTGTTTTCTATACTAACTGGACTGGCTGCCACCCACTGAGTGTCCATTGCACCTTGAAGTAACACATCTACCATCTTGGATCCCCCAAATGTCATGTTCTGCAGTTGATTTTTTTTTTGTTCACTCAAAACAACTATTCCCCTAGCATTGATTATCCTTTGCATTTTGGCCAGTTCTAGGAAATAGGTTGTTTTAAATGTCAAAAGCAGGGCAGAAAATACAATGTTTATTTTCATCCCCTTAACGCTGAAGAAAAAATCCAATACCAACTACGCGTGCGTCATGGGTGTCCCAAGATGGTGGCCAGCGGCTTCAGTGTGTAGGCATTGTCAGCAAGTCCAAGGCCCAATTTCATGGCTCATGGCTCTGCTAACCACAGAATTCCGTGCTTATGATCACCATTATGTGCTAACCGCGCTTGCAGAAAAATTATGTGCTTACGCTGTCAGCACAGAATCCTTAGTTACAGGATGTACGCAAGCGCGGAAACCAAAATTCCTCGCTAACCTGTGAAACACGCTTACCATAAGCACAGAATTTTCTGCTACAGTAAGCAGGGATGAAGAACCATGAAATTAGGCCCGTATTGGTCAGTGGATGGTAACCTGTTTCAGGCAATATGAACAATGAATACACAGATTTTTTCATTCAGGCTTGGGACACATTTAAAGGGAATATACAACATTTGCAAACATTGAAAAACAAAACTACCACATTTTTAAGAAATACCTCACTAGGATGTTGGTAAATAACAGTCTAAAGCATCCTGTAAATTATGGCACCTGGTGTGAAATCATTTTCAAGAAAAGTGGTATTTTGTATAAATTTCCAACAGTGGTCGGCCGACCACCGTTGGAAAAACCTAACTATTTTTCAACTACTGCTCCAAATTTACCATTTTTTTCTCCAGTCCAAATTGTGTTTGCTATTGGTTACATGTTCGTGAATGGGTGCAGGCCAGCTAGACTGGTTTCCATACCTTACAATTTTCCGGCATCTATAAATTGATCCATTTTATCTTTAGTGGAGTCAGGGAACCAGACTACTTGTAGATTTTTGGTTTTCTTTTTTCCCCCCAGTATTTTTCGAACACAAAACTGCAAATATGTCAGTGTAACAATATTTGATCTATTATACTAACCCCCAAAATAGTTCATTTCTGAAAATTACAACAAAAGCCAATGATGTACATTCCCTTTAACATCAACAAAATTTTTTTTCTTAGATTAGTGAAGAGGAATGTGATTTTGTTTGTATTGGCGGTCAAAGCCTTTAGATTAGCCATAGCCATTCTGCTCAACCAGCTTTCAAGGATGGCACTATGGCTTACATGTTAACGTCGTCGTTCCTGTCTTGTCAGACACTTGTTGCGTGAATTTGCTGATGAAGTCCTTGTCTCGATTGTAGTGCAAGCCACATAAAAAAGAAACACAAACATGTAAATACAGAAACGCACTTTGGAAATTTTGTATCTTAGGTATTAGTGTAAGTTATGACCGTGAACTGTACTTGAATGTGGGTGGGACCAGAGGATGGGTCAAAGTTCAATTTCTTTGGTATATGGTGGTTGGGTTTTTTTTCAGGGGGGAGGGGGGGGGGGGTGGAAAAGGGGTTGGAAAACCCCTCTGGTTCTGCCCCAATTATCTACACTTGTTTACTAATTCCTGCTTAATAATTGTTTGAAATGCTCTGTTTAAACGACCCAGATTTCTTCCAAATAACATTTAACCATTTTTGGTAGCACATGGAACTACAAACAGTTGATACTTCTCCAGTTTTTAATGGGAAAAACCATTAATGCTCGGATCTATCGTCAGAGTTTATGACCGATTCCCTAGTAAGTGTGTTATTGTGCATTACTTGAAGTAATTTTTAAGCAAATTGTATTCGAGTAAATCAGCAAAACAACCAATGCGCAACTCTGTCTAGTAGTATTAAAAGGTAACAAATGGCACTTCCATACCCTTTAAACGGACTCATTATAACCATACAAGCCTGTTTTTCTTGTATTGCCTATTTCCCCAAAATGTGTTTTGTTTCGGTTCGATACCAAAGAACAAATCATAATTAACGACGAGGATAATCCTCAATTTGAAAAAATGATTTCCCAAGCACAAAGTAATAATGCTTAAAAGTCCCAGTGCATTTTTTTTTTTACATTCATGATGGTGTTGAAATTAACTGTCAAATCAAAAAGTATTTCCTCGGTCTAAGTCAATCCTAACTGTGTTTCATTCATTCCTGGCCGATTATGAATATTCATGAGGTGGTGTTTCAATATTGAACTGATGTGATATTTGTAATTCCCTACCCCCTGTAACATTGTCCATTACGTTTTGTTTTTTTGTTCACATATACCACTGGTATACATGTAGTTGTAGAAATAGTACACAGTCCCACACTAAACTATCCAACGTTCATGAGATTGTTTAATTTATATTGTGGTTAAAATTTACTGATTACAGACCTAGCTGACTGGGTTTGTCATATGTAATGCAGTCGAGTTTATATTATAATTATTATTACACTGCTGTAGTTTTGCTTTTAGTACATTAATGAATAATTGTAATAAAAAGAATTAAACGTTAGCCTTCGATCAGCGCCTGTTTGGCAGATTAAGAAAAAAAAACAAAGTAAAAATGTATGAAACCTCACATTGTAAATTAAGAAATGGTCTTGTCGAGTGGGGCTCTTAAGAACATTGCCACTTTGGAAATAAATGAGGAATGAACTTCAGAGGGGAACTAAATATCTGTCTCGGTGTATCTTTATTTTTGTAGTATTTGTTCAGTGTGAAGCTGTTGACAGCAGCCATCTTGCAGAATGTATCAACAACGTGCGAAAAATTTGCTACTTGAGTGTATCCCTTTGGAGCAAAAGCTCTGCACCTCTAAGATGGCTGCCATGAAAAGGGTCTATAGACCTATCTTTTGTTTTATAAATCTGGGGCCATCTGTTTGGCAACCATCAGTGACATAAATTTCACTTTTCAGCTGTGGTCAACAACAGATTTTGCTCCAAATGGCACTTTTACAATTACAATGAAGACAAACAAGAGATGTCATCTTCATTATCTGCTAATATTAAATTTAGTGTTGAGATTAAAGAGGTATTTTTTGTCGGAATGCTAGCTTGAAATTTCATTTTAGCAAAGTTTGGCAAAAGTATGGTTGCTATGCAGCAAAATTTAGGTCTATAAGATGAATATCTACAACGAAAGTGGCTAAGTTCTTGGATCTTCGTTGATTGAAGGGGAATACCTTGTGAGATGAACACAAGTCATTTTAAAACTACCCTCCCCCCCCTCCCCCCCACGCCTTGCAATCCTCACCCTCTTCAAAAACCCTTAACAAAACTTGTTGCTTATGTTTATGCCCAAACATTGTTTCCACCAGCCTACGGCAAAGATTTGCCCGCTCCAACTTTTCCACACTTTACCCGGTCCCCGCCCCCTCCAAATCTTGACCCAATTAGCCCATATCATGACGTGTCTTTATCACAGCCCCTCTCTCCTTTTATTATTCCATCAACTGTGTAGGGCGCCACCTTTTGACACATGTCTGGTTTCCCAACGACCATTAACGGTTTATAAACGAGGACAAGCACCATACTTATTTTCTAAAAACATACCGAGACCGGATGATTACAAAAAGTCACGTATTGCACGTCCTTGCACGTGTGTAAAAATGACATCAACATGAATATTTCCGTTATTGTTTGACAGAGAGTGAAGAGAACAACATGGTGTACGTGATGAGGCTCATGCTGCTGTGTTTTTGCTTCGTGTGTTTGCAAGATAAAGTCCTGCTCGACGCACAGAAACACAACAAAAGTGGGGCGTTGCACCGGTGTTTTTGCGAGGTGAGCCCGGTTATCCCTCCCCATTCATCAATGCAATGTTGGAAGTGTAGCCGGCTAGTTTAAAGGGCGATCGTGTATCTACGGGCCCGGTTCCTATATCCGTTTTTAAATTATTTGACAAACCAAACTAGTTAGCGACAGGTATGTCATAGATTTAAAGGGCAGGGTTTTGAATTTTTTAGGGAAATTTGGGGGTAAATTAAAAACTAGACTAAAAAGTAAAATGATGATGACAACGACAAAACGCAACACGAAAATAAAGATGGCGATCATCGCGGGGTGTACCGTGCATGCGCAAAGCGCGCTGAATCGCAAGGCACCAACTGTAATCTGCGTAGGAAAATTGTAATTTCTACCCAAGAAACTGTTCAAAAATTACAAAAAAAAGGTGTCACTATTATTAGGCATGTCAAGCTCATTGCTTAATGATAATCAGAAAGTGCTGCCTTTTTTAGATGTCTGTTTTTTGTGAAATTTCCAGATTCGTTTGCACACGTTTGCAATTTTCTGATTAGCCTATAAAGAGGGTGAGTGTGCTTCTAATTTAAGCAAAAATAAACTACAAACTAAACCTAAATGTGAAAATTAAAATTTGACAAAGTATGACATGTTTTTGTACAATGGTGGAAGTGTGGCCTTTATTTATGGAGGTAGTCCAGTAAATTGGCCACATTTATGGGGCTATAAACAGGTATGTTAATGTCATTAGAGGGCAGGGGGTTGATTGTTTTAGGGAAATTTTGGGCTAAAATGACGATGACAGCGCGGCGACAACACTCGACCCGAAAATAAAGATGGCGATCACCGCGTGATGTACCGTGAGCATGCACGGCTCGCTGAATCGCAACGCACAAACCACGCAGGAAAATCGTGATTTCTACCCAAGAATCTGTTCAAAATTGCAAAACGGGCGTCATTAGAATTGAGAAAAAGTCTGCTTTTGATTGTAAAGGTGATTTTTGAGCAATAAAAAAACATTTTTGACTCTAATTTGAGCAAAACAGGGGTCCTACACAACACGATTGCCATTTTTAATACTACATGTAAGAGAAGTCTGTTTTTTGTTGAAAGGGTAATTTTTGAGTAATAAAAACACCCTTGACTGTAATTTGATCGAAACTAAACATGGGCCTTGTACACTACACGATCGCCAGTTTTTAGCGGCTTGCTTTCAGTTTCAGTAAAAGAATATTGTTCTTTTTTTTTATTTTTAAATTGACTCCAACCATGCCAACATGTAATTACAGAGTAGTACATTTTTTTTTTGTGATTTGTGGCTCTGGAGGATTTTTTTTTTAAAGGGAAATAAAGTGCGAAATTGTAAAATGGTCTGCTTCCCATCCAGTGAATACATGTATGAAGTCACAACAGGTCGTACTATTAAGCGTCAACACAGCGTCAACACAGCGCTGCCCCTGAGGCAACATGGCTGCCGAATTCGGAGCTGCACGGAGAGCTCGAGAGCCAATTTTCTTGAACTGAAAATTGCAATTTTCAGACATTTAACCTATTGATTTTATGCCAAAATTTCGTTTTTGCCCATAGTGCACAGTTTGAACACTGCTTTTGTCAATTTAAATGCGATTTGGATTGTTGACGCTGTGTTGATGCTTCTGAAGTTCTGTGTGTGTTGATGCTGTGTTGACGCTTCTGTGTGTGTTGACACTACATGTATGTTGACTTTTTAAAGTGGGGGGGGGGGGGGGCGGATATCATATCGTTTGTTCCCTCCCTCTTTTTTTGTCCACGAATAAAAATTGTAGCCTACATAAGATTCTATAGCTCAGAATAACCAATTCAATGACTCCAAACTCAAAAATAATGTTCAAATGATAATCTTTGCTGAAAAAATGTGTAAAGTGGTCAGAAATTGTAGAATACAATTATTTTCGGGATCCCGGCACGCCATTAGGGTTTCGTGCTTCGCGCTCACATTAGTTCTGATCAAGGTATGCCCCCCCCCCCCACTTTTGAAAAGGGATTGACGCCTTTGATCATGAACAGTATGTTCAATCTTTAAAGAGCTTTTGACTTGTCAAGTGGGATGATTCTATGGTCAATTGTAGCTCGACAGGTCATTGCAAGATTTTGCAGACAAAGGGAAAAAGTACATTGTAATTTTACTGTCCAAAATTTTGGCTTTCTGTCATGTCTGTCTGTAGCAAGTAACAGAGTACCAATGTGATTTGTACACATTTTCTGCCCATTAGGGACTAATATCATTTGCGTTTTGACCTGTTAAAACCCTTTATATAGGCCTATGTCACTAATTTGCCCATATTTAAGTGTTTTACCCAGTCCAATGGGCAGAGACTATGGCACAAACTATGACCAGTTACAGTTTGTCCTCCCATCTTTAGTACCGGTTTAAACATGCACACTATGTATGTAAGAAACTAATAATAAAACAAAACAGCTCCTTTGGCATAGAATTTGAACCTTTCCCTATGCCTTAAAAGCAAAAACTCACAATAACACCTACAATTTGCAAGTTAAAACCAGGTGCCAAAATGAGTACAAAAATCAAAGATTTTAGCAACCCCCCCCCCCCCCCGTTTTTGGACCCTAAATCATGCTACATGTAAACTGCATGTACCGTACTTCCATCTCACTGTCACACCACTAAAATTAAAGATCTTGTTGTCCCCTTTAATTTGATGCCACACGTGTTGTTGTGAAACTTGTAGTTCTAAAGATATAACAAATTTCATTTTTTTAATAATTTGTCCAATTCTTCATGGAATTGCCCATGCGTAATTTTTTTTTTACTTAGTTTTCAAATATATCTGGTTTCCAAAATCCAAACTGAATTGTGGAATTCAAACCGAATTTTAAAATATCCAGATTTTAATCCCACCACTACAAAAACTACTTTTCTTTCTTTCTTTCATACAGGCGTACATTTAGTGCATTTGTATTGCAGCCTGCAACAATTTCATAGAATCTATCGTTCCACCTTTTGCAGACTTTGTGATTAACATTATGCCAATCCACCTGTAATCAAAGCAAAACACAAAACCAAACATCCCTTCTCAATTGATAAATATCATTCACATGTTTAATGAGAACTAGATTTAACATTGATTCTGTTAGAACATGTACATCTACATGTAAGCTGAGCATATTAATTAGGTAAGGTCAAAATTATATTATGGTAAAACTTTCTGAGAAAAGGCAGATTTCATTATCATTACATGTTTTTGGCTACAGGTTAATTGCTTGAACCCCCGTGTCACACAGGGTGAGTAAAAAAAACGAAACCCAAATGTCAGGACCATTTTTTAAAGTGAAGTTCTGCATGCAGCACTTTCAATATCTAGGATATGAAAGCCCAATTCGTAAGCTTTCTTTTATTTAGTACAAGAATCATTCAAATCACTCATGTACTTTTCACGTTACGGAATTTTAAACACAAACACCGTTTTAAACTTCTGTCCACCGATCACAAAAAAGGTCTCCTGACGATGACTAGAGCAGGCTAGTCAAAATGTTGAGACCAAAGACAAGTCCTGTTAGAACTTAAAGCAGGACTGTTCTTATCAGAACAAAAACTACTTAGCGAAAGTTGATAACAAGGCGGACAAGTTCTTTTCAGAACTAAATATCTTCTAAGCAGTAGTCATGGTACATGTAGTTATTACCACATGGTGTTACCGCAAACCGAAACGATACCGATACTCCACCATGCAAAGCCTCAAATCTTATAAAAAGGTAAGTGTTCTTTCAGATAACATGGCTAAACGAAAACAATTGACACACATCCCCATGTGAATTGTTTTCGTTTTGCTGAAAGAACACTTACCTTTTTTTGTGATCCGTGGACAGAACTTCAAAATGGTGTTTGTGTTTAAAATTCCGTAACGTGAAAAAGTACATGAGTGATTTGAATGATTCTTGTACTAAAAGAAAGCTTATGAATTGGGCTTCATATCCTGGAAATGCTATGCAGAACTTCACCAAAAAAAATGGTCCCGACATATGGGTTTCAATTTTTTTGACTCAACCTGTGTAGTATTGATTGAGTACAAACTGAAACTGGTTTTCCTAGGGAAACGTGGACGAATGTGATTGGACACTGATGATGATTCTATTCATTTATTTATGATTATCAAAATTTGACACTGTCCTGTCCTATGTGTAGATTGAACACGTACGTGTAGATTTAAGATTGCTTGAACAGTGCAAAATACATTTTAAGAGAGGGGCTTTGTTGCACCATTTCATTTGTGATTCGCAGAAATTAATCAACATTGATAACTTCTCAAGGATTTGTCTTTTTACAGCAGACGATATTTACTTGTCTTTTTATTTTTAGTGGAATATTGATATAAAGTTGACAGTTCTACTTGGCAGAATTTGATTGGTTGATGTAGGGTTTTTATTTGGAGCCGCTTGTCAAAAACATCTGTTCGACATTTTATTGATGAATTCAGTTTGCCCAAAGTGAAAGCTTTCATGCATTGTACTTGACAAATTGTCAATTTATCTGTTTGGTCTGCATGGTAGCTCTTTCTTTTTGAAATAAAATTGAATACATGTACATGTATAGGCCCCTATTAGTTTTACCATCTATCTGGTTTCTACAGCCTGTCCTTCGACCAAAAATATCACAATTCGGAAAAGGGAGCCCTTTGGGATTTTTAAGTTAGACCATGTCCGATTATGTTGTCTACAGCTATTATCTAGATCTTTTAACAATTGCAGGCCTGGACTTTTGTCTGAAGTCAGACTTTTTTAATCTTAGAGAAAGACATTATCAGTATAGAAAGAAATGCATCTTTCAGACCTTTCATCCAATTGTGAGAATTCTTTTTAAAATTGACAATCTCATCAATTGAATCTACCGGTATACATGTACATGTATGTGTATGCAATTGACATGAAACAAATGTCCGAACTGGTAGCTGAAGCATAAATTTGGAAGCCTGTTTCGGACATGGCCGTACTCAGAACAAAATTCTATGTGACCTTCAACACTGAACATTGGTACACATTGTACAGGTTGACCTTGCCTTTTGAATGCATTTGGGTTTGTCATATGATTTACACAGGCAGTATGAATTACCAAGATTGATCACTTTGATATTTTGAATTCATAGGCACGAAAGTGTTTCAGAAACTGTACATGTAGATGTACCGGTGCATAAAATGGATAAAATACAGCTTGTCTTTGTACACATCACAGACAGCTACACACACTTACCAGAGGCGGATCTATTAGGAAGATGTTGGGGGGGGGGGGGGGGGGGAGAGGCAGGGCTCGATTTACCCGGTGCACGCATGCACCAGTGCATGTAGATTTTTGCTTGTGCACGTAGCTTTTTTACTGAGCATGCACGACGTGCATGTAACTTTTTTAGCCACCAAAATACTCATTTCATGCATATATTTACAAATGAGTGAGAATAAGAATAAAGTTTGTTGAATACTTGACCAGATAGTGTACAAACGTGTTATTTCTTTTATATATCCATAAATTATTCCTCTCTGCAGATTCAGAGTTGGCAAGATCTCGACGTCCTGCAACCAGTCCTCCGATCATGCATGTGATTTACCACGTGATATATGCTGCGGATAAGTTGGTATCACACTGACGCTCCGGGCATTCCTTATGTCCGAATCATAAGTGTGATTCCAAATTATTAGCTGCGTTTATCACGTGGTCTCGTTATTAGCCAATCGGACGCCGCCTATCATATGCGCCACATGAAGCAGATGGGTAGCTCGGAGGGCTTCGATAACTTTGCACGCAAATGACCCTGGGTACTTGTGTCACTTGTCGGGTTAAAATCTAATTTCAACACGTTCGTATGGGTCTTCATCGACGGCAAATTTCGTCGAAATGACAATCCTGAACTCACGGGAAGGCAAATTTAGATTTCTATGTAAGTACTCAACATATGTACGAAATTATGTATGGGGGATCAATTTCGCCATGTTCGAAATGCCACAACAGCGTGGCGTTGTTTACAACGCCACGTTCACGGGTCTAGGCTTGAGCATGATTGAGTAAAAAAGGCTACATGTTTGTACTGTACTGTCTGTAGAAAGTTCGATAAATCAAAGAGAAAGAATGCCTTCAGAGAAGCAGACAGGTGTACACAGTGTAAGTCAGTTATGGTGCATGTGGGTTTTTCTTGGTGCATGTAGGTTTTTTGGTCTACTTGCACCAGTGCATGCCACTTTTTTTTTGTAAATCGAGCCCTGGGGGGGGGGGGGGGTTAACACCCCACCTTGACCCCCCTTAAAAAATCAAAATGTGCCTGCTGAACCCCCCTCTTGACAGTTTAACCCACCTCATGAGCTAAACCTGGATCCACCCTGCTGACAAGGGCGGGAAATTAGAACAAAGTTATGGGGACTTTCTCCTGTCCCCATAGCATCTTCGGTCCCCATAATACCATGGGACAACATGTGTGTAGTCCCCACAGTTACAGTTGGTTTTGTACATGACCCCAACCGCGGACGTATGCTGGGAATCGTGGACAATATTGTTCTCTTTTGTTCTCTGGTATTTTTCGTCCAAGTTTTGAAAAGATGAACACGTACACATGTGCAGGTCCTACAGTGTACAGTGTACAGATTTTGCTATTTGATGTGTGAAAAATGAATTCCATTTTTTTCCCCGTTTGAAGTTTTTGCTGACTTGTTTCATTACAACTGGATCTGAAAAGAAGATAACAGTGTTAAGTTATGGATGTCAGTGTTGATCTGCTAGTTAATTTGAGCTCTGTGGTCCAATGCTTACGGTGTTTTGACTCGCGTGCCGTGGCACGTGGGTTCGAACCCTGACGGGGAGGTGCTTTATGTGTTCTTGGGCAAGACACTTTACTACAATTGCCTCTCAGAATGCGCTGATCTCGAGCTGCAAAAACTGGTCTCATGGCCTGACGAAAAGGGGTAATAATTGTGAAATGCTTAGAGACCTTTTGTATAATGCGCTATAAGCACCATGTTATTTGTATAATTTGTTTTTTCTACAGCTGGATGGCCAAGTGGATGATTGCAATTGTAAAGTGGAATCAGTCGCCGACTTCAATAACCTCAAAATCTACGAGAGACTGCGAACCCTCCTGACCCGAAACTTCTTCAAATTCTTCAAGGTAAGAAAAATGTATTTGCTCAAGATTCAGTTGCCCTGAACTAGAAGTATATCCCATTTTTCATTGAAGGTAGGTGAAGGCCAGATGAATAGTATACAGTTTGTAGCGTGGCATGCAGGCATTATACGGTGAAGGCGCTCAGATTTCAGCTGCGATGTTCCACAATGTACAAAATGTATGTGTACATGCACCATATGTTTCCCAAAGATTTTGGAATTAGACAAAAGTATATGACAAAGTGGAATCAGTATTCCTGGAGTTTTCTCATTCAATTTAGTTGACTTATTTCTCATTCGTTTCTGTATTCCTTTCAACATTAATGCTAACTGTGCCTGCTAGTGCTACCATATGGAAAGAAAAAGTGCAGTGCGTGTACATGAATGTATATTTATGACGACAGCTTTGGTGTTGATTTGGTTATCTGCAGAGAGGGAAAAAATAGTACTATTGAATTCACCACAATTTACAAAAGGAACTCTATTATACGTGTACAAAGACACGTAACTAATGATCTTTCTGAAGTGTCTGCCAAAACAAACTATGGCTGGTGTTAAGCCATCAACAGCTGTACACGTACGTGACTTTGTCACATGACATACATGTAGTCAGCAAGTTGAGCACTTTTATAAACACACACATATCAACTCTGCGTTTACATTTAAGCAACAAAGTTGCGCGCCATTTTTGCTCATTGATTCTTGCATATTAATAAAAACATGCAACATTGCTGTGTGACAAAGTTGTTTATTTGTAAACTGACCTTTACATTGTATTTATTCCCTGATGAATCCATGAAACCCTGCAAGTGCTGGGGCGGTTTTGGGCGGTACAGGGAGTAACAGGCAGAGTGGTTTTGGGCGGTCCAGGGAGTAACAGGCAGGGCATTTTGGGGTGCTTCACTGACTAATGGGTTCATGTTATTTGATGCTCCGAGGTACATGTCATCATTTCAAAGCATAGATGTAGCATATGTGCAGATGCTATTATTAGATCATGGGACACATGTATTATAGTTAATAGTTAATAGTCTGCCATGTTACAGTTGACCAGATTCTGAATTGAACAGACCTGAGCTGCAGGCTGCAATGTAATAATGAGTTTAACCCAGCATGTAGACTGATACCACATGTATATAGTGTAATTCGCCAAACAAAATTTGAAGCCATTTTTGAGATGGTGCCACGTCTGCGTGCCCGCCGCATGCATTCTTAAAGACGAGGTGTGCATGCATTTTGGTAAACGCTATTGATTGAGGAGCCCGGAGTGGCTGCGTACTACCTGAGTGCGACTCACGTGAGCCAACTTTACCACCGCAGTGCCACCTCAGAAAATGGCTGACACTAAATTTGTCTATAGATGGGAAGAGAACACCTTAAAAAACTATGGCATCTATTGAAATTATGCATACATATGATGTAGTATCATTTTAATTATTTGTTTTTATCAAGTTAATTTAAAATGAAGTGCATTGCATTACCAGAAAAAAGAATTGACATTTTTCAATGTATACAACACTGTAGAAAAACAAAAGATCTATGCATAATTTGTTTATGTATCTGAAATAACTAAAATAAAAAATGAAAGTAAAACATCAGGAAATTATTTAAAACATAAAAAAATTGTACCAGAATTAAATGCCAGTCTCTACAATATTGTTTCTCCTCTCCTTTTGTTGAGTTGAAGAAAAATGTTGAATTGTTGCTTTTCAACAAATCTTTCTTTTTCCTGGAGTATCACAGACAGTCTGTTGTTGTCCACTGTTACAGGTGAACCTTGACAAGACGTGTCCCTTCTGGCCCGACGATGGGTCCTGTGCTCTAGAGAGCTGTGCTGTCTGCCCGTGCCCAGATGTACGTAAGCTTCTTAGTTGGAAGATTATCGATTCATCATTAGACATGTTAGAAGCTGAACTATATGTGCATAAAAATATAAACGCAGTCAAAACAATTTTAGATGATAGGGATTTGCTAAAACTGCTAAGAGTGTTTTTATATTTCATTGTTGTTTTAGAGTTTACATCCATGTATAAAACATTTATGGACTGTTTAAAATATCAACTTTCTATTAATTTGTCCATTGTTTTGTACGTTTTCCATTTTAAAATTCCCCTGAAGTTTTCACACCATTGCATCTGAGAATTTTCCTAAAACTTGTACAAAATATTGCTGTAAACCGAAATGTAATGAGGAAAGATGAAAAAAACATATGTCATGTACATTTAGTATTTAACGACAGTTAGTAGCATACAGGTTGACACTTGACAATAAGACCGTGTAATTAATACACGTCTTGTGAGATTAAATGAATGTGAAGTCATGCATTGATCATCAGAATTTAATACCCTGATACATGTATGCAGTGGTGCAGCGCGGTGAATCTTTCTTTGGAAGTGATTAAAAACCTGCCAGCAATATTCTATTATCTATTCAGTATTTAATATACAAACATGTACGTGTACATTTGAGTGTGCTTGAAAGGGTGGTTGTGAAACGAAGTGACGAAAATGTTTATTTCAGGCACGTGCATGCACTTGTTGAAATTCATTACAAAAAAAATATCTAATTGTTGGGTCACGATTTATTTATTTTATATTACACTCAGGAGTAATTCAAGTAAATCTCGTTATTTATTGACGTACAAGTATATGTACATGTACATATATGTACATGTTATTGTCTGTAAGTGGTGCAGTGCTCACTTAACAGAAGTGCTCTAAATTGCTTTCATACATGTACATGGTCTTTGCAATTAACAAATTGGTTGCTATGGTAACCAAGATACACCACCATGCAGTCAGCTTGGAGAGTGTTCTAGCATCTCTAACAAAGTAAGAACAATAAATTGGGTCTTTTTAGTAATATTTTAGAAAAGTAATATCTGTGAATACAAGTGGGTTTTTTTGTTAGCAAAATTAAATCCTTAATTAGATTCTACGTGTACAGGTCAGTAAATATTTTGTTGTAGTGGAAACTGCACGTAGGCCTACCTTTTCACTTTGCCCTATTAAGTGAGTGTACGTGTGTGTACATGTGCAATGTGCATGTATCGAATGCTTGACAGCGCACATATGTTGCACACTTAACTTTGAAATGTGCCCTAGCATAAGCCGCGTTATGGGGAAATTTCCTGTTGTCAAGAAAATGAGGACCTATTTGTGGGGACTTTTGCTGTCCCCATAGTGTCTTTGGTCCCCATAATAACTATTGCTCAACAGGTGTATGGTCCCCACAGCTATGGAACAAGATTGTGTGAACTTCGGGATGTGGACACTGTATTTCAGAGATTATCTGTTAGAAAAAGAGACACAAATGTACACATTTTCTGGGACTATGCAATTGGATATGCTGTAAACTAGCTGACATACAGGCAAACGTGCACGCTTTTTGTGTGGTATTCACGAAAGCTGTTACTGTGTCTCTAAAGATGACCCTAGGACAACCATTAAAGCTAATGTATTTATTCGTGTCAGACTTGCAAATATCGATTTTTCTTATGATGGGAATTAAGCCTACTGATGTATCATACAGGGTATCAGTTTATGCAAATAACCCTTTCTCATAGATATTCACTGGCAAAATCATATCTGACGATTAAGAATCAATAACTTGACAATAAAAGTCATGAGTTGAAGGTTTCTGTGAGGACTGCTACTCTGTGGAAATGTAGTTAAAGTGCAGTCTAAAATATATATATCCAATTATATGCTTTGAACTATTTTCCCCCTATATTTTAAAAGAATTATGATTGATCGATTATTAAGTTGACGATTTTTTTTTCTTTTTATCTTTCCCACAGGACCAAGTACCCTGTGGTCTGAAAGACAAAGAAGAAATATCTCATGGAAAAGAAAAGGTAAGTCGTGAAAAAATGATTCAGAAAAAATCTAAAACTTTATGTTTGGAGTTGAATTAAATGAAATGAATTATGTAAATAAAAAAATGAAATGAAACATGTAGATACCGTAGTACAGTGTGCTTTAGATGCCACACTTCATGAACCTGTACATGTATGTCCCATGTTTGCTTTTCCAAAATTACATGTAGTCCTCAGATTTCTGTGTTTGATTACAATACGTTATGCCCCTTTACTAGGTTTTGTTGATATATTGGTATAGTTTCAATCAGTTTTTTTCTTGTGACATGTATTGTACTGTGCACGATACCGTATACACACTCTTGACTGTTGCTACCAAACACATCCGCCTAGATATCTCAAAACAATTCCTGAGATCCCGAGAACACAATGACCAACACAAAAGAAGGGGGGAGGGGGTTCCCCTATATCACATATCTTGCTTCAAATAAGTATTATGATGTTGAATTTGCTGTAGACATATAGCACCAATGAAAATTACAAAAAAAATATTAAGAAAGGAGGCATTTCCAAGAAACTTATTCAGATCTGGTACCAAGGCTCACATGCAGTTCTTGAATATGTGAAGAAAGTCTAGGCTTGTCCTTCTGGATCACTGGTTGTCGGTCATGTGTAGTGTTTCTAGACAGATTTTTCTAACTCAGACCTGGGATCAAATAGCAAACTCAGGAATCATGGAGGCTCTCAGTTTCCCGACAAGAGAGACCCAGACTCATTATTGGGTCAATTGTTTATTACTGAACATCAAACAACAATAATATGAGGCCAAGTGTATGAGTATAAAGGCATATAGAATCATTTGCATTTATCCCAAAATCAAAAAGCTGACTTGGATTAAAGTTTGTACTGGTAATAGACACCCCGTGAAATTATTCCGTCTGGCTTTCTGTCATTCAGAAGAAATCAAGACATGTAGGTGATTTCCAAAGATCAGTAAATGGACTGATTTTTGGAAATATAGAGTGTAATCGATAAAAACGTATTTCGTCATCAAAAGGTTGTGCATGGTTTTAATTGTGCTCTTGAAATGTGAAACTTCAACAGGTTAGGTTTTCAACACTCTTCTTTGGATTTTGAGTGATGTTATTATTGTAAACGATCAAAAATGCTTGAATAAGCAAATGATCCTATATGCCATTAAGTGTGATCATTTAATTAAGGCTGTTTAATTATCATTAGCTGAGAAGGGGAGATGAATCCAACTTATATATTTGCTGCCTTGGATAAAAGTACATGTTCTGCAACCCTCTATAAACTGGTGTTCAGATGTTATTTTACTGGTATTGGCTAAACCCTGTGCAGTACTTAAAGGAGCCGGAAGCAGGGGGGAATGCTGATGGGTCATGTGACTCGCGGAGCGATGAGGAAATCCGTCTGAGTGCCCTAGACACCACCATCAGCAAGGAGAGCGAGGCTGCCTTCAAGACGTGGATGGAGCACGACGACAACTCTGCAGATTTCTGTGAGCTAGATGGTATGTCACAGTAAAGAAAAAAAACTGTAAAAATTGGCACCAGCCAAAATGTTATTATTTGTACAGCCTCGACTCCATTGGCCACGTGCGCGTTCCCTCACTAACCCTTGGCCATGTAAAATGCGTCAACAACCCTTATTGACTATTCAGAGCCTACTGTGTGCCTATTTCGAAGACTGCACGCCCGATATGCGCTCGCGTTATCTTCTGCACGTCACGTCACGTACGGACATTTTTTTTCAAGACTGCGCAATGCATGAGGATATGGATTCTGTAAATCTTGTGTTTTGCTCTCAAAAACCCTGTATCTTGTCTTGTAAAGGGACGACAGAGGTATGTACATTTAATAAAATCCTTGCTCTATAACGCGAGGTTGAAATCTCATGCTTGAAAGGATTGATTCTACCAAAAAAATTTTTCAAAATTTTAAGCACTGCGTCAAGTGTTAAACACATTGACTGCTGTCCTTATTTTAATATGCCAAATAGTGCCACATTTAAACTACACAATTCCAGGGGTTTTAGATCGCGCAATGCATGATGGGAACCAACATGGCGCAGCAAGATCGTGCTCATGGAAACAAGGTTGTGTTATGTATATTTCTTGTGACTGGTCTCAGCTTTGCTGAGCATATATAAATTGGCTTTGCAGCATTTGCTGCTAAGCACAGAAAATATTTGCTTAGTAAATACAGGTTACCAGCCACAGTGCCATAAAGTGTGTTTTGCTTGTGACTGGTTCCCAGCTGAGTTCTGCTTAGTGCATAAATTGCTAAGCAATATTTTCTGCTGAGCGGCTTGCCTGTCGATCACAAGTCCATCACAAACCAATCACAAACCAATCACAGGCAATCACAAGTCCATCACAGCATCAAATCACAAGTAAGGTAGCAAGTAACAGGGGACAAACATTGTCCTCTAAGCGGCTTGCCTGTTAATCACAAGTCCATCACAAGTCCATCACAAGCCAATCATAGGGCCATCATAAGTCATTTATAAGTTCATTACGAATCCATCACAAGTCAATCAGAAGCCAGTCACAGGTCACTCACAAGTCAACCACAAGCCAATCACAAGTCACTCACAAGTCAACCACAAGCCAATCACAAGTCACTTACAAGTCAACCGCAAGCCAATCACAAGTCACTCACAAGTCAACCGCAAGCCAATCACAAGTCACTTACAAGTCACCCACAAGCCAATCACAAGTCACTCACAAGTCAACCGCAAGCCAATCACAAGTCACTCACAAGTCATCCACAAGCCAATCACAAGTCACTCACAAGTCAATCACAAGCCAATCACAAGTCACTCACAAGTCAATCACAAGCCAATCACAAGTCACTCACAAGTCAATCACAAGTCTATCACAACATCAGATCACAAGTCAGGTAGCACGAAACAGGGGCAAATTACACTTCCAAAGGAATGCCTTTGTAAACAGCTCTTTTCAATAGCTTGACTTGAGATTGGACTTGCAAGTGACTTGTGCTGACGCATGCAGACTTGACTACAACACTCGTCCTTTATTTTGCATTTCCTGGACAAAAGCATTTAACTTTCTCGATGTTCACTTGGTGTCCACAGATGAACAGTCGGTTGGCATGCAGTACGTAGACATGACCCTAAACCCAGAGAGATATACTGGCTACAAAGGGGAGTCAGCCTGGCGGATCTGGAACAGCATTTACAATGAGAACTGTTTCAAGTAAGCACCATGACTACATTTAGGGACCACATAGCCTTGGTCAAGGCGTTCAACGATAGTGTCTGATGATGGATCGTCGGCTGCTAACATTTAAACAGTAGCCGCGCTTTGCTCTCACACATACTGTACTAAGTGCAAACAGCGACCTCACGCGGCTAGGCTACAATATGCAAAGCAGGTCATGCTGGTCCAAAGCCTAGGAGTAACGTTCGCGTTGGCCTGTCTTTTTCGGGCAATTTTTGTTATTTTGTGGCTGGATTTATATTCAGTTGTGTTTGGTCTGCGGACTCCAAACTTGTTGGAGAATGCAGCCACACTATCCAGCTCTCTGTCCATGTAACATATGAGCCTCCAAGACCAAGTAATGAATAATAATCGCATCTTTTTTCGCATATGAGGTCGTCGCTGGAAAATCAGTGACAAAATAAAGAAAAACATAAGCCAAGGAGAACGGTTGTTCCAAGGTGTTTGACCAACACCAACTGATTTGTATATTGTAGCTAAGCCACGTGAGGTCGCTGTTCGTGCTTCGTACAGTTCTCGTGTGAGTGCATAGCGTGCGTCTACAGTAATGCCGGCCATCCATCATCGGACACTATCGTTGAACGCCTTGACCAAAGCTAAAGAAACCACTTCTCAGTGCCCTTTCACACTATCCCAAATCTCTGTGCTGGACACTGGTCAAACTCAGAGATTTTTACACCCCCACCCATTTCTGGCTAGGAAGAGTACAACACGGCTTCTGCATGGGTCCAACACTCTACTCAAGAAGAATTATCAGTTGAGAGGCTTTACCTTGGTAGAAAATCAAAAATCCATGCTTGACCCCTGTTCAAGTGTATAAAGTGAAAGGTATGCCTTGCCTTTCCATTTTGATTGAAGCTGGTTCTTCCCATGTTGAATCAATGTTGATTTCAACACGGGTAGGCGAGACAATAGTGTTGAAAGGCCTGTTTTGTTGTTAGGATCCTTGATGATTAATTGTTGCACTTTTGGGTTCTGTTTCAAAAGGATGGTTCCATCTAGTAAGGAGACGTCTGTGACAGTGTTTGTGATGATGGTTATCTTAGGTCAAAATGTTGTTGATAATGGTTATTGTTGTTCAGTTTTAAAACAGCAGTCATTGATAGTACTTTTGACCTTTGGCCAAGTGTATAAAAAGAAGAGAATGCCCTAATCAATAAAATGCAGGAGTAAAGGGTGTAACCGAAATAAAAGCGAAAAATGCGCAATTTTTGTAAATGTGATCCCCTTACACCTGTCTGACTTGATAATATGGAACACTTTTAGAAGCATTATTTTTAATTCTCACTCCGTGCCCCTTCCAAAAATCCCCTTGAAGACCGGTTGACACATGCCAATTTTTGATATCACGGCAAGTATCTACAGTGTTCGTTTGTAGTTTGTACAGGTGAACACATTTCAACCGTGGTGGAGTTTGCTGTAAATGCTTTTGTGACATGCAAGCATCCTCATGAACTGTCCTAGAGAAAATGTTCATTCTGGATTTAGCTTCACTTGTCTTTTTTTCTGTCTTTGACAGACCCGACCAACCTGCCAACTCGGAGGGGTACAAGTCGCTGCTCACAGACAAGTCTGTCCGAGGTAATGGCCTCCAAGGTGCTAGCTGCATCCATCTTTATATAGTTCCCTGAAGTGTTGATTTCCAAAGGAACCCTCGTTGGTGCCAGAGTATCCATTTGCTGGCAGATGTTAGACTGCGTCTGAATTACTGCAGCCACTGCCATAGGCTGCAGCCACTGTCATAGGCGCGTGTGTAATTTTCAACTGTAGCCAAGTAATTCAGAAAAGCCTTAAAGCTACAGTCCATCATTTATAATTTGTGCATTTTGTTCGTTTGAAGCAACAAAAGAGTTCAAAATCTAATGAAGGATACTGAGCAACTAACCTAATGAAGTTTCAGCTAAGCTTCAGCTGTACATTCCGAGAAAAACAGCATTCTAAGATCTCAATTTCAAATCAAAAGTTACTGAATCATGTTTTGAATTGTTTTGAATTGCAGCTATACGCGACGTTGCGCACTGATCCGACGAATTACAACAACCGCGCGCGCGTGTGCGTCGTTCCAATACTTGTGCGCGCTGCGCTGAATAACAAAACGAACTACTAATTTAAATTTTCCTACGGTGCTTCTTAAGAATCACCGTTGGAAATGCCTTCTTTCGTTGATTAATTCAAAATGACAGCTTCCCAGAAAGAATAATTTCACAGGGAGTTTAGTTCCCTTACTATCTTTTAACCAAGTTTGTTTTTCAACAATAATTACGCCAGTTACTTTTCGGATGGCTGCAAATGATGGACTATAGCTTTAAGTCTTGCAACAATTGCCACTACTGCTATCATAGTAGGGCCTAAATCAGACAAAGAGTTACCCACACATGTTACTTGTGTTAACCTATGGCTCTGTGCACTATGTCAGGCTCCAGTGGTGGAAAATGCCAAAAAAAAAACCACCCCAAAACCCCAAAACCAATATTGTTAATAGGCTAAGCACCATGTTGATCTTGCAGTTGTGCCCATGTGTAATCTGTCTGAAGTACCAAGGCTGTGTTGAGGGTTGACTTGAGGAAAAGTCAGTAGACAGTTGTGTTTTGTCTTTTGGCGCCCGCTTGTGATGGACCTATAGTGTTTCATGTTAGTTATCGTTTGCTGGCTTTGACATGTCTAGCGACTTGACTGATAGGATTTTGGACGGATATTCATTTATGTGCTCATGAGATGCATGTGCATTACGTTTCAATGTGCTGCTAAGTCAACAAACAGAGGAGGGGGAGGGGGCCTCTTTTGGTGTTTTTTTTTCCTTACCAATTTATTCACATTTCCTCAAGCTGTACAGTTAAGGGAATTAGAATCGAGTAAACAGATAGTCATCTACATTCCTTTTCTGTTTAATTACTCAAAAAGATACTATAAAAAGACACTTCCTGGGCAAGCCGCAATTTTTTTTTTGGGGGGGGGGGGGGCACCTTGGGGAGCCCCCAGGGCCCCCCTCGGCTACGCCCCTACCCCTCTCCTCCCCATTTTTTCAACACTTCAGTTGCTGGTTGATTCCTCGGTCCTTGTCCCCAATTTTCCATTGCTAAAATTATGAAATTGTTTGACAGTTTTATGTAGTAATTTCAAGGACTAACTTTTCGTTTCAGTTACCATTTGATATTTAAAGGGAATGTACAACGTTTGCTTTTGCTGCAATTTTCAGAAATAGATGGATTTGGAGGATTAGTATGTGACTTGTTTCACGTTTTGGGCTTGTAGATGCTGGAAAAACAAAGAAAACCATTCATGTTCTTGCAGTCTGGTTCCCTGACCCCACTAAAGATGAAACAGAGAATTTATAGACTTTGGGGAATTGTAAGGTCAGAGAATCAGTCTAGCAGGCTTGTACCCCTTCACAGGTGTGTAATCAATTGTAAAGGAAACGCGGCATAACTAATTATGAAAAATTAGGAGCAGTTTTTGAAGAAGAAAAAGTTTTCTCCAACGCTGGTGGGCCGACCAGCGTTGGAAAAATACCATATTTCTTGAAAATGTCAGCACACCAGGAGCCACAATTTTACAGAATGCTTTAGACTCATTCCCTAGCAATCCAGTAAGGTATTTTCTGATAATTTGATCATTTTGTTTTGTGATGTTTGCAAATGTTGTATCTTCCCTTTAAATTAATCTGCTGCATGACTTCTTAATTTCTGATAAACTATCATTTTTGATTTGGTTCATGATTAAGCCTTTTTTTTTCAATTTTCCCATTTTTACAATTTTCTCATTTTTACAATTTTTCCCATTTTTACAATTTTCCCATTGCACGTCATAACACCATCATTTCCCCAAAGATAGTAGGTAATCACCAAAAAGAAAAACACTGCAAGTAAAAAAAAAACCCAAAAAACCAAAAAAACATACATGTAAGAAAAATCGCCAATGGTAGTTTTTGTGAAACAAACGTTTGAAGTTTCTCCCTTTAATAGCGAGCAGACCACAAGATGAAGGGCTAAATGTTTTTGAGAAATGCGTGTAGTTGAGGTCAAGTCCATCACATGTCATATCACAAGTAAGGTCACAAGTAATAGGGCTTAAAATGCCTTTGGCACAGTTGATGAGAATAGCATGTGACTTGACTTGAGATTGAGTGACTTGTGATTGACGTGTGATAACTTACGTGCGATGGAAAGAATAATTTTGTTTGGTAAAGAATAGAATGTTCCATTCCACTCCATCTGTCACCTCAGGAAATTGTTCTTATCATTGCAGTCATAAACACTCATTATTTGTACAGCTGTTGATCTGAGCCCCTGTCTAATTTACTTGGCTATGTCTAGCAGTAACACACGTGTCTGTGGGATGTGGCTTCAGCCGCTTCCATAGCCACGAGTGTGAGTGCAAACCATTGCGAAGTAATGCAGATGTGGCCCAGGTAGCAAGCCTGTGCATTCTTTCATACATGAGTGGATTAGAACCCCCCCTACTGCAAGCCCCCCCTGCTTTGGCTAAGCTTTGTTTTATTTAACCCACCTAACATTTTAATCCCCATCTTTAATTTCTCCCCTGTTGCCCTCATCTGATACCCCGCAGTTTCCAAATACTTGAAAGGTAAAAAATAGTCCCAAAACCATCGCCATCCATTGTGCTACATGTATTCAAAGATTTGTGCATTTTGCAGTAGAGCAGTTAGATGTTAGCTTGACTGGTTGCAAAGCATGCTTGTTGTAAAGTTTAAGGCTCACAAAAATAAAAAAAGAAAAAAGAAAGAAAAAAGAAAAAGAAAAGAAGATAATAATAAAAAAAAACAACCCAAGGCCCTTGTTCAGGTCTTAATGTTTTGATGGATATCTGTTTAGCTTAGCCAATAGATAACTTGAGTTGTCTAACAAAGTACGGCTGTCCACAAACAAGGTTAAGGACATGTAGATCGCCTTGAAATAACGTCATCATTTTCAAGAAGGTTTAAGGACTTCAGTGACACTTGAAGTTAAATCATGATTGGTGTTTCTTCACGGCAGATGACACTCTTTCTCTGCTGTAAAAGCTGCCCGTAAAAAGGGAAAATAATAGTATAAAAACCAGCAACTTTAGATGAGTGCTATTATGAGTGTAATTTTGTGAGCCTACTTGTTTTTAGAAAGGGTCTGAGACTTCTCCTAGTTCATATCCCTTGCATGTTATTTCCAATAATAACGCAGCCATTTTTTAGTAGGAAATTTAAGCTTGTTTTGACAAAAGCTTTCATGTGCATTGTGCTATACTGCGCTCCATGGCTACCCAGATATAATTCCATACATGGATCATGAAAAATGCAAGGCATGCAAACATGAGTTTTTTAAACTTCAGTTTTTGTTTTGTCCTGAACTATATCTTGCATCCTGTGAATGGAGGACACAAAATTAGTTAAGTACCTTGTATTTCTTTAATCTTCCAATACGTGATAGCCTGTGACATCTTGGACATGTACCCTGATGCAACACATAGACTTGCTGTGTCTCTGTAACAGGCACCAGTCTTTTTTTCGTTGATACTCCAATAAGAGGACCTTCACAGGTTTAATACATTTCTTTAATCTTCCAATACGTGATAGCCTCCGACATCTTGGACATGTACCCTGATACAACAAATAGACTTGCAGTGTCCCTGTAACAGGCACCAGTCTTTTTTTCATTGATACTCCAATAAGATGACCTTCACAGGTTTGATTTAAACAAAAAGGCTGCCGCATGATTCCAGTTTGTGAACTGTGTTTGTTGTCCATAGTACTGAAATGTAAAAATAGTGGTCTTCCCTTGTGAGGAATGTGTGCAATCTGTTGAAGTTGTCTTTAGAAAAAAAAATCTGTGTAAATGCTGAAAACTTTATAGTCTGTCATTCTTTATGTACGCTGAGGTATGTAGTTTTTAGTTTTAGTTAAATTTGTGTGTACGTAAGTCATAAACAAACCCAGTTATTGTCAGCATACTTACAGTTTGACTTCACTTTAACAGACCAGGGTCTTCGGTATATATGCATTTGCATTCCAGAAAGAAACCGTTTCAACTTGCTGTCCTAATTTCTTCTTTGATATCTTTTGACAGAAATGTGTCTGGAAAAGAGGGTGTTTTATCGGCTTGTATCAGGTCTCCATAGCAGTATCAACATACATCTCTGTGCTAATTATCTCTTATCTGGTATGTATTGTTTATAAATATGAAACAATGGAGAAACACCAAATTAAACGTAATTGGGCTGTCTGTTGGGTGATAATGAACACAGAACAGCTGATTCTTTATAATCCTAAGTGGCTGAGAGGAGACCATGCTAGGTTCACACATATAGGTTAGTGCATGAATTTTGCACTTTTGCCTGAAATAGACCCCTCCCATAGATGGCCATCTTCGTAGGAAAATTACACCTGCATGTTCAACGCTATCAGGTGTGTGTGCGCACAGTGTGCAAAATGTTCCAAACATGTGCACATGTTGCTCAAAATTTCTTCGAAATACGACGCGGCCAATGCGTGTCACAAAAATTTGACGCCCAAAATGCCGATGCACGTGGTAATCTGTAGGAAGCGCCATCAGCCGTCATCATCAGAGGGAGACCTATAGTGTGGGCCCTAATTTTTCTTGGGAATAATGCCAGACCAAGCACTATAGAATTCATAATTTTGGACTAATTTAGGAGCAGTACCCATTGCTACATCAGATTTGAACCAGACAGCCAACCCCGGCAAGCTCGGTGGTTGAGTGGTAAGACATCTCTCTGCACTGCTAAGCAGGAGGTTATGGGTTAGAGTCCTACCCTAGTAAGCTCGATTTTTTTTCTTGTAAGCATTTAGACAGCACTAAGCATACACCATATATGAAATTATATCTGGGAAGGACAAAACACACAATATTGAAGTGTCTTCTCTCTTTTTTTTTTTTATTCAAGGTGGACTATTTGGGGTGGAAACCTGGGGGCTCAACGTGAATGAGTTCAAGAAGAGATTTGACCCCGAGACCACAGACGGAGAGGGCCCGATACGACTAAAGAATCTGTACTTCACCTATCTTGTGGTACTGCGAGCTATCGCAAAGGCTGCCCCGTTGTTTGAACAAGAGACGTTTTATACTGGTTGGTGTCTATGGAAAATCTCCACAAATTCAGAAAAACTGTCAGAAAGGTTTAACAAGCTTGGAAATAAACAAGAGCATGCTTTTGTACGTAGTTGGGCTTGACCTGAAAGATTGACAGCTTTTGTCAGCACACCGGTCTTCTGGTTTGTGCCTTTAAGCTTTAATGTGTACCTCGCCAAGGTTAAAGTAATTCAGTTTTAGGCAATGTAGGGCAATGATTCAATGATTAGGTCATCTTTTTTGACAGGTGAAGATAAAGAAGATGAACGGTTACAAGATGATGTCATAGATGTCCTGCACACTATTAAACAGTTCTCCAATCACTTCAATGAGAGTACTATGTTTCAGGGAGACAAGCTGCAGGCCAAGAGGTTGAAGGTAGGTAATAGTCAATGTGCAATGAATAGCATGTGAATAGCTTGTGACTTGACTTGTGATTGTCTAATGATTAACTTGTGATTGACTTATGATTAACTTGTGATTGTTTTATGATTAAAGGGAATGTACATCATTGGCTTTTGCTGTAATTTTCAGAAATGAACTATTTGAGGGGTCAATATAATAGATCAAATATTGTTACACTGACATGTTTTGAAGTTTTGTGTTCGAAAATGCTGGAAAAACCAAGAAAAACAAAAATGTTCAAGTAGTCTGGTACCCAGACTCCACTAAAGATGAAATGGATCAATTTATAGATGCCGAAAAATTGTAAGGTAAGGGAACCAGTCCAGCTGGCCTGCACCCGTTCATGAACATATAACCAATAGCAAACACAATTTGGACTGAAACAAATGGGTAATTTGGAGCAGTAGTTGGAAAATAGTTAGGTTTTTCCTACGGTGGTCGGCCGACCACCGTTGGAAATGTATACAAAAATACAATTTTCTTGAAAATGACTTCACAACAGGTGCCATAATTTTACAGGATGCTTTAGACTGTCATTTACCAACATCCCAGTAAGGTATTTCGTAAAAACTTGGTAATTTTATTTTTCGATGTTTTCAAATGTTGTATTTTCCCTTTAACTTGTGATTGATTTATTATTGACTTGAGATCACTAATTTCATTTCTGTCATTTCATTTCATCACGTGCATATATACACAACAATGAAATTCTGAGAAATGGTGTTGTTTCATTACTGACTAATCTTGAATGACACTTTCCTCAAATTTGTTTTACTCATGATTATGATTATTTTCAAAATCACAGCTCGTTTATTGGAATACTGTCCCCTCATTTGTTTTTGTGCTAAATATGATATTGACCACACCCCCCCCCTCCACTCTCCACCCTCCACCCCAGACATTGATTACACTCTAGTATCTAGCATTGAGTGTTTTTCTTCTCCATTTGTAGGACGAATTTCGGAATCACTTCTTGAATATCTCACGCATCATGGACTGCGTCGGCTGTGACAAGTGCAAACTGTGGGGCAAACTGCAAGTAAGTATATTTTCTTCACGGTTGTTAGTTTAACTTAATGTCCTCAGGTTGCCTTTTTGTAAAAACTTACTACTTTGTGAATGAATGGTTAAGAAAATACTTCTTTCTAATAAACTGCTTAGTGCTTTTTGTCTGGACGAAAAGTGACCTTTGAAGTTTGGTTTATATGATGGGGTGAGCTAAACTTTTACATTTCACCGATTGCACTAAGAACTGTTGGTTCATTGGTAAGACCTCTGCACTGGTAGGCAGAGGTGTTGAGGTTCAAATCCCACCTGGGCTAGCTTGTGAATTCTTTCTCATAAATCTTGGGAAGGCACTTAGTATACAGTGTTTATAATAGTTATCCCATGAGAACGAGTGGAACACTGAATAACGTAGTGTGTCTGTGTCCAACATATCACGAGCCCAAATTTAATGACCGACATTTTTCGTGTTGCACAAGCGCGAGTGGGATAACGAATTTATCTTCAAGCAGACTTGATGCGCAGTAAGTTAGTTAAGATGGAATACGCACCGTGTGCTGTATAGCGGCTTCATATTACACGTGCGTGCAGCTCGGATGACGCATGCATCTTAGAATAGCGTAATACGCAGAGAGCGGTACAGACCGTGTTACATGGGATAACGTAGCACGGTTTGGTACCATGGATCAACCAATCAGCATTGAGGATTGAAGTTTTCTTGAAGATAATATGTGATGCGATCAAGCTAAATGAGTCGTTTGTCGGGAACTTTCATTTGGAGATTCAGGCCAAAATAGGGCCACTTCATCACATCACTTTATCACATCTCTGGGTGTTCCGACTTCCATGATTTTTGAACTAAAGATGGTATCAGCATGCGGTTTTCACAGCAGTAATGCTGAGATTGTGCTCTTTTCAAATCTGTAACATTTGATCGCATCACATACATGACATATATCATTGATGGTCAAAAGCCAATATTCCAAGTTTACATCATCCTTATAATCCCATAACAAGTCATGGTGCAGTGGACCAGCCAACATTTGGATAAATTCAAGATAATTACACAATTTGCATGCAACGGGTTGTAACAATTGATGTTCAATAGTGCATCATACAAAAAAGAAACATTTTCCTTTTATATAACTAACTTTTTTTCAGATCCAAGGATTAGGAACTGCTCTGAAGATTCTCTTTTCAAGTCCGGAAAGTCTCAGCTTGCGTCGTCAGGAAATTGTGGCCCTATTTAATGGATTCGGCAGGTAACTATGAGTTCTTTGCTCCTCTCTCTTCTTCAGACATCAGATCCACTCGCGTTGTGTCAGTTATTATATTGTTTGCTTGACTGTCTCCAGTGGGCGAGAACTTTCAGTGGCCGGAATTTTTTTACAAAACAAAAAAAAGTAAGATTTTTTTGAAATGCATATTTTAAGAGGCTGTGGTTACTGGAGTCAATTATCTCATAGGATTTTGGAAGAAATAATAAAAAACCAAACCATACAGGGTGTATAAAAAAAAGGAAACCCTGATGTAAATGTAAATTACAAAAAATCTGATAAATATTTTCAAACAAGTTGAAGATCATGTGAAACACCAATGTATCCTCTTTCCAATGATACCTTGATTGTGTGTCTGTGGCCACGGATGACTGAGCATTCATTGTTTAACTGACAAGGGTCAAAACCTGTTATGAGCCAAGTTTTACCTGGCTAAGATTGCTGGCTGGTTTGTTATGCAACGGTTGAAATAGACCATGCAAAGGTTTAAATGGATGTGCAGAGACTTGTGTGGAAAGAGATGGTGGCCACGTTGAAGGCATTGGGCCAGGAGGGGTCAACTTCAGCAATGAGAGTGGTTTAATCACTTTGTGTCCAAATTGAATAATTGTTTAAGAAAAGGATGTCTTTCGTGAATGAAGCCGTTCCTTGTGCCGAGAATACCAGTTACCCTTTTGCACAAACTTGGCCCAGTGCAGGTTTTGACCCTTGACAGAATAACAACGAATGCTCAGTCATCCGTGGCCACAGACACACATTCGAGGTATCATTGGAAAGAGGACACATTGGTGTTTCACATGATCTTTAACTTTTTTGAAATTATTTATTTGATTTTATGTAATTCACATTTACATCTGGGTTTCCTTTTTTGATACACCCTGTATAGTAATGGCATATAAAAAGTTTGCACTATTCTTACACTTAAATAGCAATAGACTGCTTCATTAGGGCCAGTCAACTTTGCCCAAACATGTGTGTCTCTCCAATGTCACTTACATTGTCTCTTACAATGTCAGTAAGCGTATTTCACTGCTTAGCAAGGAATTTGGCTTTTGCGCATGTGTACATCCCGTAACTAAGGATTCTGTGCTTACAGTGTTAGCGTAGCATTTTTCTGCTGTTAGCAAAAAGTGGTGATCGTAAGCGCGTAATTACGTGTTCAGCAGAGCCAAGAAATTGGGCCCTGATCCATTAGTTATTGAAGTTCTCAACTGCTTTATTCTTCCATATTTTGACAAGCTTGGCATTCAGTCAGAGGACCAGAGTTTCAGTGAAGAAAAATCCTTGCCATCAACTTTGCAAACATGGACCAATTGTGTTCTGGACAATTCAAAAGATCATATATTTAAAGGAAGAGTAGATCATTTGCAGAGATCCTAAAAGTAACTGACACAATTATTGTTGAAAAGCTTACTTGGTTTAAAGATAGTAATGGCACTAAACTCCCTGGGAAATTATTCTTTCTGCCATGCTGTCATTTTGAAGAAAAACAATAAAGAAGGTCATTTTCCAAAGACGTGTCAAGTGACGAATTTTTGGAAATTTCCGTTAGTAGTTGGTTTGTAATTTAGTGAATAGGTGTGGGCAAGTGCTATCATTTGTCAGTAGTAGCTGCAATTGGCTGAATGAGTGTCCCGGACGCTGATTTCGGGCGCAATTCAAAACTTGACTTGGCAACTTTTGATCGAAACCGAGATCCTAGAATATCGTTTTCTCGGAATATACAGCATTCACAGAGCTCAAACTTCATCAGGTTAGTTTTTAAGCACCCGTCTTGGATTTTGAGCATGTTTATTGCGTTAAACAAAACAAAAAAATGCACAAATCACAAACGATCGACTCTACCTTTAAGTGCACATAGAAATAGTTTGCATGTCTTTCCCTGCGAAGCAGGTTTGCAGAACATTTTAAATACCATCTCAGCTCCCTAGGGAGTATACCTATGGATGCTGCTTTTATCTGCACAAGGGCGCATTCAAACACTACAACAAATTTGTTCCGTATAACATGTTCCCATTAGGCTTTGTGGACACAATGGGGGGGGGAGGGGGGGGGCACTATTCGATTTAGACGAATTCTTTTATACTCGCCCGATGATGCCGGTGATGCCCTTCTTTTAGTGTCCCCCATATCTGAAAAGGGGTAATTAACCAGTAAGGTAAGCAATGAAGTGCCTTGCCCAAGGACGCATGCACCATAACCTCGTTAGCTGGTAAGCATTACATCAGCAGTTCCAGCTGCTTTGATTGCTCAATTTTCCAAAGCCGACGCAGCGAGAGGTAAAGCTATTTAGCCCAACATTTATAAGATGCATCAAGTAAATGTTCCTAGCCCAACAGACACATTTCATACAAGCAGCCAAGGTGAGGTTACCAATGCTTGGCTTTTTTATGAAACTTGAGAGACCTTTTCTGTTGTCAAGCCTTAACACAATTGAGTACACTCACGTCTTTGGTGTCAGTGTTAATTTGAAATTCTTTTTCTGGTAGGGTTGGGTGGCTGCAGATCAGAATCAAATGGATTCATTTCCAAACTCGGAATCAGAAATTTGACTCCATTATTTTTATCAGACTAGTTTAGCTCCCCAATGAATAGATTCAAGACACTGTAAATGACCTTATCTATAATAAATCAGTGCTAATATTGGTGAAGTTTTGGAGGTTCTTGGGTTGGAGACGATCCAAAATGGAATTGTAACTCCTGGAAAAAAATTGGAATCAATCCCCCGTAAAGTAAGAGTCGCCCAAGCCTATTTGCGAGCATCCACTTGAGATTTGAAAAAAAAAAAAATCTGCAGTGTAATTGAGTTGCAAGCTGCTGCCTGAGTAGGTGCCGCTTTGCGAAGTGCTTCCTTTTTGTGCATTCGCTTCTTCTCTTTAACTGTTACTGAACTGACTAAACAAAGAGTTTTTCTTTCCACCTTTCAGTTGCCTTTTCCAAGAGGACGTTGAAGAGAGTCCTTTTGAGACCTTAGAAAGCTTTGAGAGTCTTGCACTGACAGACTAATTTAAAGTTTGCTGAAAAATATTTAAGACTCTAAAAGCTTTCTAAGGTCTCAAAAGGACTTCCTTCAAGGTCCTCTCAGAAAAGGCGGTTGAAAGGTTGAAAGAAAAACTCTGTGTTTAGTCTAGCCGTTAGTAGGCATCCTTAAAATATTCTTGCATCCTAACTTCCAACGTGTCGTTCAAAATGAAAAAGCCAGTATCTAGTTAAAGGGAATATACATCATTTGCTTTTGCTGTAATTTTCAGAAATGGATGGAATTGGGGGGTTGGAAATATAAAGCAAATATAGCTACACTGACTTTTTGGAGGTTTTGGGTTCGAAAATGCTATAAAAACCAAGAAAAACGATCATTTTCCTGTAGTCTGGTTCCCTGACTCCATATAAGAAGAAACAGAGCAGTTTACATACATTGGGGAATTGTAAGGTCAGGGAACCAGTCTAGCTGGCTCGTACCCGTTCATAGGTTTGTAATCGATTGCAAACAAGTGCAATGGTCAATTGGGGCCAGTATTTGAAAAAAAGCCAGTTGTTTCCAACGCTGATCGGCCGATCAGCGTTGGAAATTGATACAAAAATACCACTTTTCTTGAAAATGACAGTATACCAGGTGCCATAATTTTACAGGATGCTTTAGACTGTCATTTACCAACATCCTGTTAAGGTATTTCGCAAAAACTTGGTAGTTTTATTTTTCGATGTTTACAAATGTTGTATATTCCCTTTAAATTACATCTGAAGATCTGCCTCATTGCAAAAATAGATTGGATCATCCTAAAATAGTTGATTTTACTGTGAGTAATAAAGAATCCAATAATGAACTGGAGAAAAGGAACACAGTGACGCAATGGATTTGTGGTGATTTGAAGGTTGAGACCATAATCTTTTTGTATGCAGGGAAGTGGGTTGCAACGATTTTGTCATTAAGATGTTCTTTTGTCATTTCTAGACCTTGTTATATAGCATGGCCTAGATAGATCAAATCCATTAATCCAGTTTTCTTTAATACAAACTCGTACAAACAAGCCAGAAGTTATGTGGGTTTGTAAAATATATTTGACAGTGCTATGCTGGCTAGGGGGAAGAACATGTTGAAACTGTATGAAACTGATTCCTGTTGAAATAAAAATAAATCAAAAAAAATCTAGAAAAGAGGATCCTTATAGTGGGGCAAATAGGGGAAATATTTGGGAAAATTGTGCCTTTGATGATACAAGCATGGCAGTTGGCAAACAGTCAGAGTATATCTTAAGAAAGATATATGGCCATAGGGCCATCGTAGATTTATCCTTTGAAAAAACATAGGTAGAATAACAAGCAATTTTCAAAATGGTTGCCATTGTTTGTTATTCTACCTTTATTTGTTTCAAAGGACAAATCTGCGATGGCCCTATAGCCAAATGTCTTTCTCATGACATACTCTGACTGTGTGCCAAATGCCATGCTTTTATAATCAAAGGCACAATCTCATCATCTATCTGCCGTACTGTTATGGATAGTTTAAGTTTATTTTGGCTTGTGAAATGGACAGTTTTGTGTCAACTTACCCTCGGGGTCATTAGGAAAATAATTGTAGTAGTAAGAAGCCTGCAGACTAATAGGGCAAAACATTTCCCATTAGTAACGACTCTTAATTGAGGTCATCAAATTAGCCGACAAGCAACTTGATCATTTGCTGTTAGCCTTATTCAAGTCATCACAGGGACCTTCTGAATCACTTTTGATGAGGAATCAAGCTGTCACGGAGGGATCAGTTAGTGACAGGACTGTAGGCCTCATAGTGTGAACGTCACTTCCAATAAAATGCTATATTGTGCTATAATGTGCCAAAGTGAATATGCTGGCAGGCATTCTCTTTCCCGACAGAAATCTAATCAAACCAAAAACAAAAAGTTAGAAACGGAACATTTTGAAAATAAATTCATCAAATTGATATATTCCAAACAATAATTACAACCCCTTTCTTGAGAGAAACAGAAATTAAATCACACCCAACTTAGAATTTACATGTACAGTGACTCGGACCTGACTCAAGTCACATTGACAGTAGGACTTAAAAGAGTAGGACTCAAGCTCAGATCTGACTAGTATGACTCAGATTTGATACCGAGTACTCCTTACAGTGAGTCGCATATTCTTTACGAACAATTAGGCCTATGTGTTAAAAATATAGAAAGCAAAATAATTCTGATGACTCGGAATTCCAACTGAGACTTGACTCAAGAAACTCAAACCCCGACTCAGATTTTGACCCTAGTCATGCTAGTGGCTTAACACTCAGACTCGACCCTAGTGGCTCAAGACCCAGACGCTGTCTCGCCACTTTGACCCAACTGCAGCTCTGGTTCTCCGTTGATATTTTGCCCGCAAGGGAGCCAGACTTATCGCTCTAACCATTTATCTTTTTTGTGTGTGATTTCCCAACACAGACTCTCAAGCAGCATTTACGAGGTTCGAGAATTCCAGGCATTGCTCAGTGGAGACACAGCAGACAAGGAAAAGATGCCCTCCTCAAAGTCTCCTTTCCTCTGATGCAAACTTCTTTGAAATACGTCACTGTGAAATTCCTTATAAAAATGAACTGTTGCAATGCGGGACATATTTTTTAACACCTAAGAGAGTCATGGCACACAGGGCAAAGGGTACCATACGTAACCTTTCCGCATTACCAATATCACATTCGCTTTTAACAAACCTAAAAGGTGACCGTTTTACTGTAAACAAAAAGTATGAAAGCTTTTGTAAAATGTTACATCCCAACTGAAGCCACCATCCCAACTATAGTTGAGACTGACCGAACTATATATTGGGGCTATTCTAACTGTAGTTGGGACAGTCCCAACTATAGTTAGGTCCATTGCTATAGTTGGGGTGTAACGCAAAACATTATTAAAGTCAGTCGGGTATTTCCATTGCGTGTGCCCACATCATCTTTGGCATTTTCCTTTTTGGGATTCGCAGTTTGCCTTATGCATGCATTTTATTATTTTATTAATCATTTCTTGCAATGAAACCCACAGGATTCCTTAAAAGCGCCCTAGGCACTGTAGCTCGCAAGCGTGAAGAAACCTGTAGAGAGGAGACAATGAGAAGAAATTACAGTTTTTAGAGGTGGGAGGAAAAGCCCAGATGAACATTCTGGGGGAAACCCACGGAATCATGTAGGGACTGAAAACACAATCCACATATTGGCCCAGGCGGGATTCGAACCCGGGTCATAGTGGTGATTCGAACCCGGGTCATAGTGGTGATTCGAACCCGGGTCATAGTGGTGGAAGGCGAGGAAAGTACCGCTACGCCAACCTGACTCCCTAATCATAGTAGCTACCAACGAACTTTGAGAAAAGTTTGAGTTCTGAAGTAATTTAGTAAATTTTAAAAACTCTGGAGCTTATTTGTTGTGATGAAATTCCCTGTGGATCCTGATAATGTCACGTACATGTACAGCATACGCTGCTGAGGTCCCTTCACTGAACACTATACATGAACTTTTTGGTGGCTCCATAGATCTTGCGATGGTATTTTTTCGATGGTCAGTGAGTTGCCCATTTGACTGCTGGGATATGCCGTTTTTCACACCTGAGGGTGCTATGCACCCCGAGGTGGTTAAAAATGGCATATCACACGTCGCAGCAGTCAACAATTGTTTTGTTATATCGTGCCACTAAGTCAAAAATATCAATTGTTGTAACTTACCATGTGAGAAATAAATGAAATCTTTGCGATGTAAACCTTTGATAACTGCAGGCTTTCCTGCCAGACATGAAACGGTTGCAGTTTTCAGTCACGAGCGCGCAGGCAGGTACGGTGCTACACGCGCGTGCTCAACACGCGCAATTTATATGCAGCGCATGTGGAACCCAGTGTATGCATTTCTACAGACTGGACTCGTGGCCGTTCTAGACCAATGAAATCACAGTAGCCAAGCACACGGAATAACAAACAACATTGTGCACCAGCTCATCTATGCTCTGAATTAATGCCAACTTTGGATTAAGTTGTAAACTATTTTTGTGTGTCTTTGCTGAGTTTCATTGAGATGGTTGTACGTCTTATGTTGTATCATTTGTTTTGGAGATTTGTGCAATTAAATTCACAACTTTCTGTTTGTTTTATGATAAACTTTTTCTGTCGTTTTTGGGGGGTTATTTTCATCTGTCCATTACAAGGCAACATTACTTTCTTTACAAAGATGAAAGTGGCTTTTTGAGTAAAAAGTCAAAGTCAAATGACATTAGTCACATTTACTCACAAATTACTCAGGATTCATGATTTTGCCCGGAGTTTGACTTGTAACTTTTAATTTTTGAGCTGATGTAGTACATCTTTTTTTTCTTTTCTTTTTTACAAAGTTATGTTTTTATTTTATACCAAAGGAATGGTACAACTGGTAGAGAAAATAAGCCAATCATAGGATCTCTTAAATAGCTCTACGTGTTTCTTTAGTTCTTTCATTTAGAGTATGTATCTGCTAAATCAATATATATCTGCTGTTAATGTTTTGGTTTCATATCTGATATTTAATGCTAGGCCTCTTTTTCTTTAGTCTATGGAATATGGCCATGCACAGCAAGGGTCTATGATATGCGTGCAGATTCGGTGATTAATTACGCAAAACAAGACTACATCTTGACCTCCAGATTCGGACCAATCAGCTGGAACCTTCTATATCGGTTTTTCGGTAACCTGTTTTGTATTACAACAAGCATGGCAGCCAAATTGACCAATCAACGGCTTAGTCCACATTTCTGATTGAAATGACATCTCAATTTCTAAAGTCGACTCGGATTGGCTGGCGGGCGGGCATAACATTGGAACGCTCACATATATCAGACATTCGTTGTGTGGCTCTGCACACATGAGTGTATGATCCTTAGACTATGTTTGTTTAAGATGGAGGAAGAACACGCCCCAGTGTTTTCTGGAGGGACAGTTTGCCAGGGCAGTCTTTTGTTCCCCCAGTGGGAGTAGGATACCAAAGTAGAACATCCCTGAAACTATCAGTGACATTATGCATTGTACAGGAATACAGTTTGTGTATATTTTTGTGTACAAGTTACTGCTTCATGTACATGTACTTACATAATTTATGTGGTATTGTTGGCCAGTGGTGGTATTTATTTATTTGGAAATGGTGTTAATATACATGCGACTCTGCATATTCCCCTAAATGCCATAAATGTGAATTTCAGGACATTTTATTATTTGAATTGTTCATCATTTGTTTGATTTTTTTTTTTAAATAAAGGATTACATTGAAGAAAACCACTGTACAGTCAGCAGTCAGAACCAACAATCAGTGATTTTGTTTTTAGCAATTGATGTCTCCATTCCTTATTTTCTATTGCAATAAAGGATGGGGACTGCCGGAAAAGTATTTTTATGAGTAGACTGAGAATAATTTATGGCTTTTTAATAGCGCCCTCGAACAAAGACATTGAAAACTGTGGATAAGGCCCCCAAAAAGTCTCCGGTTTCTGGTATGGAGCTTGCCCAAAAAGTGGTGCGGCGACGCGGCCTTTTTTTTTTACCTGACTTTTTTGCTTCAAATGTCGGCTGATGACTGCAAATGGTGCCCGACAAAGCTTAGTGCAAATATATGGGAGTCCAGAGAGACCACATAAAGCTTATTCTCGATCGTAACCCCATCTAAAAACACGTTAAAATTGTGCAGCAGCAGGATTCCAGTCAAACCAGTGAGTTTGGCGGTTTTGAGACATCATCTTTCATTGATTTTTTTTTTTTTTCATTTTGCGGACGCGCATGGCTACGGCGACGCGCGCGCATACCAGAAACCGTAGACTTTTTTTTTGGCCTGAGCCAGGATGGCACAGTTGGTAGGTGCGGTGGTCCGGAGGTTGCAGATTCAAACCCCGCTCCATTCATTTTTGTTGTTGTAAGTTTTATTAAAAATAATTAAGAGTAATATCCAAAGTCACTTGAAATCACATTATTGATATGCAGTACGTCAGTGACTGAAGACAAAAACTTGCGTAAGCAACAAATATGTCAGACCCTGAAGTCGCGGAGCTTGTTACATGGCTTGAGAAATTTCAAATTTTCCCCCTTTAAAGGGAATGTACATCATTGGCTTTTGCTGTAATTTTCAGAAACGAACTATTTGAGGGGTTGATATAATAGATCAAATATTGTTACACTGACATGTTTTGAAGTTTTGTGTTCGAAAATGCGGGAAAAACCAAATAAAACAAAAATGTTCAAGTAGTCTGCCAGACTCCACTAAAGATGAAATAAATTGTAAGGTAAGGGAACCGGTCCAGCTGGCCTGCACCCGTTCATGAACATGTAACCAATAGCAAACACAATTTGGACTGAAACAAATGGGTAATTTGGTCGACACAGACTCGTCTTTTAAAAGCACTGGCAGTGGCGTAACTAGGGGGGGGGGGAGAAACGGGGGACACGTGCCCCCCCCCCCCCCAGCGGATATTCGTGCCTCCCAGGTGCCCCCTGTTTGCAATCTTAAATTGAAAAAACATATACGTCATTTGCCTTTATTGCGCCCCCCCCGAAACTTTTATGCACCCCCTGCTCTCCCCCCCCCCCAAGATTAACCCTAGTTGCGCCACTGCATTTGAGTGAAAATTTTAATCCTTTCGCGGAGTTCCGACAAGTAGAATTTTGAACCAATTACTTGAAGTCTACATGCATGATGCAAACATAACAGTGATGAGGTAACTTTGAAAGAAGTCTGCTTGTTGCCCCTGCTGTCAATGATGCACTGTCAGTATAAACTCCCAAAAGAGCATCGATTAGAATTAGGGACAGCGTTGCCTTCTCTTTCGTTAATCAACTTTCTCTTTTCCTTCTGTTTAATATTGCACAAACCTGCGGAAGGGAAGCAATGATTAGACTATGCACTTGGTGTGCAGCACTGATTAAAAACTGTCGTTTCACTTCTTTTCATGGTTAATTATTAAGAAAAGTACTTTGATGATTACTGTGTCTATCACGCAGGAATATTGGCCATATTAGTTGGATATCGCGTGATTATATTTCTATTGCCATGACAACCACTTACATCTGTCAGCCTGGGTACTATAATCATCGCAAAGTTGGTTTTATCAGGGACTGATGTCGATCTAACATAAATTTCAAAATGTTTGAATAAACGTCGTGGTTCAATTGTTTTTTCAAACGTCGCGGTAGTTTAACTTTTCAAACGTCGTACTTTAACTTTTCTCAGACATCGTACGTCAACTTCCAAACGTCGTGGTTCAATTTTGCAAACGTCGCAGTTCAACTTCTCAAACGTCGTATTCAAGGGTCTATGATCATGCACAACAATTTTGTGTATTATTTATTGTGTATAACAAGTTAATACTTCATTGTACTTTTGTTATGTGGTATTGTTGGCCCTTAGAAGTGGTGGTGTTAATATACATGTGACTCTGCATAATCTCCTAATTGCCATACATATGAATTTCAGGACATTTTATTGTTTGAAATTTTCTTCGTTTGTTCGATTTTATTTAGTAGGGATAACATTGAAACCTCACTCACTACAGTCAGCAGTCAAAACAAGAATTATCAGTGATATTTATTTTGTCTTGGTTCCTTTTTTTGGTATTGATATTGTGATAAAGGCCGGGGGACTGCGGAATGAATTTTTTTGATGAGTAGAATGAGTAATTTATGGCGTCTGACTAGCACCCCTTAAACAAAGACATCGATTTTTTTTGATGAATAGAATGAGTAATTTATGGCGTCTGACTAGCACCCCTTGAACAAAGACATCGACAAACTGTGGTACATGCCAGCATAACTCAGTTGGTAGAGCACCGGAATCAATGGCAATTCGGAAGTCAATTTTATAATTTAATTTTCACGAGTAATGCCTTCCATTCTCCATTTTGCTGAATTCGCTATCAAATTATTGATGTGCAGTACGTCAGTAACAGAAGACAAAAACTTTTGTACATGCAACGAAACGTAAGACGCTCGATTCAACTCGAAAACTGCCTTTAAGAAGGCGCGGAGCTTGTTTAACGTGCTTGAGAAACTTGCGATTTAATGAAAAACTTCGCATGGGTTACTTAATTGCGATCCCCCCCCGTGATAAGCGCATGTCAGTCTTTGTACGCCTTGTAACCCTGACATCTACGGTGGAGCCAAGAGGAATTTCTGCTCTGCTTTTAAATAAATTATTTCCACGACAGTAGACATAATGACTTCTTCTTGCAAACGTGATCTAATTGCAGGCGTGAAAATGTCTTAACAATGTTCGACTTTTGAGGCGGGTGCGATCAGGTTCGTGCGAAAACCTGCAAGATGAAGCTATGTGTAGGCCTAGATGCGTTTGTGAGATCTCCACAAGGTCTTTTCCTAAAATGGTCTATTTTTACAATCGATTTCTGAGAAATTTTAGCCGAAGGAGGTCAGGCTTTAACAATACTTGAAGACCAAAAGTGAAAGTTGAGCCAAACTACACCGCCTACACTTCAGACTCACAAAAGTGCAGAGAGCCCAAAACAGAGATGGGTCATATCTAAAAATACCAAACTGGAACATTTTTTTTTATGAATAAAAATGCAGTTTTCACTTTCTACTACTTTCTACTAGTGACTCTGAATTTGAACATTTTGGCAACTTTCTTCAAATATTAAGCCAACATCTCAAGTCTCATAGACTAGTCTCTGTTACATTGAATGAAAGATTGCGCACTTTACGATTATTCAATGTTTCCTCACCAAGCAACTTAGAAGCTTCCTAACAATTCAGTAATTTATGCATTCAAAACAGGAATATGTACCGGTACCGGTATGTATATCTGTACATGCAAGTGGACACTGACATTTTTGCCGGAAACTGGAGATACATAAATAAAGGAAAAGTATACGATGTACACACATGGTGTCCATACATGTATGTTATTCACATTGTAAGAACAGTCTGAAATCAGGCAATTTGCAGGAGGACTTATGCTTTAACAATGCTTGAAGACCAATAATGACGTTTCGGAAACGGGTGTATGAGACTCGGTATGCTGCCTTTCACGCGCTGCAGCAAAAAAAAAAAAAAAAAAAAAAATCGGTTTCTTTCGCAAAACGGTTTATAGCATATAAACCGTTTTTGCGAAATTTCTAGCGTATAGTGTCTAGTAACTTGGGGCGAGCAAGCTTCGGCGGTAGTCTAAGACACTCCATGGTCAAATTATATGCTATGAACCGTTTTGCGAAAGAAACCGATTTTTTTTGGCTGCAGCGCGTGAAAGGCGTTATCCCGAGTCTTTCCATATACAGCCATTTCGGAAACGTCATGATTGGTCTTCAAGCATTGACGGAAAACAATCAAAAACACCTTTGCAAAATTTGGAGTTAATGGTGCTCGTCGACGCTGAGTTTCGACGACGTCTTCAAATTAAATTTTTTGTTTACCCATACTCATTCATTAGACTATATGCTATGTAAATACGTGGTCAGGTAAATTTGAGGAAGGCTGTTTTTTTCCCTGTGGTCAATAATAAAGTCCACGCACTGTCAATATAAAACTCCCGAAAGATGCATCGATCGGAAGGGACGGACGATAGGTTAATCTTTTCTGTTCTTTCGCTTGCGATTTGCAACATTTATGTTTTATTCCAATGCTTTATTGGGACGTCTGCAACACTCTGAAAAGAGGACGTTTGTTTTGGGCACAACATTTAATCAACATCCGTCTTGCGAGCAGACTGGCTCCCGGTCCGTAAATTATCGATACTGATTGTGGGGCGGGGACCAACCTACCCCGCGAGAACGGAATGATTGTCTGCAGTGGCGTAGCCAGGCATTTGTCACTGGGGGGCGCTGGGGGGGGGGGGGAGGGGGCTGGAACATTTCATGGGGGGGGGGGGAGCGTCATGTAGATCAATGATAATTTTTTTAGAAACTCAAAATCTCAGTGGGCGACTGGGGGGCGACAAGGTTTCATGGGGGCTGTGCCCCCCCCCCCGTGGCTACGCCCCTGATTGTCTGGCAGCCAATAATTCAGAATTGTAAAGTTATAATCCAATAAAATAACAATAAAATGTCTTCAGTCGATGACTCATTCAAAAATGAATAACTTCTGTATTGCTAGAACAAATGTGGAAGGAAAGGAACGAGCAGACTACAGCATCAATTTAAAAAATGGTTGATTTCATTTCTCTACTTGTTAATTATTATTATGTGAGACAGTTTATGACAAATATTGATTCGCGAGTCAATGTCCAATTTGAGAATGAAATAATAGAAAACGTAAAGGAATACAAATACTTTGGTCAATCCCTAAAGATGAAAGAAGAAAATACTCACAACAATAAATGCAGAATGGGGTCTATTCAGACGTCATAAAGAAATCTTATTTGACAGAAAACTACCAATATCATTGAAGAAGAGAGTATTCGACCATACTTCCAACGATTACTTATGGATGCCAAATATGGACAGTTACCAAGTAAATACAATGAATTGTCGACCACCCAGAGAGCACTAGCAATGCAATGAAAGATGTTGTAAATTACACTCCAAGACCGGATACCCAATAAAATAATCGGGGAAAAAAACAAAGTAAAAGACATCGCCAAAGATGTCAACACAATGAAATGGAAATGGGCAGGACATTATAGCCAGGATGACAGACAACAGATGGACAATAAGAACAACAGAATGACAACCCAGAACAGGAAAAAGATCTAGAGGCAGACCACATAAAAGATATGGAGATGACATATCAAAGTTGGTTGGGGGGGGGGGGGGGGGACATGGACAGGGACAGCAAAGGAAAGAACAACCCGGATGGGTCTTCCAGAGGGCTACATCCTGCAGTGGATAGACGACGCATATAGGTAAAGAAAAAGGAGGCAGTTTACCCATTCCTATTGGTTAGCGTTACGTGGGTGTTTCTAAACCGCCGGTAAAACACCGCCGCTGCGATCTGCGCATAGTGTTCCGTAGGCCCTAGGCCCCAGTGTTCCGTAGGACCTATACTAGCCCTATAGGCACCGGTATACCAAGTTTATATTGATGCTATAAGCTGCACTAATAGTGCTTGGCCGGTATTAAACAAGTACGTTTAAAACCGGCTAGAGGCCTGGTCACGGATAATGACCCTCGCCGAACGTAGGCCTACCTGTTTAAAAACCGGCCAAGCGCATGTGCATATTAGATTACTACGCCACTAGATATGATTATTTATAGCTTTCGCTCAAAACTTTCTAAACTTGAGCGCGCCATATAGCGCAACGTTAAAAACCACTTTTTAAAACTGTATAAAGACCTGCAAATGCCAACAAGCAAATTTATTTGTTACAGGACATTATATTCCTTTAACTTTCGTTCGGAAAAGAAAATCGAAATTTTGAAAAAGCACGTATACCATATTTAAAGAAAAGTACTTTGATGATTACTATGAATATCTATAGCACGTGGTAATATGAGCTATTAAACGATCCGACCAAGCTACGTAGTTGGATATCGTATGATACTTCTATTGCCATGGCAACCACTAACATTCTGTCCGCGGCGTGGTTGTTATAATCAGTTTTATCAGGGACTGATACCAATCTAGCATAATGCTCCAAATTAAATTACTAGAGAATAAATTCACTGCATGAAGACCACAACAACATTTACACACAATTTTACATTCGGCGAACAATTTGTAGGCTATGAAGAAAACATACATTGCCGCCAGTGCTTTCCTACATAATTTGTTTTTGTTTTAAATAAAGAACACACTTGACACAACCCCTTATTCTACAAAGATAAATATACACATTTAAGTGATTTGCTCGCATATCAAGTGCAAAGTTACAAAAATTTGATTTTGAAAACAAAGTTTTTTTTATCTTGTTTATATGCACAGGGTTTGATCATGTCAATAAGAGACTTGTTCTGCTTTTAACATTGCATCAAAATACGTTTGGTATGTTTAAAATAACTGACCATTAAAACTGCAGTCCTCGAAATTTTGTGTATGTACTAATTTAGATCCGTGCAATGAAGTCATAAACGAAAGAGCCAGTTTTCAATATGTCAGATTTAAGCAGCCCATATTAAGCATATAAGTAGTTATTTTATATTGATGGATATTGGAAATTGCGAGTTGGAGTTGTTTTTAGCCTGTGCTTGTGCGTAAAGAGTGGAATAATCATGGGTTCATCTCTGTCTCCATGGTCGCGTGGGAAGGCTCCGACTCGCGCCGAAACAGCATCTTCATGGCCCGCTTGAACTGCTTGTATTTGATGGCGTAGATGAGTGGGTTGACACACGAGTTGATGGCAACTAGAGCGACTGATACGACGTATAGGGGACTGGAGAAATCCAGTTGCCAACCAAGATTGAAGAGGAAGAAGATGACCTCGTTGGGTGTCCAGCAAACCACATAAGCCCCTGCGATGATCACCAGGGTGGCCATGGTGTTGAGCCGGGCGCGACGGAGTGGGTCGTGCGGTAGACGAGGCTCCAACACCCGGTTGGGGTCATGATTTGAGGATGTCTCCCCCGTGGTAGCCTGACTTGGCACGAAGACACCGACGCGTGCTGAGCTCCGCCTCAACTCCAGGATGATACTTACATAAGCAAAGACCATGAAGACGAAAGGGAGCGCATACTGCAGGCAGATGATGAGGAGGCCCAGCACGCTAGCCCCGGGGATGTTCACGGGGACGCAGTGGTCGTCCACCGGAGCAAAAATGGCACCGCCGTATATAGCCACCAAGACCCCGATCAGCCAAGACGCCGCGATCATCACCCCTGGCACTAGGCGCTCGTGAGCAAACATCGCCCGGTATCTGAACGGGTACACGATGGCGAAGTATCGCTCGAATGTAAGCATGACCAGGCTGAATGTAGAAGCCGAGTACGACAGCCAAAGGAGGGCATCCGAGACCCAAACCCGGCACAAGAAGGCGCCGGCCGGACCGGAAGGCAAGGGGTCCGGCACCGGGACGTTGCTGCCGAGAATCAGCAACAAACAACCGAGGAAATCCACGATGGCTTGGTTGAAGATAAACAGGTTGGTAATGGTGTGCATGGACTTGGCAAAATAAATGACAATGCAGACGAGACCATTGCCTAAGATACCAATCAGGCCCACGGTGGTCTTGGTGATACGGAGAGAAATAATCGGCTCCATGTTTGGAAAGAGTCTTCTTGGATACAATGTGGAATCAACTAAGAAACAAACACTTTTAAGCCATTATGAGCCAAAGACGAAACATCTGCAGATCGTCTGCAGAGATGAAACCAAAATGTCAATCTCCGAGTGTCATTGTCACTGACATTTTTGAGTGACATGTGTATTCCCTCACGAGTTGGTCTAGACTCAATGTTAGTCCAATTGTGATGGCTCCGTCGATTACGTTGGCCTATATATACCATCTTTAATGGAATGACTCGGAAATGTATTAGATGCGATCTTGCATAACTTTCTTAAATTACATCCAGAGACGCTTTCCAAAGAGGCAATGACATAATGTACGCATGCGTATTAAGAGTCACGGGCACATAAATATTCATTGTTTGACATTATCAAAGGAAAACCCCTCGCTCCGACCCGCCCCCAAGAGTCTTGAGAGGTTTAATATACCTTATAAATTTGCGTTGCAGGTATCCGAGAAAGTGCTTTTTTATGGCGTTCTAAAACGGACATAATGTTCCAAAACGAACACGCAAACGTCGTGGTTCAATTAATAGACTGTCAAACGTCGTGGTTCAACTTTCAAACGTCGTGTTCATTCTTCAAACGTCGTGGTTCAATTTTCAAACGTTGTGCTTATATTTTGTGTGAACCAAATCGGTCCTAACCCAACTTGGTCCGAGTTATCAACTGGGTCTCGAGTAAACTCGGCGTCGGAAAAAATGTACGTTAAAATAGACACAATGTAGCTCACATTGGAGTGATGGTCAACTCGCTCACTGACCAACTAGCTATTTTCCCGGTACTCGCCTCGGCCAATTTTATGTCCCTTACTACCTCGCCCCCGGCCAATTCGCCCCCTACAAGACCTGAACCTGAATTCAAGGTGGCGCCCTTTATTTATAACATTAATGACGTGAATAAATCGTTGTCAAGCCGAATTTCGACTTTTGAGTAAAAACAATAGGCATACACCAGCTGTTCCTGCATATCTCGAACAAAGTTTACATTTCGTTGGTTATTATAATTTTTTAAGAGAAATGTACGGTTGTGAAGTAATATCACTTGGGGCTCCTTACGATTTAGCCTACACATTTCGTTTGTCAAAGCTGGGAAAAAGAAAAGTGAAAGGGAATTAAGAAGAATTTCATCCTCGATACTTTCATATAGCCTTTACCATAAACTTCACCATGCCAAGGGCAAGCTGCCGGATGACCTTTTAATAATTCCACCAATAACACACCAGCAAATATGTCCCCTAGACAATAGCGACCGACGTGTTTTTGTACAATCCCGGGGGTTCGGGTACACTAGGTAGGCTTAAGTTGTACTGTCGGCCCACGTCTGTTTTGGTTCCGTGACTTGGAGGTAAAAAAAGCTTTGTAAGTAGGCCGATATTCACTGGTATGGTGCCGTACAACAAAGTAAAGGCCTACGGTTATAATGGCCGGACCCGCACCTGTGTGCGATAACAATAACCGTGCATTCCAGAAAGGGTTCAACGTACATCTACCGAAACAAGTTACCGAACAACAGGTACCGAGTTGTCAACTGTTAACCAATCAAATTACTTTTCTCACGGTTGAGCTGTTACAGCATTCCTCTCATCTCCCTCGTTACAGTTACAGTTCTATATTCCTGCAAAGGTGCTGTACTTTTATTTTCTGAAATCAGCCGTTAATACAAGGTGAGTTTAACCTAAATTGCGCTTTAAAAACACGAATCGTCCTATTCGATATTGATGCATTGTATTTACTTATCACATCGTACGAAACTTATAATTGAATAAAACTGTTTTTATACCGGGTATGTTGAGGTGAGCAAGGTGGAAGGCATCACATCAATTACGACTTGTTTACGAGAAATCTCGGCATTGGTATTGACAAAATGATTTGACTGACACAATCATGACAATGGCGACATTGCACGTGGGCTTATCTCACCTCGAGCTTGTGATAATTCTTTAGATGAACGTTTGTGTCTGCATGAACCAAAAGTGCGTGCATGGTGTTGCATGCTCCTATCTGCACTGTTTCGAGTTCACAGAAAGCAATTCAAGGACATTGAATTAAAACTGATGCATTCAATAATGTGTTTGTTAGTTTAAGTCTCGTACATGTGTTTTTCTACTTTTGGGCAAATGAATACATGACTTAGATGTAACGAGTTTAACATTATGTCAGGGGCTTCGTAATGAAACCAATGATGAACTAAATACTTTCCACTTCTTTTCAAACAGTAACCCCCCCCCCAAAGTTACAAAGTCCCGATTTTGTCATTTCCAACTCTGATTTGTTTCATTTTGATCATAATCCTTCAGCTTATATTGGCTATCGGTGAATCGATACTACATGGTACATGTAGTATACAAGCAACAGTATATAGGCCTACATGTTCCGGGCAGTGCGCAACAGAGTACTGCTATAGTACTGTGCCCAGGCCTTTTAATATTGCATGTACTTGTGCATTCTACCGAAACGGGAAGTATTTCTTTAACTGGCACTGATTGTACAACTTCATAATTATTGTTAACGGGGCACAAAATAAAATATGCGAACTTTTTGTTGTTGGTCAAAGCGGACTTGTTGAAGGTTCGGCTCAGTGGATACAGCACACGGGAAAAAACAGAGAAAACGTCTGCACCATTTTTAGGGGTCTCGCGAATTCCGTTGCTCAACGCGGGGCCATATCGTAAGTCCTACGCCTCATTAGTCCGAAATTTCGGAATTATGAGGCGTCGGACTTAGGCCAAAAAAAAAAGTCTCCGGTTTCTGGTATGCGCACGCGTCGCCGTAGCCATGCGCGTCGGCAAAATGAAAAAGTTTTTTTTTTCAATGAAAGATGTCTCAAAACCGCCAAACTCACTGGTTTGACTGGAATCCTGCTGCTGCACAATTTTAACGTGTTTTTAGATTGGGTTATGGTCGAGAATAAGCTTTATGTGGCCTCTCTGGACTCCCATATATTTGCACTAAGTTTAGTCGGGCACCATTTGCAGTCATCAGCCGACATTTAAAGCAAAAAAATCAGGTAAAAAAAAAAAAGCCGCGTCGCCGCACCACTTTTTGGGAAAGCTCCATACCAGAAACCGGACCCTTTTTTTTTTGGCCTTTATTTGGTTGGTGATGACATTTTGTCGGACTTGTGAGGCGTCGGACCTATGAGGCGTCGGACTTATGCGCGGACCCCGGCGCTAAGACACGTAAAAAATATGCCCATAACACGGGCACATTTTCTTAAGTCAACTTCAAGGATTGTTTCTTCAGAATGATATAATTTCAGGCGGAATAATTTCAAAGGGTTAATTGGTACAAGTCCCATGAGCAAGGATTTTCTCGTTGAAACGGTAGGTCCGTTCCGGGTAATTACCTCCGCCAAGGAGGTTATGTTTTCATCGGCGTTGGTTGGTTGGAAGTGGTCTGTTAACAAGACAACTCAAAAAATTATGGTCGCCGGCAGTGCGTGACATTTTTTTTTTACGGATGGTCCTTGGTACAAGTACAAATCGATTAGATTTTGGAAGTGATCCGGATCTGGATGCAGGATTTTTTTAAAGGATTCTTCACCATTTATGCGAGTATTTCTTTTGGGTGTACTGACAATATGGCGGGGAATTGTTAAGCCTTGGAGGAGATTTCGCTCTCTGAGTGCTTTCTAGTGCCTTTGAGACAAACAGGGTTCACAACAAAACGTTATGACTTGAATTCCGACCGAAAGGACAAGCCTCAGGATTTCGACGACAAAAAACGACCAAATAATGGAGGTGTGGTACTATCTCTGTAGCGACGCCATTATAGACTTGAATTCCGACCGAGCTAGACGAAGTAACAAAAAGGCAACGAAACTGACGTTTTAATGATGTGTGTTTTTCTGATTCCCAAATGCAGACCCAAAATGTACGGAGTTTCATCCAAATCCACGGCCGAGAAGAAGGCCGTCATCAAGAACGCAGACATGCCTGACGACATGCAGTCCGACGCCGTGGACTGCGCTACACAGGCCATGGAAAGGTTCAACATAGAGAAAGACATCGCTGCTTTCATCAAGAAAGAGTTCGACAAGAAGTACACCACCACCTGGCACTGCATCGTGGGTAAAAACTTCGGCAGTTACGTCACGCACGAGACCAAGAACTTCATCTATTTCTACATGGGACAGGTGGCCATACTGCTGTACAAATCGGGATAATTTTTAAGTTCTGGATAACATCTGATTCTGGTCTTGAGCTGCAGCTAGGCTCATCCGCCATCTTAGAACACTGACGGACACAATGCAGGTGCAATTGGGTCCACAGCAAACCAATTCAGATTGGCTTTGAAATGGAGACTATACATTCAAGGATGCAGCAAAGAGAAGCCAGGACTTGTTGAGAAATGCGCCGCTACGTCATCAGCATGCATCCCCGGAGTCCAAACATGATATAGCCTACATAATAAAGCTATCTTGCAGAAGTTATCCTTAGCTCCCTGTGCGGAATCGCAATAGTCTGGACCCCTTGCATAGAGCGCCCTCAGTGAGGACAAGTTTTTGTTCCACTGTAAAGCTTTTGCTCAGAAGTCAAAGACATTAGGATCTCCCAATCTGGGTCGTACACGCGCGCGCAACACTTATTACTAGCGCCCATTGGATAAACACTCAAGTTGCGTTAACTTCCGGTTCCAATGGTTCCAATGCTGCTTAATTTGCAGTGGGCGTGGTTTAAACTGAAGTGACGTCACACTAACGAGCTGGTTAGACCTTATGCGTTGCAGGTGTCTCAGAGGGTATTCTTTATTTCAATTAATTAATAAACAATTAATCAATGCACAATCTCATGCCTATCCTATAGCGATACAAAACAATTGCCCTTTAACCCCGCCTCAACGCGCAAGGTCTATACCAAATCGCCATCATGATGCCCTTGCATAAAGCGATCTCACTGAGGGCATTGACTTTGTTCCTTTGTTCCGCTGTGTCACAAGTAACAAAAGCTGTCCCCAGTGGGGGCGCTCTGTGCAAGGGGTCTATTGGAACGGAAACGAGGATGCACTTGGAAGACACAGACTCTCTCGCGTCGTTACTGTGAACTTGGCTCACTGATTACTTCATTTGGCTGGTCTTTTTTTTCTTCATAATGTCACTATGCAAAGCGTATAAAAAGCGTGTAAATTATGTATTTCAATGGCGGCTGGTTCGGTGAGGTAAACATGTTGGTGCTTTGTTTGAAAAATTACTTATTAAAGTTGCTCGTCATTTTTTCCTAACGATTGTTTAATTTGTATGTTTTGTTTTTAACTAAAAAAACACTTCTTTTATTCCAATTTTGGGCGTCTGCAAAATTAACCCTCTGAAAAGGCGCTTCATTTTGCGCACAAAATGAATGTGCCCTATAATGGAGCCGAATTGTTGCCTGGCAGCCAATAATTCGACTTTTGTGAAGAAATAATTCAATAACTAAACGTTTGTGGATTGTTTTTTCGTTCCATGCCTCAAAAGTGAATAACTTTCATATTGCTGGGAAAATAGCATTGAAAACAAATCTAGTTTTCGAGGTGAAACTCGAAAAAAATACGGGAACACATCTTTTAGATGGCTCACTTATTACTTCATTGTATTTGCTGGTCTTTCTTTAACTCCACGATGCCAAGGTTTTGAATATAGCGTGTAAATGATGTCATTCAATTTATAATGGCTGGGTCAGTGAGGTAAACATTTGGTCCTTTTTTTGAACAATAAATAAGTGATTAAAAACTGGAAAAGCAAAAACCGTTTCAGACAGGCGTGTCAGAGCCGCGCCGAGCTGTATTGAGAGGGACTGAAGTCGACCCAGATACAACTGGGTTTCAAACAGGTGAAATTTATGATCTATTTTTTTTATTTTTTTAAATTTTTTTATCAATGTTTTGACCCAGGAGTCGTTTGGATCGAGGATCGACTGCAACAGTCGATCTTTCGCATGGAGTTCAAACGGCGAACACTTTTCTTTTCTTCGGAATAATTAAGATCGGCGCGACTGTGAAACGTCAGACTGAGTCGGGTGCCATTTCGCGATTATAATATCCCACGCATGTCAGACTGAACGTTTTGGTATAAATATAAATTGTTATTCACACCAGAAGCATAACTGGGTTCAAGTTTCGGGGGGTGGGGGGGGGGGGGGGGGGGGGAGGGCCAATTAGGGGACTTTATTTCCAGGAGGGGCACTCAATGGTTTTTAACGAAAAAAAAAGCTTATTTTTGCCTCTTCCGTGCAAATGCTGAGAGAGAAATTGGTGGGGGGGGGGGGGGGGGGGAACTGTCCTCGAGCAAGGGGGCGTGTCCCCATCACGCACCACCCCGCCTCCTAATAGTAACGCCACTTCACGTTATCACGTAGGTTTTGCATGCAACCGTGGCGAAATTTAGCGCCCAAACAAATCAGTTTATACTTCAGGATTTTTTTCAACGTGTTTTTTTTGTTCTTTTCTTAATATAAGCAATTAATGATTCGCCTGGTGCTTGTTGCATAATGTGATCCCTGCTGTAAATGTCATATTTTAACGCCTTATGTAATTTAGACAAATAATTATTAATCTTTTCCTATTTTGGTCGGAAGATTGTTACCTTCCTTTTTGTCAATATATCCTTCGATATATATACTTTAATGTGTAATGAATTTGTTTACTAAAGTTTGTTGGTTTCTAAATGGGATATTTACACATATCAAGTAAGATGGGTCTTGTAAAGTTAAACCTGTGAAAAATAAAAAAAACCTGGTTCGATCTGTAAATAAATGACAGTAGTACATGTATTGACACATGGATTGTCCATTTTAATGCATGATAAAGTACATTATCCGCTAAAAAAGTTTGATGTCTTTAGAAGTGAAAAGTGGGGCAAGGTGGCCTAGGGTTATGGTTCGTGACTCATGATCAGAGGGTCAGGGTTCGATTCCAGCTGCTGGCCATTATGTAGAGTCCTTTGGCAAGCCACTTCATCCCACTTGCCTCTCTCCACCCAGGAGTATAAATGGGTACTTACTTGCATTAGCTGGGGAGTAACCTGCGATGGACTAGCATCCCGTCCAAGGGGAAAGTAATATTTCCAGTCGTTTCATGCCACTGAAACCGGAGATAAACGCCGGTGTCACATGAAAATCCGACTCCTATGAAAATCGGACCTCTATTTCCCTATTATTGGTTGATCCCTCGCACGTGACAGGTCACTCTCCCGAAACGATCCTAAAAATAGCGTAGTATCGTACTCACGCGTGCACAGTACTACCAATGAGTCCACATTTCACGGAGTCGGATATTCACGCTACACCGGCCTGATGGGCCACATTGGCTCGTGACAGACTTTACTTAGTAGAAGCACTTCTTTTATGACCGGAAAAGAAAAGATCGTCTTGCATGTATGATCGATGGCACATATGAAACCTATACTTTTCGTAAATGTTCATTTCCACCTTCTGGATACTGTAACGTGCCGAGCAGGCTGGGGCGTGGCGGGGCTAATTAAGGATGAGAACGTACTGTTCACATTATTTTTGAGGAAACAATCCGTAAAAACAAATTATCGTTTTATTTGTAAAGGCGTGATACTGTTGAAATAGTAGTGACGGAGTTGAAAATCTGTATATCTGTCCAAATACAAATCGTAGAAGTCAGGCGCGGATCCAGAGGGGGACGAAACACCCCCCCCCCCCACCGGTCAGACACACACGAAAAATAAATAATTTTTAATCAAATTAAATAATAACACGGTCCGCCTGTCCTCAATAATCGGATATAAATATCTAAGGTGCCCGGACCCCCCCCCCGCAAAAAATCCTGGACCCGCCCCTGAACGCACCCGATAGCTAAAAAAAGCCTGCATAATAATAGTGTTCACTGTTGCGTAACTCTAAGTACATTTAGCACAAGATGTTTAATTTCCCGTCGTCAAATACCAACGGTACCTTAGCTTAATCGGTAAGCTCTGCGGCTGGTACTGTCCGTGAGTTCCAGGTTGGCGTCTTCGTACAGGTTCAGGGCATGTGGTCCACTCGGAGGATCAGGGCTTAGGGTGCCGCCCTGTTCCTCCCTTAGCTCTTTGCTTTTACATGGCGCCTGGCCCTCCGGGGTTACATGGATGGACAGGGAAGGAAGTGTGTATTGGCCGGGAAGACCGAGATCCCAGAAGAGAACTAAGGGGTTGGCTGGGGCATTGTTATGGCTCAGACCGATCCCTGAAAGCTTGGCTAGCACATAACTTTTTGATTTTTTTTGAATCCTCTATTTTTTTTAAAAACTTTGCTTTAGTTGGATATTTACATCTGCCCGGCAGGTCTCTGGTAGTATGTAAAAAGGAATCAAAGGTATACGTCGTGAATCTATGAATATTAAATAATTGATTATTATCAAAATTAAGTTTCGTTCGATCAATATGACTACGGTAACCGTTCATTTTACGTCAATTGGTAAATTTTGTAGAAGTTAAAAAGAATCCAAAATAATTCGCCCAAACTTTTGGCCTCAGAAAAACAAAAAGTTTTTTTTTTTAATGCTTGACATCGACATGAGCTGATTTTTTTGGTTCAATTAATTAATTTGGATTTTCGAATTAAGAGCGGGATGCTCGGATCCTTATTCGTTTTGAATAGTGTGCGCAATTTCAGAACTGGAGCGCGCAATTTAAAACCAACTTTTCAAACAGTGTAAAGGCCTGCAAACTAGCTGGATATTTTTGTTCCTACTTTCCCGATATCTTTGGCGCCTATTTTACCCAGTAGCGCACCCCAGATTTAGCTTGGGGGGGGGGGGGGGGTTCACAATTTTTGGGGTTTTTTTTCAAACAAATTGGGTGTTCTTTTTTCGGAGGGGGAATATTTTGAAGTTGAAATTTAACAACCTCTACGAGTGGGAGGGGTCAACCCCCCCCCCTCCTTGGGTGCGCCGCTAATTTCATCCACCTTTTGCCAGTGGCACAGCGGTAGAGGGGTGTTTGCAGAGTGGCAAATTGCAAACTGCTAGCTACAGATTTTAAGAGCGAGCCAGGCGTGGACGTGCGAAGAAAAATCGGGCCGGAGACATTGGCCGGTCGTAAAAGCTTGTCTCGTCAGTCGGCAGAAATGATGAAGAGCGCCACCAACTGCCAAAGAGTGTCTGTGAGTGTCCGCTTTCAACACTGCCCATATAGGTGCAATGAATTGCCATAGAATCCAATGATAAATTTCCCCACTTTAGAAATTCAAGAAAATAATCACAATTTGCTCTCTATAAGGTGTTCGAGACATGCATTAAAATTAAAGCTTAGTTTGATCGTCTTTCTATTTTTCCTCATTTTTTTGGTAATAATCTGATCGTAAGTTGGGAGAAATTTCCATCCGAATATGATCACCCATCGCCATTTAGAAAAACGGCGCCTACACTCCAATGCAAAATAGAGCGCTTTTAGAGCCCCAATTTCATGCGAATTGCTCAGAAATACAAGCTCACGTTCCTGTGCACGGCTTCCATCCTCACTGTTTACGAACCCTCAAGTGCATGGCCCACAATATGCTCAAGTACTGAAGAATTTGAGGGAATGCAAATCGTGATTTGGCCGGCGTATGCTACTTCGGACCCATTTTATTGCCTCAACCCTTTTAAACAGCCGCAGCTATAATTTTGTCTTTTAAGGCCAAACAAAAAAATAAGTCGGTCAGCGCGCGCGTCGATTTTAATCATGCGCGTCGACCTTTTCCCCCCCCCCAAAAATGTTCCCCGGTAGCTCCAACAGCGCCCTCTATTTCCGCACCTCCTCAATTTTTTTTTACCAAAGAGCACCAAAGAATGGGAAATTGCACCAAGGCAAATGATCGCAAGCACCAAGGCAAATTATGGAGGACACCAATGAACATGAGGACACTAAAAAAGCAAAATAGTACCTACCTTGTCTGTACCATCCAAGTTTGAAGAAAAGAAAAAAAAGCAAAAAAAAAAAAAGCCACGTGGCCGCGTCAATTCCGGAACTTTGGCCTGACCAGAGAACGAATATTTTTTTGTTGTTGCCTGAAACTGGTTTAAAAAAAAAAAATTCTGTCAAAGTTTGCCGCAAATCGGCTAAAACAGTCACTCTGTTACTGGGTTGCGCCCTCCAGCGTGAGGGACACAACACGTTTCTGATCTTTCGCTCGTAACCCCCGCCCTGCAAACAGGGCGGGGGGGGGGGGGGGGGGGGACGAGCGAAGTTCCCGATCCTGCCAATGGTCTCTCCCGACGACTTCTTTTTTTTTGCCGTTGAGGGGATAGGTCCATATAAACGTACATGTACACAGGAAAAATTAAATTGGAAGACAGGACACACATAATTGCAAGAAAAGTTTTTTATTTTAAAGCAAGATCTGTGAAATCACTGCACGTACCGCAACTAAAAATACTCTATTAAAAACTAGGCCATCAGCCTGAGGGTTTGGTCGGTATCAAATCAGGGCACAAATGATTATAGTGAGCATGCGCAAGGTATACCGCCCCTAGAGTGGTAACAAGCATTTTGATGGACATTTTGAAGAAAAAAAACACGGTGATATAATAAACACAAAAACTCCTGCCACCCTGCAATGCTATCACATATTTTCCAACTCCGGAGGTGTATACCTTGCCAAAAATCGCTATGACGATTATTCCCCTCATTTGATACCGGTTGCCAACATTTTGGACCGAGGCTGATGGCCTAAACCCTCTGCCACGGCTGTGTTTGCTGAACATTAGTCCAATGGAAAGGCAGTGGCCGATTTTAAATACACAACTTCAATATTATATATTCATTATTTTTTCCTTCAGAGTTCAGACAGCTTTCTCCAGAAGAAACCGATTCAGACGTTTAATAGATTGGACACATGCAAATTTTTTTTCACATTTTGACACAAAAGTGACATCTGTGTGTAAAAAAGCTACAGGGTTTCAAGCAATTTCAAGTTTATTTCGACGGCAGTTATTAATACAACAGTGTACACAAGTCAACAATAATGTACAGAACATAAAAGTCGGGTGTGGACAAAATTGGAAAATTAGGGCTAAAATCTGATAAAGAATCCAGTCACAAGTGTGTCGAGCAATTTACAGCAGAGAAGAATTGATTTCGATTCTAATTGTGAACATCAAGTAATAAGTTACTTCTTTTTATAGCAAACAAGACCCCAGCATCACAGAGCACTGGAAGCGGCCTTCTTGTACATGTAGGTATTTCACATTATGTACAAAAATCATGCTACATGTAATTTGACATTAGTTACATTTCAATCATAGTAATACTTGTACATTGCCAATATCGAGACAAACACATTGTTTGTTTCCCAAAATAAATATTACGGCAAAATCACATCTGTATACGAAACAGATTTTCAATGCAATTAATGGTATAATGATGAAACAAATAATTTACATCGTTTTTTGTAGATTAATCTGTTAACAATTTGATAAATTTATGTCTTGATTTATCTAAATATAAATATACCGCAGTAACCGCAGCAACCTAACGGTATATTGAAAAACACGGATTCAGTTTTCACAGAAAACGACCAGCAGAGGGCGGTGTTTAGAACTGTGGTAGACACTGGCACACCCATTGATCCCCATTAGTAAGGCCAAAAAAAAAAATAAGTCGGTCTCTGGTCAGCGCGCGCGTCGATTTTAAGCATGCGCGTCAATCTTTTTTTTTTCCAAAATGTTCCGCGGTAGCTCCAACAGCGCCCTCTATTTCTGCACCTCCTCAATTTTTTTTTTACCAAAGAGCACCAAGGAATGGGAAACTGCACCAAGGCAAATGATCGAAAGCACCAAGGCAAATTATGGAGGCCACCAATGTACATGAGGACACCAAAAAAGCAAAATAGTACCCATCTTGTCTGTACAATCCAAGCTGAAGAAAAAAAAAAAAAAGGAAAAAAAAAAAAAAAAAAAGCCGCGTGGCCGCGTCAATTCCGGAACTTTGGTCTGACCAGAGACCGAATATTTTTTTTTTTGGCCTAATGGAGATTACTAAAGGAGATCAAGGGGCATGCAATCGACCACAACATTCATATACACGTGATTTACACGAGGAAGGTATATGGAAAATCAATAGGAATTACAATGGGGGTTCCCCTTTTCGAATGGGAATAATTTCCCAAGCTGTTGCATACACAACAATTAAACCCCAGTTCTTGAAGGCCTAGTTCTCGAAGGCCTAGTAATATATGAAAATAATTGTGCACATGTAGGCCCATGAATAAAACTTTCACAAATAAAACCACTGCCAAAACAGTGTTGTGTAAAATATAAGTTGGCTATTTATGATTCAACAATGGGTTGAAGTTATATTTGCTCAAATTAACCTCAAAACTCTGCAGAGCAATTCTGCTTCACCATTTTAATGAAATTCCTTCATGTATACCAAATTTTAACACAATTTTTAATTTTTTTTAGTAAGATTTCTGCTTGAGACTGATTGGCTTTCTTGTACTTTCTAAACTTTCTTTAGAATTTTTTTGACTTTAGCACCAGGACAGTTTGTTCAAGGAGCTGAACCATAGCAAGTATGTACATGTACACAGCAAATTACAATACACACAGACTTGCTTGAAGATAGCAGCTGTATAGACTTTGGCTCCAAAATGAATTACTTTGAAAATTCCAAAAATACCAGAGCTAATGTCCCGCCATTATACTGAATAAAGTTGATAAAAAGACACTTCATCTGGGAATTTTTTGTTTAAAATATAACTGAATGCAGTAAGTTCTTTTTGGAAATATATGTATGTGCGTAAGTTTAATTGTGATTTTTTTTTTTGCCTTTAAAACTTTTTTTCTTTTGCTGTAGAAGAGAATGTGAATTCATTTGATTTTATTACGTGAAGAATTTTCAACTTTGTCATTTATTTTTCTACTTATTTTGAAGATATGATTTTAACAATCCCAGGTACACAATTAAAAAGCACACTATCCAACAACATTGTATTGGGCCCACATGTCCTAAGAATGGGACGCAATCTTTTAGATATTTCCTATTGAACTCTTGTCTTTTGTTTTGGCTCTCTAATAATCACTACAGATTACGGTGTGGTATTTCAACTCCATTCAAGGAGGCAAAACAATAAGGAAACACTTAAAACAATATTGGCCTCTGTGAGGTACATCACTAAACCCCTTGAGTGATTTACTAGGAGCCTTCCTCACTCATGCAAAATCCAATACCATATGTTAAACTCAACACCTAAACTGTTGGACTCTGATTATTGGTGGTGTGCCTTACCCCATTCAAAGCATGATCAGTTTACTAGTGCAGTACTCACTCCAACAGATTCCAACAAAAACATGCAGTTGGATTTTGAAGGGTTGGGGTGGTTAGGTTCTGAAAGACTTTTGGCCGATTTTCAGCCCAACAGCTTGAACCATCACAGCTACAATAAACCCTGTGCATGAGGTAGGTAATGTACACCAGGGAGTGGGCGGGCCGTCACCGCGTTATGGGGAAGCGTTTTTATTGTTAGGGAAATCAGGATTGAGTTATGGGGATTTTTGGCTGTCCCCACAGCGTCTTCGGTCCCCATAGTACCATGGGACAACTCGTGTGTAGTCCCCACAGTTACGGAACAAGCTTGTGTGAACATGTCTGTGTGGACCCATGCACATCAAAGACCAAACCATTTGACAAACTCAACTAGTTAATACCAATTTGAATGGCTGAAATGCTTAAGTGAAGTGAACAAATTTGAAGGAAGGATTACAGGGCCCAAAGCAGGAAAGAATATGGGTCATTCTATAAATTTGGGGTTCACTTTTTCCTGTACCTTTTACATCTGACTTTCTATAATTCTGACGCACTCCTTAATGCAGTCATCCTCCAAAAGTGATTATGAATAACAAACTACCTACCCAACAAATAAAAAATCATTTGAGGTCATTCTTAAAGATACTTGAATGGCAAATTACAAAATACCAAAGTAACAACTAACAGGCACAGGAAATAATTGCGTCACACTTTGGCTCCTAAATTTATAAAATGACGTGTATGTACGTTGAGCTCTGTATGTCCTCATTATTCAATTTACATCATCAATACTTGCATCGTCATTATTACTATACAACAGATTTATACTCATTCATTATTACACTATGAAGTTTACGTGAATGGGACAGATAAAAACATCAACTCACAGCATACACACAAAGCAGAATTTATGCAGAGAAATTTTAGACATACGATTTCGGGACGAAAGTATGACCTCACTTGTAAAATGACCTGGTCAAATTCAAGTTGATCTAAAAGTGCAGGAAGTCCATACTGGGTTTTGAAGTCTGAGGCAAAGCAAACATTTGCAGTGCTCTTGTCTTTAGTTGTAATAATTATCCGAGTTTTGATGAATGCTGGCAGGTAGAATGCCCACAAAGTATTGTTTTGAAATTCTGCCAAAAGAAAGGTTTGAAGTCACACAGCCCTCTCTTCTTTCATTTTGAGAGCTCAACGTTTTTCTTGAAGAAACTGATTTTATTCCACAAACAGACAAAACAGCAGCATTTTCGTACACCAAATAAAATGACACAAGTGTGAAGGCCTGTTTATGCTTAACGCGAAAGCGAATTTGATGTAAGGAAACATTCGCGAAATTCGCCGCAGTTGAATGCTGTTCAACTTCTGCGAAATCACAACGCGAAAACTTGCCATCATGTCACAAGTTTGTGTTCACATTCACTTTCGCACTGACTATGAAATGGCCTTTATGCTCTCAGCAAAAGGTGCTGATGGAAAGAAAACATACAATGAAAAACAGAGCCTAAATATTTGCCTTGGTAGAGGCATTACATGTATGTTTTTCTTTAGAATTTAAGGTTCCAGCTGTAAGCACCTATACCATTTTTGATTTCAATGGGAACACATGCGATTTGTTACCAACATGGAAAGTGTTTACATAGTCAAGGTGTTTGTGGTACTGTGATGGAACACAAGTCGTAATAAGTTGTCAGAAGTCAATCCATGGGTAATTTAGTCCCAAATCACATCACAAGCTATTCAAATGATCTGTGACAAAGGCACTCCGTTTTTAGTGTTACTTGTGAGTTGTGACTGGGCTTGTGAAATGACTTGTGATATTCTTATGACCGGACTTGTGATGTACTTGTGATCCATCACAAGTTCCTCGACTACAAAACTGGAAATGGATGTTCCCATACACCCAATTTACGCCACTTTTTTTTTTTTTTTTACCTCAACCAAAGTTTGAGCCGTAGAGCATCCACACCGTTGAGATAATACCGGAAGAGCCTTTTGTCTCGTAGAAAGCCGAGGTTCTCGTACAGTCTTAGAGCCGGCTTGTTGGTAATCTCTGTCTCTAGAACAACCTTGAATCCGGGAAGACATTGGAATGAAATCATTAGAAATGATCAAGAAGGGATCATAAGTATAGGATTTTCCAGTTCTCAAACTTCAAAATCACACATGCATGTAACCGGCACTGAAAATGCTACAGGGTTACATAGACAGCTTACTTAAAATAGGCCTCTTACGGCATTCTTGAAATTGCACAGGCTCCAATCCTTCTTTAATTTTCAATTTTTACTTTAATTTTTCTGCTTAAATTTTTGGACTATCGAAAAAAATTATGACAAATGAAAGATAAAAACCAGAAAATAGGACACAAGGTTTGAAATTATATGCTCTGTTCTTAAATGCCCCTCCCCCTCCCTGGGTAAAAAAAAAGATCTTAGAACTTCTGTTTCCATTTTCCTCCGTCTGATAAGTGTCTGTACAGCTCCATGTATATCAGGCAAGTAAAACAGGCACAATTTAACATTAAAAAACCCTCCAAGAAAATGTAATGGACCAATAAATTTTGAGCTGTCCAATACCGAGTGTCAAATTCCTTCATAACTTACAATGAAAAATGTGAAAAATGTGACAGTGAAAAATCTGACTGAGTATTGTCACTGATTGCGGTACGCGCTGGTCCATATGATTCAAATTGGCTATCCTCCCCCGAAAATCTCAGGAATTTTTTTGTCATGATTTCTGCCCAAGTAGGCAGAAGATAATGGGATTTGAGTCCGATCCGAGTAAACTTGTGAATCATAAGACATAGGAAAGGGCATACAGTGCTCATAATTTCCTTTTTTCATTTTTGTTCAGACAAAATGATAAATGTTTACAGTGTCTGACTCATGAGTGACAGTGCGTAATGTACATGGGTTCGAATCCCGACAGGGGAAGCATGGTGTGTGTGTTCTTGGGCAAGACACTTTACTACAATTGCCTTTCTGCACCCAGGAACATAAATACAATGTAGGTACCTGTGAAGGTAGAGACCACTCAGATCAGACGGTTCTGATCTCCAACTTCTCCGGAAAACAGGTCTTATGGCCTGATGAACAGGTGTAATAGGCCTAATTGTGTAGCGCTTTCAGACATTGGTTTTGAATCGCTATTCATGTATACGCACCATATTCTAAATACCACATTATTAAATCATCAAAAAACTGGCAAGTTGGTCCATATACGGGTTGGATAAAAAAACCCCGAAACTGAGATATTATTGCTAATTGGAACAGAAGTAGGGCACATGTGAATCAAAGGGAGATATCTTCTGTTAGGGTTGAATCTCCTCTTTAAAATGACACCCTGATCATGTCATTACATTCACGGTTGACTGAGCAGTGACCAATTTTATGAAAAGGTCTATATAGAGAATTGCGCCACTTTTCAATTGTGGTTTTTGTGGTGTCATTGGTCACAGAGTTAAAAGGCTATCGTTGCCAATCAAGGCTGGTGGGGGGAAAAAAGAGATTTCATCATGAAAAGTGGCGCAACTCTCTAAATAGATCCTTTCATAAAATTGGTTAAGTGCTCAGTCAACCGTGAATGTAAGGACATGATCAGGGTGTCATTTTAAAGAGGATATTCAACCCTTACAGAAGATATCTCCCTTTGATTCACATGTGCCCTACTTCTGTTCCAATTAGCAATAATATCTTGGTTTCGTTTTTTTTTAATCCGACCCTGTATAGAGCCTACTTGTAAGAGTTTCATTCAAGAAGTCAATGTTCCATGTCTTTCCATCACCAGAGTCTGATAATATTCTAACAAGTGAATGTACTATGTAGGAACATTGAGACATGCTTTAACAGATCCCTGATAATCTGGCTTCCACCTACAAGGAAATCAGGCATTTCCTCTTCAATACTTGATGCCAACACTTGATCTTAGGTCAGGCCAAAAAAAAAAATTGCATTAAAAAAATGAGGACAGAGTACACGTGCTGCCCGACATTTCTTCAAGGCTATTCTCTAGAGAACACTCAAGAGAATTGTTGTTGGCACTGGCAAGCGCAAAGCTGTACGCTTGTAAACTGACATGAATGTTCATTTGACAGTTTAAAGGTAGAGTACATCATTTGCAGCTATCCAAAAAGTACTGACCAAATTGTTGTTGCAAAGCTTATTTGGTTTAAAGATATTAATGGCATTAAACTCCCTGTGAAATTGTTCCTTCTGACATGCTGTCACTTTGAAGAAAACAACAAAAGAAGGTCATTTCCAAAGATGAGTCATGTGAGGCATTCAATTTTGGGGAATTTCCATTAGTAGTTGGTTTGTAATTGGGCAAATCCGCGAATGGGTGCACACAAGTGTTGACACAACGCATATGCGCGTAGTTGCTATTATTCGTCGGTTCAGTTCACGACATCATGTAGATCGGTTGAATGAGAATGTGTTCCGGATGGGATTTCAGGCACAATTCAAAATATGACTCAGCAACTTTTGAATTGAAATCGAGATCTTCGAATATTTTTTTTCTAAAAATACACAGCATTCACAGAGCTAAAACTTCATCAGGTTAGTTGTTAAGCACCCGTCTTTAGATTTTGAGCACTTTTGTTGCTTCAAACGAAACAAATGCACAAACAAAAAATGATCTACTCTACATTTAAAGCACTTAGGTTATAACAGCACTTGTGAACCATTGGTTTTACACCAATCTTGTAACAATCTAGAGTGTATTGTTTACCTCATCACACTCTCCCCTGACCATGGCACGGATGGCTTTCTTCACCAGACTTGAGCCTGTATTAAAAAAAAAAAAACACCCCAAAACAAATTAAAGCGATCCTCATTGATTTAGTTCTCATACAAAGTTTGACAGAAGAGTGGCCCGTGTAAATGACCGTGATGTCACTGAAGTGTGCTTTGTTTAGCGCTTAGTGTATTTCCAGTTAAACTTAGAAGGCCGATAGACAGACAGTGATCAGAAACAAAGCTGAGATCATTTAGAGTGAAATTGATATTTTGAGATGAAGATATGAAATTACCTTCAAATGAACCAAATATCAGTTTTGAATACAACTGTAACGGAATTCTTGGTTGAGTTGGGCAAAACAGTCCATGAATGGGGAGAAATCACATAGATGTAGAGTGTGAAAAAAACACACGAGCCCTTAAACAGATTATGCAGAATGGAAATCGATTGCAACTAATGTTGTGCATTGGGTCGGGTTGACCAGGCCAAACTGACCCGAAACATTATAGATATATACATGTATACTGAATGTGAATCGAAACCGATCTGAACTCCCCGAATCTGACCCGACCCGGCCTCGACAAAAATTCAAGGAAACCGACCCCCCAAAAACCTGCATGTCTAGCTTGGGCAACTGTGTCCGTTTTTTTGGGTCTCAGCTTACAGGCGTCACGCAAAAATCTTCATCTCTCAGAAACTGAATCATTCCATGTTGACTCAAGGACTGACTCGGCGAGTCACTTGTCACATGTGAACCAGACTGCTTGTAGGCTGGCGAAGTGAGCCGGGCAGTGCTATTGTATAGGATTAACCCATAATGTCATATGCTAACTCTTGCCCACTGTACAGACAACTTGCATGACAATACTTCCAGTGAATAGCTACTCTGAATCAGTTGAATAGAATTGTGTACATTCTGACTTAAAGGGAAAATACAACATTTGCAAACATCGAAAAATAAAATGACCAAGTTTTTACGAAATACCTTACAGGATGTTGGTAAATGACAGTCTAAAGCATCCTGTAAAATTATGGCACCTGGTGTGAAGTCATTTTCAAGAAAATTGTATTTTTGTTTACATTTCCAACGGTGGTCGGCCGACCACCGTAGGATAAACCTAACTATTTTTCACTACTGCTCCAAATTTACAATTTTTTCAGTCCAATTTTGTTTGCTTATTGGTTTTATGTTCATGAATGGGTGCAGGTCAGCTGGACTGGTTCCCTTAGCGTACAATTTTCCGGCATCTGTAAATTGATCCATTTCATCTTCAGTGGAGTCAGGGAACCAGACTACTTGAACATTTTTGTTTTTCTTGGTTTTCCAGCATTTTCGAAAACAAAACTTCAAACATGGCAGTGTAACAATAATTTGATCTATTATACTAACCCCTCAAATAGTTCATTTCTGAAAATTAAAGCATTAAGCCAATGATGTACATTCCCTTTAAGACTGGACTGGGACCAACTATACTAGGCTTGCCTAGTCTGCAAGTTTAGGCTGAGTAAAAAAATAAATCAGTTTCTTGTCGCCACCTGCTTTCTTTTTTTCCATGCCGCCTACTTTTTAATTCAATTTTTAAAATTCTTTTAAAATTCATACATTTGCAAGAGGGTAATGGCTCCTTTGGACACAATTTTGTATCAGCAAAATTTTTGAGAAAATCGAAGAACCCGTCCGCCATCTTGGAAAATCTGCCATCTTGGGACCGAAAAGGGACCGCCTCCTTGATTTTTTTTCAAATATGCCGGATGAGAACTGCTTATTATTTTTTACTCGGCCTTATAGTTCTTGTTGTCATGTCTCCATTTCAACTCTGCCACGAAGTGTCTGTTTTTGACAGAACGCGTCACATATCTGGGTCGTTCTATAAATTTATGGTCCACTTTTTCCTGTCCCTTCGGTTCTATAATTCTGATGCACTCCCTAAGGCCAAAAAAAAAAGTCTCCGGTTTCTGGTATGTGCGCGCGTCGCCGTAGCCATGCGCGTCGGCAAAATGATAAAGTTTTTTTTTCAATGAAAGATGATGTCTCAAAACCGCCAAACTCACTGGTTTGACTGGAATCCTGCTGCTGCACAATGTTAGATTGGGTTATGGTTGAGAATAAGCTTTATGTGGCCTCTCTGGACTCCCATATTTTTGCACTAAGTTTAGTCGGGCACCATTTGTAGTCAACAGCCGACATTTGAAGCAAAAAAATCAGGTAAAAAAAAAAAAAAGCCGTGTCGCCGCACCACTTTTTGGGCAAGCTCCATACCAGAAAACGGAGACTTTTTTTTTTGGCCTAATGCAGTCATTTTCCAAGCGTAATTATGAACATAGCAGACTACCTACCCAGCAAATTAAAAAAAAATTTGAAGTCACTCTAAATGATACTTGAATGGCAAATTAAAAAGTATCAAGGTAACAAGGACAGGAAAAATGTCAACACTTTGGACCCTCAATTTATAGAATGATCCATCCGGGCTTGGTCCCCTCTGACCTCTGACCCATGGAGGGTCATGATTTGCTCTGACTTGAACCCCGGATCACACCAGACACTGTTGAGGGATCCAATTGGCCCGGCAAGAACTCTCACCAATTTGAAGCTTCCTGTAGTGTTCATCCACCGCCAGCATGGCTATGTAGCCACGTCGCGCCATCTTCTTGTGGACATCCAGCTTGCACACTATCGCCCCTACGCACTTGTCTTGGTGCATTGCCTGGGAAAGGGGGGGGGGGGGGTGGATAGGGGGTGAAATGGAAAAAAAATGTATCTTGAAAGAGTGAATTACTATAATTCAGTGAAGGATGACTGGCTGACATTTGAATTAATCATTCTAGAAGTGTCAGCAAAAAAAGAAAAAAAAAACAGGAAACAAATTCCCCTATTCAGGCTTCTCCATCATTTCTGTCCTTACAAAAACAGGATATGTACAGAAAATGAGGCAGCAATATGTTTTGGCTCAAGAAGTAAAATCAAAGAAAAATCGTGAAGTTACCGATACATCATTGTCAATAATCTGGGATTTTATTTTTTGTTCCATATCTTTCGTGACAGGTTTGAACTGGATTCTGTATTTTCATATCACTTTATTTAAAAATGTTATCAAATTTTAATGAAGTTCATGAAAATTTCTCTAAATTGACAGTTGAAACTAAACACCGAAATCAGCCATGCTGTCCAAAAAAAAAAATATGCAAATTTCCTCTTTATAAAAAACTCAGTATTGAAGACATTACTTGGTATGTATATTTACTCTATGTTAATGAACAATGATTGCATTATGGACATGTATGTATTTATTTTTAAATTTTGTTTTATAGGGGACTTATGTATATATTTTTGTTTGACGTTTAAGTTGAAAATGGCATGAATTATTTTGGTCATTAACAATCCACTGTTTTTAAAATAGCTATGAGTTGCTACATGTAATTTCAAAATAGCAATTAAATTTCGAAAATATATGCAAGTCTCATTTTTGTTTTCGTTTTACAAATGATTCAATAGTTCATTTAGACATAGACATGTTGAAATGTGTTCAAGGAAGAACCCAACAGTTGCTATGTAGGTGCAATAACTTATTACACTCCTCTTAAAAAGAATTCAGAAAAATATAATGAAGAAATGACAAAAAGGATGTTTGTTCATTAATGGGGCAAAAAAAACCACATGTTGCTAGACGTAAGTGCATATTGGAATAAACACATGATAACTTGGAAGCACAAAAGTTTTCGATTGCTGTGCCTGCTCAGCAATGCGTGTCTCTTGCCCTGTGAACAAGATGGCACATATTACTGTGAAAGTAGGTGTACTTATTGGAAGGCGACCTAGTAAAATACTTTTGGTTGTACTATTATACTCACCAAAAAACAAAGTTGAGGCCAGTTATGAATAAAGTAACGATATGTGTAAATTGAGTACGGCTCAGACAAATCTTTTGTGATGAGCCTCATTATGTCTGGCATCTGGACTTCCGACTTGTACGGCATAAGGGTGACTGGGTGATCATCAGGACCTGTCTCAGTCTGAATGTGTATCGTGTTGATATCGCTGTCGTTGGGCGGACAGGGAGGCACTGTGTACTGGTTGTTATGGCAACCGAGAACAAAGTCAGAGAGGGAGGCTGGAAGCTCCTCTAATTCTGCATCGTCGAGATCACCAGCCACTGCTGGTCCGATGACGCCAAAGGACTGCTCCATCCCTGCAAGTAAATCAGCACACGCTGCTCCCTGCTCAGAACAGGCTGATGCCTCCGACTTGCTTTTCTCCGTTGATGACGAAAAGTCCATCTTTTGGGCATCATCACTTTCCAGGCAAATATTCTCAACCATTTTTGTCAGATCAGTTAAAGGTTCACTCATTTTCTCATCACAATTGCAGGTCACGTTTCCCGAGTTTTCTCCAGAATGGCACGGGACGTTAGGATTCTCAAGTGTCTCTGATTTTACGGCCTTTGTACAAGGGCTACCAACAACGTGTTCATCAGTTTTCAGCAATGCTTCATCCACATGGCAATCACAACAACCATTTGTCATTCCATGGTCGGAAGCAGCTTCTGCCCCTTTGGCCATGTTCGTCTTTCGCTTCATTATTTTTTTCGGTGTGTCTGTTTTTGTGTCTTTATCAACAATTTTTGCATCAGGGGTACCTAAATGACAAATTTCGTTCGTATTTTTGTCGCTGCAGGAGCAGCCTTTGGCACCAACCGTTGCAGGTCCTTTTTCACTCAAGCATTCATTCGTCGACAAACAATTCACCATGGATTCATGATCATGACTTTCTGTGTTGTCATGATTTATATGTTGATTAATCTTACTTAGGCTACCTCCTCCAACTTGGCAAATGAAATTCCCCCCACTTTTCCCGTCCCCTGTACTAGAATGGTTGTCTTCTTCCGTACTTCCAGCATCAGGGCCGTTTATCACGTTCAGTTTCCCTGCCGGTTCGCGCGGCGTCTTCACAGCGCACACGCTAACCCCACGACTGGGATCAGCCGACGGATTGCTAGTCGTTGTTGCCGTTGCTAAATCTACGCCTCCAGACCCAGACATATTTGCGGCGATTGCTTGCCAACGCTGACCTCAATTTCGACGTCCCGTTTTACTGCATTTCCACATAGGTGCAGCTTCTTTCCAAACTACGTTTGGGTATCTGCCTTGGGCGACCCTTAGAGGAAATTCTTAGCATGCACGAATGTTAGTTAAGTTGTTCCGACATCAACCAGCATCAGCAGTGCTGGCTACCATTTTTCTGTACGCGCATGTCACTGATAATATCCCAGCAAGCCATGCGAAAGCTTTAACTTCCGGGTTAAGTTCCTTGTGTTCTGTTTGTTTTTGTAAACTTAACCAAGTCAGCTGTCTTTACTTGTTGTTTGCAACTAAACTGCAGTGCTTCTGGAAGTGTAAAGTTAGTGCCAAACAAACTAGGCAATCGGTAAGAAAAAATACTAACACAATCGAGCAGTCACCTTTAACTAACCCTGCTCCTCCGACTAAGTTAGAATTTTTTTAGTGATGATGAAAGTTTGTGCAAACGTAGACAACTTAAACAAGTCATGCAAGCAAGTGTTGGAGAGTTTAATATACGCAGTGGCTATTGTTACGGCAGCCGTAACGCATTTCCCATTTTCTATCGTTACGGTAGACTGCAACCTGGCAACTTTTATAAAAAAACATGACAAGAAAATATAAAATTAGAAGGAAAAAAGTGAATTTGAACTTTATGAAATTCGGACTTTATTTCCCTTTTAAAAAAATCCTCCAAAGCCTCAGGTTAGAAAAGGAAAAAAATTCGAGTGCAAAACTGAGATCCGAACCCGCAACCTCGCGGTGCAAAATCCTACCCTCTATCGGCTGAGCTGGCGCACTGCTCGATAAAACGTGTGGAAACAAATAATTATATACCTGCGTGCGTACCAAAAAAATATCGTAGAGGGCGCTAAACAACGAGTGCCGTAACGATAGCCACTTCGTTTAATATAACTTCAAGTTACATGTAAATGATGTAGTTTACTCGCGGAGGAAGGAACTCTTTTAATTTTATTAGTGGTCATTGTACATTTAAAAAACGTCACTGTTAATTTTATAAATACTAATGAAACTAATAAATATGAGAACAGCATTTTTTCCTTCATTTATCATTAATAATATTCCATTTTGAGAACCACAGATTTTACTCAATTACATGTGAACCGTTCACTGAGTGAACGATTTTTATTTTTTATATAATATGAGACCCTATATGTTATGAAATATACATCAAATGGTAATACCAATGCTATGGCCCAAGGTTTCGGTTAAACATCTAGAGTTGTGTTTGATTTTCTTACACAGAGATTTGCAACACCTTGTGTAAAGAAAGGATGACGGACAAACCTTCATTTCCAAATGCTGAGAGTCGCAAGTTGTGTTGGGCAGCCAGGGATGACTACTTCAAGTGCCTAAACAATAACAGTGGAGACGAGACGAAATGTGCACAGAAGAGACAGGGCTTTGACGAGCACTGCTCTAAGACTTGGGTGAGTGGGTGGAACCAGCCGGATTTGGAGGGGGGGGGGTGTTTCGTGGGTATGTAGTCCATTTCAAATAAATGGCAATATCTTGAATATACCATGATAGCACCCTTTACCGCCACAGTGGTGTGACCGCACCTGCCAGGATCAGTCAGGGAGCAGAATCAAATTCCATTCTTGGTCTAAGAAAAATGAATAGCAAGCTCAGTCCTCTTAAGGGAAATGAAGATAAGGCAGCCGCAGGGTGTTATGAGTTTTTTTTTCTGAAGTAGGAAAAAGTAGATTGATTCAGAACTGGAGGTATTTCAAATGAGTAACACAGTCAAATTGTTTTAAAGCTAAACTTCGACCAAATCCGTTTTGGCGAGATTTGTTAAATTTCATCAGGACTTGTAGCTACTGATTTCAATAAAATTTACCAAAATTCGATATCATGTTTACATGTAGTATATTTGAAATGAATTAATGTGCACAGAAAAGGCAATCCAAGTTCTGTGAGTATACGTGCTCATCAATAAAACACAGAAAGGAGAAAAAAAAGTTCTGTGAGCATGTCTCAAAAAAGTAGGCGGAGCCAGACTGAAATGAAAGGGTGTATTCTTGCATAAATTAGTAATCATCTTATTTACATCAAATTATTAAAAACCTAATTTGAAATATGTACGTTTTGCTGTTTTTACTTCTTCAAATATTCAGATGACTGTGATCAAACAACATGTACCGTTTCATCTCTGGTATTATTTGTTATTCTTTCAGGTCAAATATTTCATCCGGAGAAGAGACTTTTTGAAGTACAAAGATGAGGTTCAGGAGAAAGGGTTTATTCCCACAGAAGATGAGGAAAAGACATAACCCACAGTTGGTAACCAAACGCCGATGGATACATCCTGTGCTTGAACTGCAGGTGTCAGAGCAAACTTGCAGACTCGCAGTCGTGGATTGTAACATCAGAACAGTGCTTATGATGAGTGTTTGTTCAATTTGGACCGGATGTGATGCAAAGAGCCTGAATCATTGAAAACAAACAAGATAATACAGAGGATACTGCTGTCACACATCAGGACTGCATTCCCTTAGAAAAACAACTTGACGTCATTCTCAAACACAAATTCTGTCCCTTTTTTGGAAAAGGGTAATTTAAAGTATGAGTGTATTGTAATATTTTTAAAACTCCATTTCAAATGATAGTAATGCTCTGGCATTATCATGGAACATGGACTTCACTTTTATACTGAAGTATGCAACTTGTGATAATTTCTGAACCCTGTCCAATTTATGATGTATGTTTTACACTACAGTCGATACAGATAATGTTGAAAAATTATGGTTTTGAATATTATGTCCATTAAGGAAAATTGGTGCAAAGCATTGGTGATTATTACGACCTTGAACTTGATCATCAAAAACACTAGAGGCTATAGGCAATCTAATGAAGTGTACCATAGTCGACTGCAAATAGACTTTATGCCCAGCATCCATCTTAGAAGGTGTTCTTTGATATTCTAATTCTGTAACAATAAATGAACCTAATTTGTATTCATGATTATCAGATCGGCACTGCCGCCCTCCTTAAGACGCCCGTAGGCGTAAGATCTATATGGCCCCTGAACATGAATATTATACTCCGTTACACTATAAGTCTAAACCGTGGTTTACATGTAAATGTATATATATCAGATTTAAATGATGCTTTTGACAGTAAATAAGTTGGTCCTGGCAAAACTACAAGGCCAAAAAAAAAAAAATACTCCGGTCTCTGGTCAGCGCGCGCGTCGATTTTAACCATGCGCGTCAACCTTTTTTTCTTTCTTCAAATTAACACGGAAGCTACAACAGCGCCCTCTATTGCCGCACCTCCTCAAATTTTTGTACCAAGGAGCACCAAGGAATGGGGAAATTGCACCAAGGCAAATGATAAAGGGCACCAAGGCAAATTATGGAGACAACACCAATGTATAATGAGGGCACAAAAAAGCAAAGTACCCACCTTGTCTGTACAATTCAAGCTTAAAAAAACAACAAAAAACCGCGTCGCCGCATCAATTCCGGAACTTCGGTCTGACCGGAGACCGATTATTATTATTTTTTTTTGGCTTAATACTTTGTAATATGAAATAAATAAGAGTAGCTGTTAAAAGCAACCAAAACCCATGGTTTAATACACTTGTGAAGTAAATTATATTGTATTGTAGTCCGTCAATTTTTGTAATCCTTTCCCCACTTTTCTATATTATCTTAAGTGAAAAACTATGAAATTATAGTCTCATGACTTTTGAGTTTTGACTGAGTCTGAAAAAAAGCAAAGAACCGTTTACTAACCTCGTTAAAATATGTACTCGTGAAATATGATTAAACATTTCTAGATCTCTTGTTGGAATGGTATGGCTGGGAAAAAAAAGAGAACTGAAAATTGTTGGCCGAACAGTTAGGCCTATGTGCCGCCCTCTGACGACAGTTTGAGTTCGAAGTTGGTCGTTCGCTCGTACCCCCGCCCTGCAAACAGGACGCTGGGATAGCCTGATGAATTTACGCTCTGATTGGATAGATTTTCTGTGACCTGTGACCTGCAAGTCATCACGGCCACGACCCTGCAAGGTTTGAAACTCTTTCATTCCCATTCATAAATGTGTATTTTCGTTGAAAACCGTAATAATGTCGGAAAATCTACAAAACTTATCTGTTTTGTAAATTTTGAATTCCCATCAAAGCTTGCTCTAGTCCATGTATGGACAGATTTGTTGATTAATTAGGCAAGACCCCGCCTCTTGACCTCCTAGATTTTGACCAATCAGCGGGCGCTTTCTATATCGGGTCTTCGGTCATTCAGCCGTTGCGCGTCATAAGATTAAAAAAAAACTGTTTACGGCGTTCTGTATCATGTTACGCAAATGCGCGCCCGGCCGGCTGTTTTTGTATTACAAAACACTGTATTCGAATTGACAAAATCACAGTTTAGTCCTGATTTGGGAATGAAATGACGTCACGATTTTTCCGATTTGCTTGCGCGCGGTTTGCATAAATCTGCATGTCTAGACATATCAGACGTTTCAGGAGTTGGCTCCGTGGATAACGGGTGATACTCAGACTTCACTTGCTCGGGCTCCGTTTCGAATTCACGAAGGGTCAAATTGCATATTATGCGATGCTCAAAATGTGTCCACATGGTCCACAATGAAAAACAAATTACATCCGGTACAGAATGTGTACATTTCTATGAGAAGGTTTTCGGATAGCATTTGCGCCAACCGCGGTCTTAAACAGCGGTCTTAAACAGCTGCAGCCGGATGTCTTTATACATAGGTCATGATAAATTACCCAGAATGCCACCCACACTTTCTTAACAAGATACTGTGAAGCTCATCAGCGTGTCCCAGCGCCCTGTTTGCAAGGCGGGGGCGGGGGGGGGGGGGGGGGTACGAGCGAAAGTTCAATTGTCGATGCTGTATTTGTGAGATGTTGGAGGTCGGTTATTTCAAGGGGAAAACATGAGTATAAATAAAGGATAACGTATACGACATTGCACCTACAAATAGATCCAAGTTGAAAGTTGTGTCGACGTGTACGTCTGTGGGTACATACGAAGTGTTGATGATTGGAGACAACATTAGAGAAATGATAATAGGATGCTCATCTTACGCTGTAAGCAATGTGAAGGGCACACCTGCGCTACATGCGCTCCCATGATTATTGCTAGAAACTCCCACACGACTGTTCTGTGTATGACTGAACAGCGTTCCCGCCACTTTGTACATCGAGGTCTACGTTGCCATTTTGATGACGGCGTTTGTTTGTACTTTTTTTGCTGAACGGTGCCCCATATCGTCGACTTTGAACTGATATGGACATTCTTGGTCGAACATTTTTGTACAGTGACCCATGACACTCGAATGTAGAATTTTGGCGAATTTGAGCCACCTTACATTTTGAGCATGAAATATAGGCCTACCATGCAGCCGCTATAAAGAAACCAATGTTTTTACCATTGAAAACTTATCGAGATGTGTAGCCACTCAATCTTGAACTAATTTTTGTATATACATGTAGTAAATTTAGGCCCTATTGATATAAAGTTCATTGGCCAATGACAAGTTCATTTTTTCGCAATTCGCTATAGCAGAAATATACTGGATTCATATGAACGCGGCGTATACTTTCGCAAGTTTGTTTGATGCTACTGAGGTATAACAGTTAGTATAATAGCCATTTTGATAGATTTTGTATAAGGCTTAATTATGCGCTATGACACTCGAGCTGTAATTCAGCCATCTCAGGAGCATGTTTTGTTTCACATGCAGTTCCCACCAACGAGATTGTTATTATCGCCATCTTCACTTTCTATCATCATCATCAATCTCATCGTTGCGATCACATTCACACTTCTATCGGTATCATATCACCGTGAGATGATGCTTTCGATTTTGCACGAAAATGTAAGAGTCGTCGACAACTCGAACCGGGTGAGTTGTCAGGCCCGCTAGCCTAGCGCCTCGCCGTCGCCGCCATTGCTTTCGCTCACTCGCTACTCTGCCGACGACCGGCGGAAACACGAAAGCACACTGCGCCGGATCATTATGTGCAGAGCAGGATTTGCGCGGACACGCGGCGACATCTAACCTTTCCCGGTCGAACTCATAAGAATACCATCAGCTCGGCTGCATCACCGGTGATGCACCACACAACGCTGCACAGCGCGTTATACTCGTTGCTCCCCATGCAGTGTACATCAATGCCAGTATACTGTGAAGGTTAGCTGATGTACAGAACTGATGCTGAGTTGTTCTTGGAGAATCATTTATGATAGACCCATACTATTATTAGAATCTCCAACACCAACAAGAGCACGAGTTTTGGCCTGTGCGTGTTCTTGACAGCTTGACAGGTACGTACAATTCTCATCAGGGTTATCAAAACAAAGCATGTTGTATTTCAGTGCGATGCAATTAATTGCGGCAGCCATTTACTGAAGGTATCAGTGTTGCGGTCTTCTAGCCTTGTAGTACTGACTATTCCAAAAAGTAATATCAAGTGCTTGCGTCAGATGGACTATAGTGAATTGCGTCTGCTGTCTCCTGAAGATAGCAATACACGTATGGTTGGTTTAGATGTTGTAGACACGACCACAAGTACTGTCTCTGGTATTTACTTCAAAATGGATAGTCGCTTATATCAGTCTAGATATAGTCGTCTTATATGGTCATTCATTGGTCTATGGTGTTATACGAAATAAAATGCTCTGTAAGCGTACACTAGCATCAGTATAGAACATTTCTCTCTCAGTCTCATCTCATTGTGGTTCCGTCGCGAGTATCACACCACCACATCAAAAACCAACGTTGACCCTTCACTCGCACGGAGAATGCATTTTCAATTTTGGGTTGATTTTCTAATAAATTCCTCAAGGCTTGGAGAGTTCACAAATGATCACGAAGCAGGCAGTTTGTTCCATAGTCCGACAGTGGCTGAGAAAAAAATCCTCTGTGGTTCTTGAAATTGGTTTACTCCATGTTTTTCCTGCAGTAGTAGAAAGACGGGGAATTGCTTATAAAGAATATTCAATTTTTGGTAATCTTACTATGGTAACTATAGTAACAGCAATTTTAGACTTATAAATATGTCTCCCAGGTTTCGGATTATCCCAATTGATCCCAATTTAACATGAATGTGGGCAGAAGGATATTATGTAATTGCATCTTCATGTATAAGAACATATTATAGGTATATTTGCTCTCTGTTAAAATGCTCTCTGTTAAAATGCTCTCCCTAATGTAAGAGAGTAAGAAACCACTCGAAAAGAGTTGTCGCCATGTGGCTCTTTAAAAAGAGTGGGATCGAGTTTCACTGTTAATTAATTAAAGTAGTTCTTCGCTATGGGTCATCTAAAAGATGAACTTTCCCTCTTTAAAAGAACCATGTTGGACAATTCTTTTCGAGTGGTTAAGTTCACTCTCTTACATGTAGACAGCGATCGAATATCATTATAATCTCGTCCCGTTTTATGTGATTTTGTTTTATGTGATTAAGTTGCAGTCGATCACCATAATTTTTTTCATCAAAGCGTTTATAGGGACACCATCATGAGAAAAACATTCTCACCATGATGATGAAATATATTGAGATCGAATAATCATGAACACGTACGTACAGCCCGAGCTCACGAGCCTTGAGATTGAACACTAATGGGCAGTGACTATAGTAATGGTGCAGAATTTGAATTGAATTTATTTTCTGACATCGACCCAAAAAATAAACCGAACCTTTTTTAATAACAGAACGAACTCCTCTTCTCACACTCGCTGGGTTACTATCCGCCATGTAATTTTTGTTCCCTACGGCTGTTATCGACTGAATTTGACACGGGGTCGCGCGTGTGTGTCTATGGGAATGCTATTAGGTGTCAAGCAATTAACTGATAAAAGAGAACAGCGCTGTAGAAATACGTGTGGATAGATAATTCAATTGTATGCGCACATGGATGTAGCTGCATAATTGCCAAGGACATGTCACACAATAACAATTTTGATTCATTTAAAAAATCGAATCGTTTACGTCGAATGTTTGATAATATAATTACAATTCCAATCACATGAGAATTTAGTAGTTGTACGATATATTAATTCTGTATGATGTACATGTATGCTTTTGCATACATCACAATGATGGCAAAAAGCTGTGTGTTTGTTGGGTTGCCGTACATTATGCAGAAAATTTGCATGACTAATTTTGATTTGGCGCAAAGGACGCAAAGTGAACCAACATATAGGCCTAATTATTACCGACATTATCCGCAAATTATTATGTCATTCATAACACTATTGTTCAGTACCGACTACCAATAATTTAGATGTACAGTGATCCTTCCTATTAACGTTCTACGTAGATATTTTAATTGAGTTAACCTGGGGAAAATTATCGTCTGGATATCCTTTTCATTTATTTTCTTGGGAGAAATAGAGTTATATTGTTTGACAAAGCTTGTCACTGTCGTGAAAAGAAAGTCAGCACTGTCAATTAAAATCAAATTATGAAAGGTTTGACATTTGATAATTGAAAAACGGGACTTTTTTTCGCTCCCCAGAACAACCGTACAAAACACGCATCAGTAGAGAGCATTGAAGTCACGTCGGAGAATAAGTAGCTTGTGCAGCCACGCATAATAATATCGTGTAGACTAAGGCAGGTCAGAGAAGTGGAAAATCAAATAAAGCCCAGTCAATTACATTTACGAGAAATGAAAAGTACGGTTGTCATGAAAGGACACATCACAGAATAAATTTCTTACGTCACCCACAAAACTATAGAGAGACCAGTTAACATCAACCATTAATTTAAGCTTAATCGGATTTATTGCGCTGATGAGACTTTTTTCTGTGCTTTGCACGTGGCAGATTGGTGCTTAGTTAGGCAATGGAGACCTTTGTATCGGACATAATTATAGTGATCACGTGTTTCCAGAGTTGTCGAATCATTTCACTGAGTGTCTTACCTAAAGCACTCCCCAACCTCGTCTCCTGGGGTTACTTTATTTTCAACCTCGTTTCCATTAGAAACCCCTGGGTGGGAAACTTGCTTCCTGTATCCTGATTCGATGCAGCAAAGCCGGTAATCATGATTTTGGTGTACTTGGTGTTTTTATTTCCAACGTGTATTACATATTTTAACGTGCATTGTTAATTATTACGGTCACATCCACCTCAACAACAATCCCCCTTTTCCATTTTTCATATAAATGTAATATGTAATGTGACGCTGAATGTTGCTGGATGAGATTGTTACATTTTAAATTTGAAGAAAATCGTGTTTCGGATCTCTGCCACCACGGATTGATTCCGTTTTTACCCCAGGCACCACATACAGAAACAAACACCGATTTAAAGTACAGCAAGGCACCAGACTATTCCTAATTTGCTCAGTAATGCAAATAATCCAATACCAGGCTGAGCGAGCAAGTAATGGCGGAAGCGTACTGCTCGACACCATAGGAACGAAGTTGATTCCTAATAGTGGACCAGCCAAAGTGGAATTTTACACTTTCGACGGCATTTTTTTTTCGGTAATAGCAGGCAAGTGTCCGATCATTCAGTCATATGGGATGGGGAAGAAAATGTAGGTGGATGCCGTCCTTAATTTTGACCCTACATATGCCTAATTTGCATAAATCGTTAATACCTGCCTGGTAATATATATATTTCGGTGACTCTACCTACACATCCTCTTCAAAAAATACAAAAATATACCCAAATATGGAGATAAATATATTTACACAGCGAATTAACGATTTATGCAAGTTATGTATATTTAGGGCCAAAACTAAGAGTGGCATCCACCCACATCTTGTTATGGTTCAATCTAGCATGGATGCCAGCCATTACCAAAAACTGCCGTGACTTTTTTTTCTAGAGGACTTTTCCACATTTGGCTGGCCTACTATAACCGTTTTCTAGACTGTTGATTGGAGGTGTTGTTGTCGAGTAACTTGTAATGAATCATAATAAGTCACCACGTGTCAATCACAGATTAAATCATCCAGTCCCACTAGCTACATAATTATGTATACATGTGATAAATGCATTCCTTTGTTAATAACACATCAAATTGTTACTTGTAACTGGACTTGTGAATTGACTTCTTAATTCAGATTTACATGAGATTACTCCCACCGGGGGGGGGGGGGGGGGGGGGGGGGGGGGGGGGGGTCGTTTTTCGCCGGCCCGGGGAGGGGGGGGGGAGGGAGAGGCCTCCCCACCCCTAAATCCGCCAGTGCTCAACTACAACTTTGTTGATTGGATAATATTTAGAATAATTTTTTATCTCCTACAGCATCTCAAAAGTCCATCAGAAACAAGCCAAACCCACGACAATGACAGCAGCAGCGGAAAAGTGCGCCTCCAGAGCCGAGCGTCCTCCCATGCCAGAACCGACGGCCAATGCCGACGGTGAGCCGGACCTCCAGCCCCCATCAGCCAAGGAGGAAAAGACCACTAGCATGCGTGTCATCACTGCTGTGCTGGTGGGACTGGCCCTTCCCCACTTCGTGCTTGGGGGGATCTGCTCGGCTGCTGGCATCGTCCTCTTTGGCCAGTCGCCAATCTGGCTGGCCTACACCGTGGCGCCCATCTGGAGTGGCAGTTGTGTAAGTGTAATCAGTGACTTGAATCCCGATACCTTATGGTGTTAAATTGACACCATAATGAAAATAATTTATGTGCATTATGCATATAAATTAACAATCAGGATTAATCCTTTTCATACTCGATATCATTTCGTATTATTTGTTCTCGGCATTTGAAGAATTTCAACAGATAAATTCAGATCAAAAATAGCTCAAACATTCAGTTTCAGGTTTGATAAAGCTCTTTGAATTTTAATGTCAGACGCTTCTCCCCCAACTTTAGTTTCTGGCACAGTTATATTGTTGAAAAATTCCACACATTCAATAGTTTCTGGATTATGAGTGCAGTTGTAAAAATTCAAATTACAATAATAACTTTTTTTTTTAAATTTTTTTAAAATGAACCCTACCCTTTGAATATAAGGACTAATAATGGGCCGTTATCTTCCCGAGACTATACGCTTTTTAGCTCAAATGTTCTGAGATAATATTCTACAAGCTTATTCGAGGACAATTATTGGTTAAAGATAAGTTCAAGATGTCCAAAATTATAGCACGTAGGGTGCTCGGATTTTAAAAGCGTAATTTCTTAATACCTTTCTGATGATGCTGTTTCACAACATTTAAAATTAAGTTACCAAATGCAAAAGCGAGTAGTAATACTGCATTTTGCTGACAGTGATTATAGGGTTCATGACAGGAATTTTTCTGAGGAACATATTTTGTGCAACTTTCTACTCCTCATAAAATGTGTGAAAACTATTTTGGTTAATTTTATTCGAAAGTGCACTTCTTTAAACATGTAAACATTTCCATGCTTTTCTGGACAACAATAAGAGCTGTTGCTGTGATATCACTACAGGAAGACACTTTTCAGTTTAGGGGTTTTCTGTTCAAATTTTGAACCCAACAAATTTGCTCATTGAAAACATTTGTGAGAAAAATTTGCTTATTGGCTTACTGCCACAACGACGAATCACCAAAGAAAAGAAAATGTATATATGAAATATATACATTTGATATGTGAAATAGCTGTAACATTAAGGTTTCATGCCTGAAATGAGATCACACTTTTGCTCATGCATATGTAAATTTGTATTAACATAAAAATTAAACTGCACCAAAATACCCTTGAAAATTTCAAATAGGATACAAATGTGTCATTTTATTTCCCCGTTTCTTATTCTTGGAGAAGGTTGTGCCAAGATAGCAATGCTAGTGTTCTGTTCTTTCATCACACTTTAAAATTTGATATGGGACGTGTGAAAAAGGAACATGATTGCAAAAAAAGGTGTAAAAATGTCCATGCGGATTACATTGCATCCCATTGTCCACATCGACGGTATACAGCCATGTGCGTCGCCAGTATTTTTTTCTAGAGGGATGCAAAACATATTTTCCCCCAAAAATCCTGTACTTCTCAACATATTCTTGATTTATCAGTTTTAGAGGGGGACAGGGACATTCCCCCCCCCCATTAAATTTACACCAATATGAAATTTACACCAATATGACTCGCGCCTCTTTTTCTTTTCTTTTTTCCCTTCCTTTTTTGGGGGCTTTTCTGGGGGGGGGGGGAGCGCCCCCCTTGCCCCCCCCCCCCCCCCCCCCTCGCGACGCCCATGTAAACAGCTGCAACAGCCTAAAACGACATTTTGCTATAGAGTCGCACAAAATGTAACTTATTGATGAACTCTATTATTACCCCGGCAGTGCAATAAATATTTGATTGGTTTTCGCGAACCATACAAGTTCGCGATGACACACTGGATTAGATATAAATAGGTGAAAAGGGTTCATGTGCACTCTTACTGATGCATGCACTTTCAAACTGTTAAACTCAACTCACATCTCATTTAGTCGGGATTTTGTATGATGTAATGAGCTACATGTGTATTATTTAAACGGATGTATTTCACACTGTGTAGCATTTTTAAGCCTTCAATTTCTTGTTGGGTTATCAATTATTTTGTCAAAAGTGAACGTTTTTCTTCCCATTTCCCAAAGACCTGCTAATTAAGAAGGGAACAAACTGGGCCACAAAAACAGTGACGGCACATTTCAAAAACAGCAGTGACGGCTTAAAACAGGCTACACAAAATACAATGACCATTTTCTAAAACAATTAAAATATGTTTTAATTGATCATAATTGTAGGTTGTTGTATGTGGTGGATTTGGCATCGCTTCAGCGAAGAGCAAGACTGCGTACGGGGTAAGTCGTATCATCAGTGTACTTTTGAAACTTCAATTTAGAAATACCCAAAGCGTTGGTATTAATTTTGAAGCTTGACTGGATTGCGTATGCGTTGGGACACGGACGGAAATGGAAGAACAAGCCTGCAGCCTGCTTGTTAAATTTTAATGACTTACCTTCTTTTCTCTTTCAACGGACAAAAAGTAGACCTATGCATGCTCCACTCACTGCTTTATTGCCTTCGAGGGATTTATTCTGCATTCTGAGATTTCTGTCAGACAAGTGTTTCCTTAATCCATATTCAAAAATGCTTTCATGTCGCGTCAGATGCCCGTTATCATCGAATTATTACGCCACACCCGACTTGGGACATAAACACTTGTTATTCCTTCGGGACATTATTTTTGTACCGTGAACGCTAAAGTAGGAGCTTAAAGTGAGTATGATTGCAATTTGCATTTGTTTTTAAAGTATGAACGGTTGTGTTATACCTACGGACCTTTCGAAAAGACCGCAGGAGGAGAGACTCCAAAATAGTCTTTCAGGATCTGCTTTTATAAGTTCAACATGCCGGAAGCTGATGGGCATGCTGGCTATAGGATAACTGTGATGGTATTATTAGTTACGTATATACAGAAGGAATTATTTGCACATACAATTATCTTTAAATGATAAATGATTATGTTTTGAAACGGAGTCTAATGTTGTCAAACAACCCCAACAGGGAACAGATATGGTTCGCATTTTGGAGCTCTTATCCCGTGTATTTGTTTGACCGGCGTGTACCTGTCGACGCGTTTTTGACCTTTCACGAGGTATTATTTCCAAAAAAAAGGACATTTTTCGAACGTTTTCTGTCGCAACTACTGATTTCCATTAACCGGTCATTGCACGCCGTACAAACACACTGACACCACGCACTGGTCGTCCAACCATGTTGAATGTGGACGGAAACCCGTCTTCACTGTTCACCCATCACATCGGCCTAAAGTATAGGAATTATTTAAACATGATACATTTAAACAATCTGTTGTAATTTTCGTTTAATCAACATATTTATACATTTAATTAAAAAAAGGTATAGGGCCTATGTTCTACAGGTTCACTGTTATGGCGGAAGTTGGTGACTTCAATTGGAACATCAGATTATGTTGAGATAATGGTGCCAAATTCTGAATATGAGACGCCCTGTGAAGGTTGGAATGTGAAGGTGCGCTTAAATTCGTCCTGTTATCTCCTCGACAGATTCTGTGCTTCACTGCTTCCTCGGTGGTCAGCCTGATCGCCTGCATCGTCAGCATCCAGCTGCTTCGCCTGGGCCTGGTCAACCACACCACGGACGGTCAGACCTTCATGAAGGACTCCATGGACTCTCTGGTCATGGTGGCGCTGTCTACTACTGCTGTAGCCTGCGCCTTCAGCGTGCTGTCGGCCATCGCGAGCAGCCTGATCGCCTGGCAGCTCAAGAAGGAGCAGAAGATAAGGGGCAGGCGGCGGGTCTTGTCCAAGGAGGAGATGATTGCAGAGAGACAAAAACAACTCAAACAGGTAAGGAGACTAGTAGAATGGCCACGTTTGAAAGAATGAGGGCACTTTTAATACTTTTTCTTGACAAAAAGTAGAAATATTACACTTTTTTTTGAAGCAATTTAGCAAGTTTACTTAAATCTAAAAAGTATATTCTTCCCTTACTCTTCACCTCCATTGTTCTGTCCCCTCTTTACACGCCCCGCTTTGTGAGTCATGGACAGAAACAAAAGAATGACGGATTATGACGGTATGCGCAGTTACCTGCAGAAATTGATGCTACAGGCCACATTGTATGCAGTACGATGCGAATTTGTATAGACATTTTCAATTGTGCTTTAAATTTGAGCACTAATCATTCTGCGCCTCTTGTGCAACTTCTTTTACAGCAAAAAGAACAAGAAAAGAAAGTGCTGGACCGGATTGAGAAGGAGCGAACTCGAGCTGGAAGGTACCACAGGATTTGAAAGGAAAAGGAGATTATATCAGCCCCGGTAAACATTTCTATTAGATTCAAAAACGGGCCCTGTTGACAATAATAGTAGGTATTTATTTAACAACTGGTAATGGAGGTTTGAAATCGATAGAGAAGAGCTTTCCACAGTACATGTATTCCATAACAAAATGGCTGAAATAAAAATAGATTTACAAGAACTTCAAGTTCCTGATCTGTATTTAACATAGTACATGTATGTTAAAAATTATCTCATACACTCTTGTCCAGAAAATGGTTCCGTCTTTGAAGGTACGGTTTTCAAACTCATTTCAGATATCAAAAAAACACATTGTAAATAATTCTTTTGACATTTTGTAAAAAGTTGATGTATTTGTGAGACTCAGTCTAAAAATATAGACACTTAAACGTGCAGACTTGTTGTAAAGTACATGTAGTTAAACAAGCAGATTAAGTATACTTGATAAAGGAGATAGTTTTATAATTGTACACAGAACATTGAAATCGTGGCTGAAGACTTAAAGGAAATATTCAATTATTCCAGTAATACCTATATAATTAAAACCATATTTTATAAGGGTAGCCCTCCCAGTTAACACTAATGTACAGGAACCGTCATTACAATTACAAACATTCAATGCGGCTAGTGTGTAATGTGCTTACGTTAAAACCCCAACCTCGTCCCCAAGGCTTTCTTTATTTTCAACCTCGTTTCCAATAGTAACGTACCGTACGTACACACCTTCCCAAAAATAATCCTTTCCTTTCCAATTTGCTCATATTAATATGAAATGTGATACTGCATAACTCACGCTGGAACGAATTTATTCTGTTTTCACCCCAGGCCCAGACACCACATACAAAAACAAACGCTGATGTAAAGCATAGGCAGGCATCAGACTATTCCTCATTTGCATACGAATCCAAAATTGTTGGATATGCAAATGATCCAATACCAGGCCGTGTTTTCGAGACCGTGACCAGAAACATGTGTTTTGGCTTTGGTCATTGGTTGAGCGTTTTCGTGACTTCGGTTGACTGGAATGACGTCACTGTTCCGACCAAAACCGAACAAAGGCCAATGGTCGGTTTCGGAATACATTCAAGATGTCGGAAAGGTAAATACACGACATAATTTTTTACAAAACAGTGTTGGGAAAAATAGGCTTGTAATATTTATTTTTAATACGTTTGTTTGTACATTTTAAGTGGCCTGTAATAAAATGTCTGAACAAGAATTGCCATCCCATTTACACCCTCCTCCATGTTTGTTTACAACTTTTTGACACTGTTTTTGGTTCAGCGTTTTTGTGCGCATGTGTAAACATGTTTCTGGTATTCAATTTGACGTCACAAACATGTTTTTGGTCACAGTCGCGAAAAGTCGCCCCAAGCCTGAGAGAGCAGGTAGTGATGGGAGGGTAGGCCTACTGCTTGACACGTACCCTGGGAATGAGATTGTTAAAACCCGTATCGTATCATTTGTACGTTTATAAACGTTAGTTTTGTTTTTAAAAGGCTTTATTGCTCAAAATCTGCATGAAAGTGTTGGGTACCGCATTGTTTTGAACCATCTACGTAAACCAGATGTAGTACACAAAGGATTTTTTTTACAAATCGAAAAATAACTTCATAGAATTTTATGACTGGAATTCTTCAACTCTGAGTAAATTCCGTATACCGAGAGGTGAATTTGCCCATGGGCAATTCCACGGTTACTCACGTTACATTTTTGATGTACTTTTGAGTTTCCTTGGGCTGTAATTACCTTACTAAAAAGGTTTAATAACTGTTATCCCCATGGTAGATAGAGTAGACCTAGACCTACCTAAGCACCAAAGATGTCATCCAGAAAAATGTGTTATGTATGATAAACAAGACGCACAAAATCGGTTACTCACGTTACATTTTCGTGAGTTACTGGTACTAGTGAATTATTCAACGCATTGTGCTTGCTGTCACCAAGATTCTGATAATTTGTGTCTTTTGTTTTTTTATCAGCCTTTGACTAATCATCGCTAGAGAAAAACACACGCAGGCCATTAAACCAATTGACCCTCTACAAACAGCTTCATTTTCCAACTTCAGCACTTATAGCATACATTGTACTTTGCTATGGCAGTTTACATGAACAGCAATCAATTTGATATTTGTTTTGTGTGAAATATGCACAATAAAGTAATTGTTTTCAACTTATTAATCTAAAGTTGTAAACCACTTCAAGCGTTTTCAGAAAGAAAATCAAATTCAAGAAAAATTTGGCCTCCCAACCTGGTGCGGGGTCACTGTCAAATTCCCTGAGTTTTCCCTGATTATTGGTGTTTCTCAAAAATTCCCTGAGTTTTCTAAGTCTAGAGAGAAGGAAACTCATTTAACGCCCAGTTGGTCATGGTCTACGTATGATGTAAGCGGAGTTACTCCCATCCAAGATTACCTGCCCGTCCGCGGTTATCGACGAGCAAGTATCACTCCTCAAGAACCGAAGCACATCCTTCCGAAGCTCAGCCGCTGCAGTCTGGGCGAAGTTGACCGATCGAGTGATGGTATCAAGAAGGTATCTCCCGTCCTCGGTAAGCTCTTGGGGAGGATCGAAGCAGCATGAGACGTTGACGTAGATCCCAATCGGCTGGACCTCTGAAATCATAATGTTCTGCTTCCTGCATGCCTCCTCCAAATCAAAAGATGTGAAGAAGTCTTTCTCTTGGCCAAGGGATGTGTTGAGGAACTGCCAAAATTGCCCGCCCCCTGATTTACCTGAAAAATTAAAATGAAAAAAAAAAATACATACAAAGAGCCGTGCTTGTTGAGTTTTAATGCATATACAGACTTATCTAATGAGAAACTCGCCTTATTGTTTATTTTGTTAAATGTACTATAATAATTAAAATTATCTTTTTAAGACCCATCACACTTCTAAGGTTTTGAAATCACGTTAGTTTAAGAAAATGGTGCTTCCAGAACAAAAGTAGTAGCCAGAGATTCCTGCTGTGATGTTTATTGCCAGTAAATTGAATTTTACATATCTTTTCTGAAATGCCATCTATTCATCTACAAATATTCCCAACGCTTGATTGTTCTCACTGCCAAAATAATCAACATAAATTACCATTATTATGGTAGCTCGGTGGTCGAGTGGTAAGACATCTGCACTAGAAAGCAGGAGGTCGATCACCCGAGTGATCTTTTTTCTCCACCTTTCACTCGGGAGGTAACACACTTAGTATACAGTGTTTGAACGTCGGTGAAGGGCAAAACCTAATTTGATAAATTACCATCAACTAGTGTGATTAGAAGAATACCCCCACTGTGCAGCTTATCGTAGAGATATCTGAGGGAACTCCCCATATCTCCCGTGTAGTAGATGGAGTTGAAGCAGCAGATAAAATGAAACTTGTCTTCTTCCTTGGCGGTTGATCGATACTCCTGGAATGTCTGCTGTCTCCAGTCAAACTCTATACCTTGTAGCCTAGGAGATTCCTTGCCGACCAGGTCTTGGCACTGTTGAAACGTGTGAAGGTCAGGCTCAAGGAAGATAGCTCGTACGTTAGGATGTACCTTGTCCCGAAGGTGAGGTAGGATTCTGCTGTCGATCGTGCCTGTTGAAGGTAAAGATGCGTCTCGTTTTAATTCAGTCTGGATGGATCACTATGCAAACGTAGGGATGTAGGTTGTGGATGGAAGGTCCTGGGTCCTAAGGAATATGGGAAGCCATAGGCAACACACAAGGCTCCCTCCAACTTTCCTCCCTAAGTGTTTTCCAACAAATGACGGGTCTCAAATTCAAGGTAAATGACAAGATTAAACGAGAACTTACCTGTTTGAAATTTAATCTTGATTTCAAGAGAAAGTGCGAGCGAGAGATTACGTGAGATTCCAGTTGCGCATGCCCGGGCATAATTTACAGTGATGTGGCGTCTGGTATAGCATTCAAGACCTCAATTTACAGGAAAGAAATTGACGATCAGTTAACCCTTAACGTAGACAAAAGGGAGAGAACGGAGGGCACGTAATCTCTCGCTCGCAAGTTCTCATAACAATCAAGACTAAACTTTAAACAGAAAAGTTTGTAAATCTTTCCATTTCATTTCGAAATCTCGCGAGTGATTCCGTGAGACAACTTCACAGCAGATAATACTATTCACCACCGATGACGCTAGTGCTGAATACGTAGTCATGTACAAAATACTGAGGAACAATACCGGTAGGCCTACTGTTAAAAAACCAAAGGTAATGCGGTCATAGACATGTTCACAAATTTATGTACGAGGACAGTGTTCATTTTCGGGTGCTCATGGTTGCAGGCCAGTAAATTGGTCCGAAATTGCCTACGCCGTCCAAATCACGATTTGCATGCCCTCAAATTCGTTAATATTTGAGCATATTGTGGGCCATGAAATTGAGGTTTTGTAAAAAAAATATGGGCGGAAGCCGTGCACAGGACTGTGAGCTTGTGTTTAGTGAAATTTGGATGAAATTAGGGCCCTAAAAGTGCTCTATTTTCAAATGGAGTGTATGCACCGTTTTTTCAAAATGGCGATAGGCTTCAGGACTATTTTAAGGGGTGATCATCTTCGGATGGAAATTTCTCCTAAAAGTCATTAGATACCCCCCCCCCAAAAAAAAAAAAATCGAAAAGAAAATGAAAGATGATGTAATAAGCTTTAATTTGATGTGTGTCTCGAACACCTTGGAGAGTTGTGAGTAAGCCTGCATAAATAGTCTGGCGCCATCCAATCAACAGTTAACAATAATTTATGAAATACTTTCAGGGAACTCGACAAAAATGAGTAACTCGTACATAAGGCCCAAGAGCTCATGGCTGATGTACTGATGGTACAGTAATTACAATGGAACAGCGCCCTCATCACACTGTTGGCTTGGATGTCATGACCTCTGCCCTGTTTACAATTCAGGTCATGACATCCGGGGTCCAAATGTTTTTCTTTAATGTTCAGTGTTTTGCTGTTCCCATGAGGAATGTATGTTTGCTTACAAGGCCCATAAGAGCTCATTGCTAAAGTACTGAGGTACTGATGTACTAGGCCCTATTAAGGTACGTAAGAGCACATTGCTGATGTACGGAGGTACTGAGCCTTTGCATAGTACTAGTAGCGCTGTCACGCCCAAACTATCGCATCGGTCCCAACTATAGTTGGGACTGTCCCAACTATAGTGCGGCAGTTGGGTCGGCCCAACTATAGTTAGGACTGGAGTTGCGCCGGATGCTTCATGCTTGATAGATCTTGTTGGATTAAAATGTTCCGCGGCGCTGGCACCGTGTATTCGTCGTGCATGCATGCCGCAAGGCTGACCGGTCACGTGGTACTGCCTAGTTGGATGAGTTGTCCAGCTGCTGGGTTGATTGTCCAGCAACATTTTGCAAAATTCAAAGATTGCCATGGCCGGCCAACTATAGATGGGCCCCACCCATAGCTAATGTCAAAGGTCCCAAGTGAAGTCGGACAGTATGTAACAGAGCTGTAGGGAATGTTTTATAGTCGTACATCAATTGTAAACTATAGTTGGGACCACCAAATAAAAATATTGCAGTGGCCCAACTACAGATGGTCTAAGTCAGATGTGTATTAGAGTTGTAGGGAATGTTTTATAATCGTACAACAATGTACACTATAGTTGGGACCGCAAAATAAAAAGATTGGAGTGGCCCAACTATAGATTCGCCCCATCAATAGCTAATTTCAGTGGTCCCCAGTAAAGTCAGACGTGTATCAGAGCTGTAGGGAACGTTTTACAGTTGTACATCAATGGAAACTATAGTTGGGACACCGCAAAATAAAAAGATCGGAGTGGCCCAACTATAGATGGGCCAGCCCAACAGTGGAACTTACAGTTGGGACCGTCCTAACTATAGTTGGGACAGGCCCAACTATAGTTGGGCCAGCCCAACTGTGGAACTACAGTTGGGACAGGCCCAACTATAGTTGGGACAGGCCCAACTATAGTTGGGACCGATGCGATAGTTGGGGCGTGACAGCCATATTTTGAGCTACGTGCTTTTGTTCTAGATTGTAGATGGACATCGTTAGCAGACATATTTAATGCATTCATTTTTATTCTGAATTGAAAAAGAAAGAAAGACCTCTAAGATGGCTGATGTACGCAAAGTGTCAATATTGTACATCACTTCAAAATCATGTGGTCAAATTTAACCATAAATAGTCAACCCCTGCAGGATAAACTGGGCAGTTGGGGATGCAGTAAACATATTGTAGTTTGTAATTCAGTTGTACTTACCATTCCCAGCGCCCACACTAAGCACGTTTAATGTGCCAGTCGCAGGCAGGGAAATCTCCATTGAGTCCGCAAGTTTGGGTAGGCTTTTGTCTATCCAATCTGAAAATCTGTTAATCCTTTGACTCACACGATTATACACATCAAAATTCACGTTGTAGTAGTCTAAACTGTTACAGTACTCCGTCAAAGTCTGTGACGGTACGGCGTTTTCAGACATGTTGTTTGTATTCACCGTTGAGAAATTTGTATTTCTCCGTAGTCAGACTGTACCATAGAGCTATATTAAATTATATGCAAATAGCTGTACAAAAGCCGTACAAAATGTCTAGGTCTCCATAGGTTTGTGCACAAACATGGATGCACCCAGCAGGCATTACTTTGTACACGAAGTTAGCGCTCTAGTAATTTAATATAGCTCTATGGACTGTACTGGGATAATGCGGGGTCAGTTTACAAGGCAGAAACATACACGTACGTATACAAAAACCTTTGTAGCGACTGCCCCACTTTAACTGCGTGTGACGAGGTCAACGGGTCAAGCTCATTGATAGGAGATCAATGGACATGGTGCAGCGTAACTAGGAATCAACGGATTTGTAAATTCGGTGCGCCGAAACTAGGAATTTCAACTTATTTCGGTATCGCATTTGTAAATCCGGTAAGGTACTGTCTCGTTCACGAACATAACATGGCACGGCCGGTAAAACAAGGACTATTTTCGTTACTATTTACTAATGGAAGGCCCCAAAAATTAAATTGGATAGTTGTACCAAATTAAGTATCTGGTGTTTAAGCAAATTTTAGTATTAGACCAAGTATAGTTCGGTCAAGCAAAACTATTCTGAGACTGAATGATCACTAGTGGCCATAGAGCAACGAACAGAGTCGGCCAATTCTCCGCGCCGCCATGATGTACTACTACACTTGTTGCCAGTCTGTGTACGGTACTAAAAAAGAGAGAAGAAAACCGTGAAATTTCGCCGGTGCAATTGAGTATTAATTATGTTTTTATTGTTAAAGATGTTTCCCCGTTTATTCATTGGGTTTCATTCTTTGCATTACTTTACCTATTAATCTGTTTATTTTGTATTGACTGTCTACCTAATCCATTGAGTAAGGCCCCTATATATCTCCTTCAGTCTTTCCAGATTCTTGTGGATCTTTTCCCTTCCTTGTTCGACATATAAACATTTGTACAGTTCAAGATTTTTATTTCCATTCATTCATTGATTTCACTCTTTTCGTTGCCTTGCATTTTTCACACTGACTGTCTAAGAATTCCACTGAATTTTTGTGTTATTATTTTCTGAGATTTTTCGAGATCCGATATGTGAATTCATTCCATAGCATGTATTGTAAATATTTATATGGTTAGTTTAAGATTTTTATTTCGATTTATTAATTTGGGTTCCTTCATTTACTGCTCTTATGAACATTCCTGATTATGTGGAATGTCATATAATTAATCTATCTTGCATAATACACTTTGTTCAATTTCCCTGCTTATAACTTAATTCGGGCTGGTGGATATTCGTATGTTTACAGATTTGATAATTTGCGCGGCCGGAATCATACGACGTCTCGGGTGAAAATTTCCTAATTAAAATATTTGCAAATGTTTTAATTATAAAGCGTAATTATTATTTAAAAATCGAGTCAGCCACAGTGTCAAATTGAAAGCTTTGATTTTACGGAGGTCAAGTGTCCGGAGAAAGCTCTACACTAGCTACTAGGCCCGGGGAATGGGGCCCAGCGAGATTTGGCCAGGATTGTAGGCCTATATATACCCTACATTGAAATAAATTGTGTGGCACCATCAGATTGAACAGTTTACATTAAAATACATATATCTCTAGGAACCCGCTTAAATATCGCTTCCCGAAGGTCACGGGTCATTTAGCATTAATAACCAAAACAAGAACAGTCAACTATTTCTAATAATGTCTAATGAACATGGGCGTCGCTTGCCTCCTCTGGAAAAGCAGAAAAAATATATTAGAAAACAAGGAAAGAAAGCCAATTTGTAATGTTCCCGAGACTTATTCAAGATATCTTCAGCAGGATTCGAGCCCGAAATTAATGACATGAAAGGTTTGGAATGTACCACCAGCTAAACTTGATTGCAATAACATACAACAAATAACATAAACCGAAACATAACAAGAATCCCCCCCCCCCAAAAAAAATCAACCCCAGCCTTTGAACCAATGACATCAAAAACAATATTCAGGAAAGTAGAAAATAATAAAAGATTGTATGCTGATTGTCTGATCTTTGCACCATACTGTAAAATTGAGCTATGTATATACAATAATCAGTGGAAACAATTTATAACATTCATTTTTCAGTGCTTTTGTGGGTAAATGTTTACAGTATATATGAAGAATGTACAAAAAGGACATTGTCTTGACCACTTGACTAATAAGTCATCAATAAATGTAAAATTTTTTTCTTACAAGTTATTGTGTGATGTCACCCATTGCTCTACAAGAATGACAAAACTGATTGTCAAAATTACAAACACTTCAGTATCAAAACAGAGTTTGGGCCAATTCTCGGCAGAGTTACCATACCACATTTTGCGTACACTATACAACACAGGTGTCCTCCAAAAGGGTAACTCACAAACAAAGGGATAATATGAACAGCTGATGAACTTTTGATCATAAACTAGGGCCAGTAAGCTTTCCATTGATATCTTGGATGCATTCCTCGTCGTCATAAATCAATAAGCTCCTTTTTTTCTTGAAAAAAGGTATGTGAAAACCATAATACACGTACTCATATTAATATTGGCCTTTTCAAACTATCGGCTTCCCATGTTGAATTCCACTCAGGTCCACTTTAAAGGGAAAATACAACATTTGCAAACATCAAAAAATAAAACTACCAAATCATTTTGAAATACCTTGCTGGACTGTTAGTGAATGACAGTGTAAAGCATCCTGTAAAATCATGGCACCTGGTATACTGTCATTTTCAAGAAAAGTGGCCGATCAGCGTTGGAAAAAAAACTGGCTTTTTTTCAAATACTGGCCCCAGTTGACCATCGCACTTGTTTGCAATCGATTACACACCTATGAACGGGTACAAGCCAGCTAGACTGGTTCCCTGACCTTACAATTCCCCAATGTATGTAAACTGCTCTGTTTCTTCTTAAATGGAGTCAGGGAACCAGACTACAGGAAAATGATTGTTTTTCTTGCTATATATTTCCAACCCCCCAATTCCATCCATTTCTAAAAATTACAGCAAAAGCAAATGATGTATATTCCCTTTAAGCAGACCTGGCGCAGATGGAACACCTTACACATTTTCAACAGACGGGTTGGTCGCGTACGTTTTCCATTTTCTACCTGAGTAAATAGAGCCTCTCAACCCCTGTCCCCATCGGGGCCGCACATTTTCCGTCTAGAGCACTAGATGGAAGCAGTGAAGATTTCATGATAGAGTAAAAAGTAAAAGGGGTTTCCAAAACCGCAGGGTTCAAGATAGCTGGGTCCAACACAGAGATTTTGGATAGTTTAAAGGCATACAAGATCATTTGCTTATCACTCACTTTGTTCGTTTCCAATAATCACACCATTCAAAACCCGAAGAAGAATGTTAAAAACCTCACCTGTTGAATTTTCAGCTAAGTGGATATTACACTTTTCGAGCACTCTTTATTTAAAAAAAAATAGCTCTCTTTATTTAACACTCTTAATTATTTAACACTCTGTACTTCAAAAAATCAGTCAATTGACTGATCGTTGGAAATGACCAGCATTTCTTGATTTCATCTGAATGACAACAAGCCAGACGAAATATTTTCACAGGGTGTTTAGTTCCAGAACGATCTTTAAAAGCTTTTTGGTAATAATTCGGGAGGTTAATTTTAGGATAAATGCAAGTAATCCTATTATGACTTTAAAAGGCCTACTGCTTGACTCAGCATTTACTATGTACTACACCACTGTATTCCCTGTTGTGAGTGGTGGCAATGCAATGGGAGTCTTGGATGAGCAAGGGCTGCTGTATGCCATTGTCAAGTGCATACATTCCGATTCAGGACAATCAAATGGTTGCAGGGATTTATCCAAGCACATTCTGATCTCCTGCAGGTATTGCTTGAAGTCAGAGCCACTCTGTTCATGCAGAATGAAAGGAATAGAATATCATATGTTAACAGGTTGTACGAATATTGGGAAAGCCCCTCATCAACAAACATAAACTATATAATGCCCACTGTTCATAGGCACATAAACTCATGAGTGATCTTAAGAAAACAAATAAGTTATTATTTTTTTTTCTCCAATGCATAACTACAAATTAAACAGATTATTCTCTTAACTCAAGTCAGGATCGGACCAACTTTATGAAAGATAAAAATACTGCAGACTGCTATTACTGAATCTATTTTGCTCTTATAAATATTTTAACCGTTACACAAATCATCTCAATTTCCAGCTTCTTTAAAACAAATGAATTATAGCAAGGTTACGTTGGTTAATTGAGAAAAACAAACAAGTTCTTGATTTGTTTATGGATTTTTTGTGTATGTCCTTGATTGTTTTTATTGACAATGTGATGGAAACTGAAGATTGGAAATGGTTATACCATCACCAAAAATAACCACTGTATCACATGACTCACATTAAATAACGAACAGTGCCCTACTTGATCAGTCTCACTTGACATTGCTTGGATTCTTACATTCTCTTGGAAACAAATAAGATTTGGCATGCCCCCGGTAGCATTCTTGACAGACTCCAGGATTTTTTCCCGAGTATATTTGACAGTCGATGATGGAATAATGCCACTGCTGCTCAGGATCCTGGATATGATGAAAGGCAGCAATGAGAATGCACTTGTGATGATATAAATTGAAGTAGAGAATCAGGGATCACATAGACTATTATCATGTTGCGGCCATCTTGACTTTTCCCCATTCAAATCAACGTAACCAAAGCGAGGCTGGAAGGAAAAAAAGTAGTCTGATTCCTTTTTGCACAGAAACATTATCATTCAGTACTGTTATTGGATACAGGTTACATGACTGAAATGGTGGCAGCATGATAAAGGTCTATTAGTTTAGCAACTGTGAGGGTTGGATAATGACCGGCAGTTGTCTTTGCATCTGACTTCCTCCATCCCCTCCCCCACCCAATCTACCACATCCAAGATTGTTTATCCAGAATGTTTATTGATGGTCATGATAGCTTTTGACATAATTACCCTAACAGCCTAGGGCCTTTGACTAGGAACATCCTCAATCCTGCAAAATCTTCCAATTGCTACCATGTAATAATTTGATATAGCCTCAATCCCCCAAAATCCTCTGCCATTTTGTTTTTTCAATTTCTTCACCGGAAGGGTGACCACTGGCTCAATCATTCAAAATCCTTCGACAATTACTGTTGCGTATACTGAGTGCGTTCGATTACTTCCCCCAGCTTACTCGCGCCTGGATCCTCGCGTGATGACAGACATGCGCAGTGGAGCTAAATAAACGAACGGTTTCGGGTGAAGTTTCGTGCAAGAAAGTTGAACTTTGACATGACACAGGCTGCATCAGAATCAACTGTCTAAAGCTAGGTCTAGGTCCACTCCCATTGACAATAGACGTAGCCGTAGCTCTGGAAGCCCGTTTATGACACGGCCTGAGGCGCCCGCCGGCGAATTTTCTTGTCCCAAGCTACATCCGCATACATGGTTGTTTAGCGCCCTCTACGATACTTTTATGATACGTACGCAGGTATATAATTATCCCCCCCCCCATGCACGTGCGATAGCTCAGTCGATACAGGGTCGTGATTTTGCACCGCGAGGTTGCGGGTTCGAATCACGGTTTTGTACCCAAATTTTTTTCTTTTCTAACCTGAGGCTTCGGAGGATTTTTTTTTTAAAGGGAAATAAAGTCCGACTTTCATAACGTTCGAATTCAATTTTTTTTTCTAATTTTATATTTTCTTCTCATGTTTTTAGAAAAGTAAAGTCCCAAAACGCCATAGCGTACACCCATATGCAGATGTCGTTTGGGAGAGGAAAAAAATCGCCGCCCGCCGTAAGTCACGTTGGCAGCCTTGTTTATTGCATGGCCTTATGGGATTACACTGAGGCAGTGTGGGTAAAATCCAAAAGCAATGTGGATGGTACTCAGTATAACGTAAGCCTCAATTATGCATGGCTGAACATGAACAATGCAGGGTACAGTCAAAGACCTTGCTCAATGTATCCTCCAAATCAACTGACCCTTTGCCATTCGGCCTCAATCCCCTAAACTGCCTGGTTGATTTTGGCGGATTCGGCCCCTATAACTACAGCTCCACTCTAACTGTCTTCCAAAAATTCGATACCACCACACCATAACCCCATGATTCCATAATGGTGACAGAACTCTTGTTATGTACTATGTAAAACAAGTGAGTGGTGTCAAAGTAAGTGACTTACTTGTCAATGTTATGTTGTTGCTTCAGTTGGAGCGTTTTGTCAAAATAGTTGTGCTCACCGTACAGAACAGGAAGACTAGCTGCACAAGTGCCATGATTATCCCATTCATGTAACCTGGATGAATGGTGAAATGAGTACGAAATGGCCATCAAAATTGTTACATGTGACTGCAAGTTCATGGATAATTTTACAGAATCACAACTTGCACACACAAGAACTTATAGCCATGGCCTTTTAGATATATATTGAACATAATCTGTATTTAAACTGAAAATTACACAGTATGAGAAATGAAATTTCTGTTACTAAAAATAAACCATCTGACTAAATAATGGGAAATTATACAAACTTAAGTTATATTAGTTTTTAACATTCACGAGGAAGACAAACAAAATCTGAAATATTTATAGGAATATGATCATATATCTTGACAAAATAATTAAGTGTGAAGAAACGCTTTTCACTATGACTCACGATAAGGAGATAAAAAAAGAAATAATATGCAGGCAAGTACCGTATCTTCTTTTAGGTATATTATTTCAGGGAAACAAAACAGAAAGTAAATGCACAAGGACATTTCCTGGTTGAGAGCTAATAAGTATAAGGTACTGAGTGCAAACAAACATTGCTCTAGATCTCCCCTGCATACAGGAATCTGTATAGCCTACACTGAATCAAGCTAGATTTTTATCAGTTTAAGAGAATGTGTCATGTACGTTTTGGTTTCTTTTTGAATTCTAATGGTAAGAATTCAAGCTTTAACTAAACTTTAAGGAAGCATGATGAAAAACTGAACGACCCTTTTGATCTTTGTCTTGGTGTTCCACTTTCATATATGTCCACAAACAGTTGGCTTTTGAGTAACAGAAAAACCCTAAGGAAAAATACCTCAACTCTGAGAGTTTTTTTTACTCTTCTATTGTATTCAAATGTTATAGTCCAAGTTGCATCTTGTTTTGCATCTATATTTATCATTTCAAAAGATAACAATAATGTTTTCTTAAACCACAAAGTCTTTGATTCTGTGAAACTGTCACTCATATTGAAAAAAAACCACCCCAATTGCAGTGAGGAAGTAACTATATTTGTACACAATTATCTACATGCACAATATAAAAGTTCTGGTGAAATGAGACGCACAATAAGTACTGATGAGCTGTGTGCAATTGAAACCCATTCCATTGTTAGGGGCAATGCTACTTTTAATTGAGCAATGTTGATTGAAGGCACATCAATACAAGCCTTGTATACTGCAATGTCAGGTAAAGCAAACACTTTGTGCTATAAATAAACTGTCATAAACAGGAAACATGTTGCAAAGTACACCCAAAAGGCATACAGAAATCAGGGATTCTAGTTTGTCCTTGATGATGGGGACTGAATCCTGCTGATGTTTGAGGCAATAACTACGAATGAGGACAATATATGGAGGGTTGTTTAAACGGACACCAGAAGTGGTTTGCAATCCACTCCAATGATGTTCAGGTTAAGAATGAGGAATGGAATGGTGACACTAGGTCACTGGGGTGAGTTGAAAACTGGCGTATTTTTACCACAAATGTGGTTCAGCTCTCGGAGGTTTTCTCAGAACTGGAAGGAAAATGAGGAAATGATTGTGACCTCACCAAAAACTCCAATATTCTTTTGCTGTCAGTAGCCCAGGCCAAGTTTTGTTCAGTACAGGAACCAGATCCTGAAAAACAGAGGAAACTCGCTCAATTCAACGTAAAAAAAATCAGCACAGACTTAAATTCCTGCACTTGTCGTAAGATGAAATATGCCTACATTTGCAACAAAAATAAAGGTAAAATAAAATTAATACACACAAGGAAAAACCGAAAAACATTTAAAAAAAAGAAATAAATCAAAAACGATGTCATTCTCATTAGGCAAAGACGTATTGATGAATTACTTACTTTAATTTGACTTAATTTGAATTGCCAAGTATTGTTGCAACTCGTTGGTCCTTTGGTGCCTGTCTTCTTGGGCCTGTCAATTAACAAACATGGAACATTCTGAATATCATATTACGTGGTTCTAGGATCATTCAAGGAATATTTATGTGAAACAAATACTGTAACAATGAAACAAATACTGTAAGTGAAGTTCACCAAGTTTAATAATAATTTCCCCCAAAACGACGACGACCACAACGACCACAACGACAACAACGACAACAGCAAGAGTATCACATATACCAAACTAATACACCAAAAAATAAAAAGCTGAATATAATTTTAATAATAATATCAAAGAAAACATCGAGGGACTTTCCAATTTTTCTCTTCAGTCTAAGACTTCCTTTTTTATCTTCTTATATTGAAAAGTCTGATATAGGTTTTTTTTTACCATGTGCCATGGATGGTCCAAGTTGATACGCTTGGCGGAATGACGCATTTTTTCTCAGCTTTTTTATCATGTCCGTGTGATGCCTGGAAGTGAAAATATGTGGCATTTGTTAAGCTCAAAATTGGACAATTAGGCCAAAAAAAAAATATTCGGTCTCTGGTCAGACCAAAGTTCCGGAATTGACGCGGCTACGCGGCTTTTTTTTTTTTTTTTTTTGCTTTTTTTTCTTTTTTCTTCAAGCTTGGATTGTACAGACAAGGTGGGGTACTATTTTGCTTTTTTGGCGTCCTCATGTACATTGGTGTCCTCCATAATTTGCCTTGGTGCTTTCGATCATTTGCCTTGGTACAATTTCCCATTCCTTGGTGCTCTTTGGTAAACAAAATTGAGGAGGTGCGGAAATAGAGGGCGCTGTTGGAGCTACCGCGGAACATTTTGGAAAAAAAAAAAAGATCGACGCGCATGATTAAAATCGACGCGCGCGCTGACCAGAGACCGACTTATTTTTTTTTTGGCCTTAAATACAATTTTATAAAAAAAAAATGAAGATCTGTTTATCTTTTGGTAAAATAATTCATAGTCAGTTTCATACTTAACTTGAATTTTTTTTTTGAGACCAGCATTGTTAAATGTGTTAATTTGCAGGCCAAATATTTCCACCAAATGACACATGTTACTAAGTTCGTTTTGCAAAAGGCAAATTACTGTTAAGTTTAACAGTGAATAGTCAAATTTTCGACCGTTACACATAATAAAATTTAACAGCTTAAAGAGTACACATGTTAACGCAACATTTACAAAATAACCAATGAAAAGTCCTCATTTATATTATATTTTCAATGTGTTTCTTTGTACTGAAATACTGAAAATTTCAAACCCTGAACATTTTTGTCAATGCCACTATCGTTCTTACATTCTCTTGCCAAGTTTGTCAACAGAACAAACTATGGAACTTTAGAAACAAACGAACCCCCCCCCCCAATTAGGGCTAGTATTAGCCACTTCAGCTCATAATCTTAACTTTTTTTTTATTATTGATGCTCTGAGCAGCAGAAATAACTGTTGAGATTGCTTCTGTTTGAAAATCTATATCTTAAGGAATTATTCACTGGTTCAATCCGCTTACATTGTAGAACTTGCAAAACGACTCTGGCCACTCGTTCACAAAGAGGAGATAGTCCCATGAATTTGTATGCTTGTTTTCTACACAGTTTTCACTGAGAAATAAATTGAAAAAGAAATTGAAGAATCTACACAATGCTGTGCATCATCCAATGCAGTGAAGGTTAAAAGTAAACTAAATGAAATATATTGCATTTATACTTTCAGACAAAAATATTGAAGAATTGTAGGATAGTTGTTTTGACTAATCCTGTCAATTTTAGTGTCATGCCTGTCGTCTAAGAAACATTATGGATCATGATTCACGTACTAGCACATTTCATTTATTTGCTGAGCTTTTGCAAAAACTTGCAAAGCAAAGCCGCAAGAAAAAAATCAAAATAAGATTGTGGTAGTACTGAACAACCGCAAAGCTGTTCCCAATATGGTTTTTGATTGTCTATTGGACGGTACAAAATGGTTGAATGAATTATCTATACACTGTCACTTAAACATTGAAATTATAATCTTATTGCACTTCAGGTAACACCGGAAGTAAGGGTCACATGTCCTTTACATCTGTGCAGGCACACCTTCAGTATACTATGATACAAACGCAAAAGAAAAGTATCATACCTGTCATACTGCCGAGATATGATGCCACAAATTTGTCTCATTAAATATTCATGACGTCATAATATAAGAATAATAGATTGCATGGTAATATGAATGTAACATATTTAACTTTAAATATTGCTGCCTACAAAATAATGTACAGTATCAACCCATCAAATTAATAATTCGTGAGATATCATAATTAGGGTCTTCAATAAAATATTCTGGTAACACTGGAAGTAAGGATCACATGACCTTGACATATTCCAGCACACACACCTTAATATGGTGTTCTATAGACGCCAAACCTGCCTCGCGTCGTGCTTTCACGTCGTGCCGTCGGGTCGTACCGTCGCGTCGTGCCGTCGTCCGTCGCGTCGTGCCGTCGCCCGTCGCGTCGTGCCGTCGCCTGTAAAATTACCGTTTCTAAGCACGTACACTGCATGAGGAAGCGACGCACCTTCACACGTCGCGTCGTGCCGTCGTGCGTCGCGTCGTGCCGTCGTCCGTCGCGTCGTGCCGTCGCCCGTCGCGTCGTGCCGTCGCCTGTTACCTCGGCGCTTCTAAGTAGACTGCTTGAAGAGGCGACGCACACATTGCCCGTCGCGTCGTGCCGTCGCGCGTCGCGTCGTGCCGTCGCCCGTCGCGTCGTGCCGTCGCGTCGTGCCGTTGCCCGTCGCGTCGTGCCGTCGCCCGTCGCGTGACTGTATCTTTCTTGGCAATAGGTGGCACCTTCATTCTTCATGTAACTGTACTGTATTTATGACATGCGTGCCGTGTGGTGAAAGTGTTGCAAATTGCTATGTCGTACAGTTTGTACACGGTTTGTGGGGAGGCCTATTATTAGTGGTTGCGGAGGTCCGACTCAATCAATTTCAAAATACATAGACTATTTTCTGCTTCCGATTGTCAAACAATAAAGCACATAATTATACACGCGATTCCGGGCATGTGCTTGAAAAACTAAACAACGTGACATTGAAGCAGGATAGCCTATTGATCACATTGGATATTGTGTCCATGTATACGAACTGCCCACCGTAGATGAGGCAATTGAATCAGTTTGCGATGCACTTGAAGTTGCCGATAGCAGTATGTACGCAATACCCAAACCTACAAGAGAACACGCTCGCTGTCTCCCGGAACTTATCATGCATCGAAACATATTTGAATTCAATGGAAAGTTCTTCAGACAGAAAATTGGCGTGGCTATGGGAAGCGAATGCAGTCCAGAAATATGCGATATAACCCTGTTCAAATATGAAAAAGAAATTATTCTCCCACACAATCCTTCAATTGTGAGTTACGTGAGATACAGGGACAACGTCTTAATAATATTTAACGGTAACGAAGACCAAGCCGGTGACCTCGTCCAAACTCTAAACCAAATTCATCCCACGCTCAAGTTCACGTCAGAGATTTCAAACAGTCAAGTCACCTTTCTCGACCTCGTCATCTACAAAGGCGAACGGTTCAAAAAAGAAGGGAAACTGGATACTCGAGTAGCAACCAAAAAAACTGATACCTTTCAGTATCTTGCTCGAAATTCAGCCCACCCTGAGTCAGTGTTTGGCGGTTTGATTAAGGGAGAATTAATGAGATATGACCGTGTATGTACACACTCAAAAGAATTTGAGGAGAAGGCTGAATTCTTCCAAGACAAACTTCAAAAACGCGGATACAACCAAGAAGACTTAGCCCTTCTTCCCAAAAAAGGCGAAACTCGCGTGAACTCTAAAAAGCGTGCAAAAATCGAAAAGAATATCCCGCTGGTCTTTGTTTTACCCTACCACCCACAAAATAAACACCCAGCTCTTAAGCAGGCCCTTCTGAAACATTGGAATCTGATCAGCGATAATGATTTTCACAGTGCACTCTTTGCGACCCAACCCATCCTGGCATACAAACGACAAAAAAACATAAAAGATGGCCTGGTCCGATCAGGGATTAACCCATCTCCACCATCCAACCAAGAAAAAAAACTTGGATGAGGAAAACGTACAAGTCCTATTGGAAGTTCTTGAAGAACAGAACTAACATAATGGTCATTTAGGCATGGATTTCGAAATAAAAATAAAAAATAAGGAATCCACTTAATCTGATCATTACAAGAAATGCTAACGCGTAAAATATTCTTAACCATCATTAGCAATAAAGTAAATACGTATAAAAGAATTAAACAAAGGGTGACTGATGAAGTGCGTAAAAAGGGCACAGAAAATATGCACTGTTTCCCCCGACACACACAAAAGAAAAAACAGGTGGGACGGCATATTATCACCGGTATAAATCAAATCATTAAGTGAACTAGAAACAAAAACCACATGTACACAAACCAGTCCCTGCGTCGCCAAAACACCGGATGAGTTTTTTAACCCTTATTCACGGCGGCAACAAGTTTTTAGTATCAACAGATTGTTCCCTGAATTTTGCTCGCACAAAACCGGTTCTTCCTTGCTATTTTCCTAGCCAGAAAACCACTTCTTTTTAAGAAAACACAAGTCTGATAAAAACTTTAATGCATGGTGGCGGCCAAACTCCATTCCATTTAACTTAAAATGTAGTGGCGACATGTATGATTACGCCCCTTCCTATTAAACACAAGTACATGACGAATGAAGGCGCCACCTATTGCCAAGAAAGATACAGTCACGCGACGGGCGACGGCACGACGCGACGGGCGACGGCACGACGCGACGGGCGACGGCACGACGCGACGCGCGACGGCACGACGCGACGGGCAATGTGTGCGTCGCCTCTTCAAGCAGTCTACTTAGGAGCGCCGAGGTAACAGGAGACGGCACGACGCGACAGGCGACGGCACGACGCGACGGACGACGCGACGCACGACGGCACGACGCGACGTGTGAAGGTGCGTCGCTTCCTCACGCAGTGTACGAGCTTAGAAACGGTGCGACGGCACGACGCGACGCCACGACGCGACGGGAGACGGCACGACGCGACGGACGACGGCACGACGCGACGGTACGACGCGACGGCACGACGTGAAAGCACGACGCGTCGCAGATTTGGCGTCTATAGAACACCATACCTTAAGGCAATTATAATGCATTGTGCAAAGAACGGGAATCATAGCTATCTTCTAGTGAGATATTTTTGTTTTGATGAAGTCACGATGACGAAATTTTGCGGGACACATCTTCACATGTTGCTTAAATGACCGTCTATGCAATGTACAAAGGTAATCGTACTTTAAAAAAAAGTTCCCAAAGTGGCATGTAAAATGAAAACTTACACAATACCCATGGGGAAAAGTGAAAAAGAAAAACAAAAGAAAAACAAAAGAAATTGAAATTGGGAACAGCTATCACAGACAAAATCTAGTGTGTCAACTCTAGTCAAGAAACAAAAGATTAACACATCCAACTTACCACAAACGTTTGGAGACAAATGAAGGCATTGAAAATGTGCCACATAACATCGACACAAATACGAAGACAAGTATAAAAACAGAAGCCCCGCGAGGAGACATTTTTTTTCTCTTTTAAGTTCTTCTCAACAGTTAGAATGATAGCAGAATGAATGACGCGGAAGAGATTGTAAAAGGCAAACACCGATGACAGAATATCACGCGCGGCTATCGAAACCTGAACTAAAGGGTGCATGCCAGTAAATGGGCCTGAAATTGCCTACGCCGCTGTGGACGGTAATTCTGTCCCCCGGTAAAAGTGTCCGGGGGGACAGAATGACCTAGGTAAAAGTGTCCCCCCTGTCCCGTTAATTGTGTCCCCCTCCAGGTAATTCTGTCCCCTCCAGTTAATTCTGTACCCCCTGGTTTTGCACGCATAAGTTGTTATATTGATGTTATTATAATAAATTCAGCGCACAGGTATACATTTTTAGATTTTCCACCCTTCATCAATAATTATCAAAATGAAATTAACGTTTAGATGTTAATCAACCGATCTATGTTTCTGCGAGAAGGCACGCGTAGTAATACTCAACCTATCGCTAGCGCGCATGCGCATCAGCCGCCGATACGCGTGTGACGGTCATGGCGGACTTCAATGAGGAGAATTGGCAAAATTATACGCGACACGGGTCACCGCGCCGCAGGCCTGCTGCTGGTGCAATGTTGTCCCCGTCCCCGGCCGCGGCCCTGGCGCGGCCCGTAGGTGCGGTATCGCGCGCACGCCCACCATGCAAATCGTTCGCTCCCGAAGTCGTCATCAAAACGGGAGTTGTGCTTTGACGTAAGCACCATTCCCGAATTTAGCAAGGCGCCGCGCAAAAACAGTAAATAACTTCACTAATATACAGTCTGGGTGCTAGACTTGTGACTTTGCACGGGGACACATTTACCAGGGGGGACACATTTAACGTCGTGCAGGGGGACAGATTTACCTAGAGGGGGACAGGTTTACAGGTTTACAGGTTTACAGGGGACAGGTTTAGGTAAAAGTGTCCCCCCGGACAGATTTACCGGGTCACGACCCGGTAGATCTGTCCGGGGGGACACATTTACCAGGGGGGACAGAATTACCTGCCACACCGGCCAAATCACAATTTGCATGCCCGCAAATTCTCCGGTATTAGAGCATTTCGAAAGCCACGAACTTGAGGGTTTGTAGAAACGAAGGGTGGAAGCCATGCAGAGGACTGCGAACTCGTATTACGGTGAAATACAGATGAAATTAGGCGCTACAATGGCTCTATTTTGCAATGGATAGGCGTCCATTTTCAAATTGCGATGAGCTTCAGGACTACTTTTAGGGGAGCTCATCTTTGGATGGATTTTTTTCCCCACAAGTCATTAGGTAACCCCCTAAAATTGATCATAAAATGAAAGATGATGAAATAAGCTTTAATTTGATGTGTGCCTCGACTACTTTGGGGAGTTGTGAGTATTTTTGATAATTTTGGGAAGTGCGCGTAATTATCACTGAGGTCAACGGCAGTCTATTTACTGGCTTTATACCTATTCAGTTTGAAAACGGTGTCGGCCATTATTATTAATGCTGCGACAATAGGGGGCGCTCTTTTTCATGACACTTCTCTGGCGAGGGGTACATTTCGGGCTCTGGGTGAGTAGTAAACACCGGCAATCGTGGAGCTAGGACAAAAGGGTTACGCCACAAACATGTGTCCACGATTGACCGATACCACGATTGAAATTCGTGTACAAAACCAATGAGAGCTGTTCCTAAAAGTACAAACAAAACAAATGAATGAGGATTACGGACAATAGGGAGTCCACGATTGCTGGCATTTACAAAGATGGTTTTGTGTGTGTGGGGGCATCTGGGATACTTTTTTTTGGGGGGGGGGGTGCATGGAGCCCCCCACTACTTTGCTATGCCAATGCCAAGAAATGCACTTCAAAATAACATGCACTTTTTAACGGTAATTTTAGTGCTATATTTTTCAATGGAGCCTTTTAATCATTTTTTAAAAATTGTGATGGGCCACAGGACTATTTTTAGGGGTGATCATCTTTGGATGGAATTTTCTCCCAAAAATCATCGGATTATCACCCAAACTTGATCGGAAAATTAAAGATGATGCAATAAGCTCTAATTTGATGAGTGTCTCAAACACCTTGGAGAGTTTCGCGCGTGATTATCACTGAGGTCTGTAGGAGTCGATATCATTTACTGGTGTGCACCCATCACGGCTGATAGATTAACAGCGCCCTCAAGAATTGCGTATTAAAACTCCCAACATGCACAAAACAAGTGCTTTAGGTTTGATACCAGCTGTGCGCTTGCCGGTGTTGATGGTGTAGTTTACAAAACTGTCTATAGTACTGCACGAAAACGTCGTCATAATGCCTTATGATGCAAGTTGAATGCGACACGTGGAGGGAGTGCAAAGACAGCGAAAGATCAGGAATTGCATGAAATCCGTAAATTAGCCGAGTTTTTTAAACTGTAAATAACAACAGATAGGCGGTTCATTCTTGTGCACGGAGCCGAGTGTAGGCCCATGGCCGTGTATTAGTAATTAAACGCATTTAAAGAAGGCATTATGCCAACAAAAAAAAGTCTCCGGTTTCTGTTATGGAGGTTGCCCAAAAAGTGGTGCGGCGAAGCGGCTTTTTTTTTTTTTTTTACCTGATTGTTTTGCTTCAAAAGTCGGCTGATGACTGCAAATGATGCCCGACTAAACTTAGTGCAAATATATGGGAGTCCAGAGAGGCCACATAAAGCTTATTCTCGCGACCATAACCCAATCTAAAAACACGTTAAAATTGTGCAGCAGCAGGATTCCAGTCAAACCAGTGAGTTTGGCGGTTTTGAGACATCATCTTTCATTGAAAAAAAAAAACTTTTTCAGTTTGCCGACGCGCATGGCTACGGCGACGCGCGCGCATACCAGAAACCGGAGACTTTTTTTGGGGGGGCCTTTTGGTGATAATGATGGTAGTTGTGAATGCGGTTATTGTAGCGGTGAGAATGGTATTGAAGTCGTAATTGTGGTGATTCATAATGGTGGGGATGTACCTCTAAAATTATGGAAATGATGGGGGCTTTTACTAGTCAGTAAGTAGACCCACATCAATTTGTTTTAAACTTATTTTATTTTATAGGGTACTGTTGATTACAACTGGTAGAGTTGTTATAAACTTTATGGAAACAATCCACGCACAACCCAGTAACCCTCAGCCTATACGTTGTTAATGTTGCAACGTATTTTCAATCACGCTCTTTTGTTGCGTTAACAGGTAATTTTTTCCCCTCCAGGCCAAAGAATATGGAATTGCACAGGGTTACTACATGCACAAAATGGCCGTCACTACGAGGTTTTGCAAGACTCGAAGTAAGTCCAAAGCTTGCATTCAAGGAAAGTTCCATTTACAAAATTGTGATCAAATCATCAAAAAGAAGACGAAACCAATTGAGGCTTTGTTTTTTTTATTACCCCCTCCCCCCTTTTTCGTGATGAGAAAAAAAATGCGGATTTCAAAGTATTTTTCGAACATCCCAACAACAAAAATGTATTCAATGGCACTGAACAATGGTGAAACAAAGTACAACCCCCCCCCCCCTTCGAATTTCCACGGCCGGGCAATTTTTGGACTTTGGTCATCCCCCATTCCCCCACTCGCCGGCACAAATTTACGCAACTGTAGAAAGTGGAAATTTTCCTATCAGCTTGCGCTTGGAAAGTATTGATAGAAGCATCAAAGTAATTTTGACAGATGTTATCAATGCTTTCCAGGAAGCTTAAATTCAATCTGAGAGCGTAACATGTTTGTTGGGGTTCTGATTGGAGCTGATACACATCACTGTGAATAAGGTAGTGTGTCAAGGAGTCAACGCTGTTGGAGATTCAGTAAGTTCTAAATTTGACTGATTACATTTTAATCTAAATTATTGCCACTGATGCCAAGATAGACCTTGTGATTGAAATAAAAAGATGATTACATCTATTCTGATTTGTGTAACAAGGGGAAATAGTGCGTCCAATGAGAGCTGAGAACGTGTTGACCCCGGATAGAAAACATCGTTCAATGAGAGCTGAGCTATTAGCCCCGAAGATGCAGCGTTCTGAAAAACATACGAAGTACGTCTGAGAAACATACGAACGTTGGTGGCGCACTATATGTAGTCCCGTTTAAGCCTCCGACCCACAAAATGCTGTTTCTTCGACTTAATGTGAAGTATTAACGAAGTCTGTACTAAGCAAAGCTGTACTTCTTCCCACCTTCAATAAGAATTTTGATTTATTTTATTTCAAATCAAGTTAATCGATAAATGATGTGAAGAACATGAACGTTGTACCGGTATAGTATCTAATAAAGATATAAAGCAATGCACAAAAAAAACCCCCATAATTATACAAACACTTCAACACCCCAACAAACAACCAACCAACCTGACAAACAAAATGCAAACCTTTAAAGAATATTTTGGTCATTCTTCTGCCTGTCAAAATGTGTATAATTTAGACTTTACAGCTTCATGGCGACAACCGCCATATATTGTGTAAACCCTTCACATAAACTTTAAGTTAGGTAAAGAAAAACCTGGAAGAGGATCCTTGGCCTTAAAACGCAGTTTATCAGTATTATTGTCACGTTGCCATCTCTTTTTTTTGGGGGGGGGTGTGAACAATACCCCAAATGAAATACGATGAACATTACACATATTGCCCTAATATCGAAGGTAAGACTACATAACAGTGGATCCCTATTCTCCTACTACTATTTTTATTTTTTTAATGGTATTCCCACTTGCATATGTGCACCCCGTCCCCGTGATCATAGTGATGTATTTCGGCCTGTTCAAATCGTCTTCAAGCTTAGAATTCGACAACGAAGTTTAACCTCAATAGTGACGCCGTTTAATAAAAAAAGACCAGAATCAAAATAATAGTTGCATGGTCCTCTTTGATTTACTTGCTCGTTTACCTGGAATTAAAACCTCGTGATCAAATGTAATTGACATTTAACAAAATGTTGGTTTTATACTATTCAAAACGTTTGAACATAACATTGGAACAGTCTGTTTGTAGAAGTGTTCAATAAAAATAGCGTAGTCTATCGCACCCTACGGATTTTACTGTTATGGGCTTTAGTTTTCGATGAAAAAGGCCAAACGTTAAACTATGCTTCATTGGAATCTTATGGTAGTATAAAATATAAAAGATAATTTTGTAAGAACATTTAACTTCACCAAAACAAAACTCAAAAAAGCTATAACATGTTCTGACCATAACTTTAATGTCGTGTTCTGACCATAACTTAAACCTTATAACGTAACCCCATAACCTGCTAACCATAACGTTAACCAATAAATACATGAATCTTAATACAGAGTATGGTCATGTTTGATTGAAATGAACGTGAACAACAGGATCACGATGGATGCCACCAGAAACAAAACAAACATGGCCTTATCTGTCATCCGGGAAACCGCTTGCCACGTGACTGGGATCTTCTGACGACTGAGACATTTCACTACTCCGACGACTGTTTTAGGTATGGGCTTGTCGGGAGCTGTGTGGTACAACCTCAAGGCGTAAACAGCCACGAAAATGGAGGCACAACCCAAGACCACCATGCAGAAGAGGTAGACAGCTGTAAGGATTGAGGGAAACACAACTTTTACAATGGTATCCCTCACAGGACAACTAATCTTATGTGGCATTTCAGGAATTCACCGTCATTATCGGAAAATGTTAGGATCCTAAGATTTTCCCTCAATCTTCCGGATCTTGCGATGTCTGATTTACATGGTTTAAAGATCAACCTAAAAGCCGCATTCGCACATATTTTAATTTCCAGATAAAAGTGCGTCGATTTTCAGACTGCTACACAACTAGTGCAGAACGCACTCTATCCCATGCAGCGCCGTATTAAAACAGGCCAGTAACGGTCATGAATCACTGCGCTTAGAAAAACTTTCACTAAGGCATCACATTATGTCAGCTATTTGACCACAGAACACTATTTGAAACCATGTAACCCCATGTGAATACACGAATTCAGTGCTTTTTTTCACATGTACTCACATTCAAAACTATAAAGCTGCGTTCCCCGTCCAATTCTCGAGTTTCACCCGAACAAAAAGATACCTATAGTTGCTAGCCATTCATGTTTTGAATGGGACATCGATCAGAAAAAAATGTGCCCTGCATGTATATTGAATTATTACTGTATAATTTCGATTATTGGCTGCCAGACATTAATTCCGGGGTAGGCTACTTCGCAGCGGCAGCGGAACGCTTTTCAAACGGGGGGGGGGGGGGGGGGGGGGGGGGGGGCATCATCAAAAAGCGGCACTTGCTCAGAAAAAAGGCACCTTCCATCGGTGAGAAAGAGAAGAAAATTGTGAAACTATTTTCGTTCACTTTGCAAGGAATATGTTAACCGGAACAAAATTTACAAAAAACGTTGATACACACTTTAAAAATGTTTGTGTTAAAAATTTAAACATCCTAATTCCCATACTCAAAAAAATTACAGCGTAGGCCTTTTGAAATAGTCTCAATATAGCCATATTGTTATCAAATGAGGTATTTTTTTCACTTGAGAGAGCCCTTCCGCTTCCGGCACACCCCAGCAGTAACCTCTCTTTGTCCGCCCTTGGATTTGACTAGTTAGGCCTATGCAAAGAGACAAATTTATTTTATAGTGAGAGGGGCACTGTTGTTTTTGATGGCCAATTCAGTGACAATTTTATTTGCGTGAGGAGCACAATTATTTTGTTTACAAGCCAGTTTTCCATCTCAAGAGGGGCACAGAGTAGTTTTCCATCTCGATAAGTTATCGGGAGAGGAGCACAATATTGTTTTTAAGCGCGATCATAATGCTTTCATGTGTGCGTTTGAGGGGCAGTTTTGTTTTTAGCTCGAGGGGCCCCATTTATGACCGCGAGAGGGGCACTTTGTTGGCCTGGGGAAATGGGGGGGGGGGGGGGGGTTAAGTGCACCCGTGCCCCCTCGCCCGGTTCCGCCGCCCCTGCTGTTTCGTACCCCACAATTAGTATCGATAATCAGTATCAAATATCATTATCGATAATGGAATCCCGAACAAAACATCCCAGACATCTACAAAACAGCACCAAATAATGCTTGATGGGAATAAACCGCACAAATTGAAAATGGATTACAAAAAGGAAAAAAAAGAAAGACATTTGTTGAAGAACACAGAAACGCAACTTAAGCAACGAAAGTCAAACTTAATTGTAAAGAAAAGGTAAACTCCCTCATCCAATGGGCGGAGAATCAAATTGTGTCTACTTACTAATGATCGGCGTTTGGTCACCAAGTGGCGGCATGTTTCCTGCTATGAGCTGCTGGAAGAGAACGAACGCCAGGAGATTGGTCATACCTAAAGAGATCTTCTCCCCAGACTCGGCCGGCATCCAGAACACGGCTAAGGTAATGGTAGTCAGGAGAACGGAGGGAATCAAGATGCTGAAGATGTAGAAGCTAGATGATCGTTCCAAGGTCAGTGTGTAGATGATGTGAGAGAAAGGGTTCTCACAGCAAGCGTACTTGACCTCAACACCAGCCACATCCACATCCACCAGACTCCACACTCCGTCTTCGCTGAAAGCAGTTTGCTTAGTGTCCGCTCCAATGGAGTTCTGCAAGGCCAGACCCGTCTTTTCGTAGACCCACGGTACGAAGGTTAGTTTGCATTGTTGGACATCGAAGGGGAAATTCCGGACGTCAACCTTGCACGAGACTTGGTAAATGACTGGTGTGTACCAATTGACTGTACCGTTCGGACTTATGGTGATCTCCGTATCATCTATGCTTGCAAAGTCGAAATTGACACTACAGAGACAATAATAAATACAGCATCGATAGTATTATGGACATGACATCTTCAATGGAAACAATGCTCTAAGAACCCGGTTTAATATGGCCGTCATTTGCAACGGCAACGTTAATGCAGAAAGATGTGATTCTTATTATAATAGGCCTATCCCACCAAACACGAGATTGTAGAATAACAATCTGCAAAATTAATGATCTATGAGCTATGATCTATAAAGATAACATTTGTATGCAGATTCCATGAATGTGACGTTCTCAATGAAGCTTTTCCTTTCATTACTGCTTACAGGTTCTCCGAAAAAAAAAAACCCGAGTGATTTTTGTTTCCAACATCACTCGGAAGGTAACACACTGAGTATACAGTGTTTATACGTCGGTGAAGGGCAAAACCTAATGTGATTTACATCACCCCGACGCAAAAATTCCATGTTATGAATAATAGTTTTCGTTGTTTTTCATTAAATCATAAGACGAAGAGCTTATAAAAACAAAGGTGATGATCAGTTTATTTCAAATGTAATCATACTTTTCCATGAGTGCGAGTCTAGGAGTCCATATGTCGGACGGGAAGACGTGTAACTCAGTCTGTCCGCCGAAGTCCACTGGGTCCCAGACAAGAAATTCGTCGCGCCATGACTTGAAATTTAAACGAAATATATTTTAAAATGAGCAAAATAAGTTATGTTTTCAACTGGACCTTATACCCGGCTCTAGAATAATCTATAAGCCTGGAAAATCCTAAACTTCATCAAACATCACGACAGGATTCGATGATTTTGAATTGTAAGATATTTTTGACCGAAAGTAAAAAAGTTCGTTTTAGACCGGTGAGGGGCCTGGTCGCCAATCGGCGTCCATTACCCACGCTGGTCTTAAACGGACTTGTTTAAAATCGGCCAATCACAAATTTATTCCCTAAATGCATATTACAATTTAAAGCTCCCGAAATATAGTAAGCAAGATATGTTATAACGTACCAATCTCTGCCAAGCATTTATCGTCAGCTGTTGTTTGGGCTCATTCTGTTGATTTTAAAAGTATCATTTATTTGAAAATTAGTTTTAAAAGAACATAACGAAGTCGTCTGACGTATAACAGAACATTAAATATTGGTTCTAAATCCAAGCTGGTCTCTACAATTTTACGAAAATAAAATTGCAGATAGTTCACGACTATAATATGAATCAACGAGAAACGATTTCTCTCCTTGCTGAATGATGTGCTCGGAAGTCAAAAGTTCATCAGGAGACAAACTGATTATAACGTGACTGTTCAAACGAGTACCTCCAGAAAAGGTAATTAAGGTATATAATTATTTTGCAAAAACTGAGAAACGAAACTACCAAAATATTATGAAACAGCATTCTACATTGTAAGTAATAATAGTTAAAAACATCCTGCAAAATTGTTGTTCCTATATAGTACTAGCTATCATTCTGAAGAAAAGAATCATTTTGTATCAGTAACCTACTAACGATGGTCAGGACCTATATTCGCTGCTGACTTTATGCGCTCGGGTAAAATGTCATGTTTTACTTTCCCACGACAGAGCCGGCACTCGGGCAGCTATGCAATCGGACAGATTCCGCAAGCTACACATTATCATGTCGGCTGGTAACAACATTTTGTTTGTGCTTTCCCAGCACCAATGGACACAGAACGTTAGACAGCTCAGTGGAACGATGTTTGCTCTCAATGAATACATCCTTCAAATCAGTAAATTTCATGACATTAAAACAAAGGCAAATGAGTCTATAACCTTGAAGGCTGGACTACTTACAAACTCGATAATCTGCGCTATCAGTAGGCGACAGGTAACATTGAGTGTTTGGTGAGTGTTTTGCACAGGCCTGGCGCTCTTGGATCCGTAGCTGCCAAGCAGCTCCGCGACTAGGTTCTTCTCGTTATTTCCAGACACCAATGCCACTATGGAGAGAAGAGTGTGCATGACAGGCTGACAAGATAACTTCATGCTGAGGTTTTGAGAATGCCAACATGAAGGAGCAACTATGAATCTGTACCTCATACTTCGCCAGATTTCGTGAAAAAGGTACATCCATTATTTTTTTTATACAAAGAAATTTACTGCTGATATGCATTGACATCATCGATTCAAAAAGATCTGCATAGCACTTGTATTTCCATGTATAGAAATACATTTTACATGTATCATAACAGAAAAGCAAATTTTAAATTGTACTGTATTTAATGTAGGGACGAAAATGAAGCAAGTGCTTTTAAAATCTTCCTATACAGAACAGAAAAGAAAAAATTATAAAACAAAACAAACAAACAAACACGAGAAAATGAAACACGATACAGCGATTAGTAAGTTAAATGAGACCAACACTTGTTTGGAGATTATGTTGTGTCCCTCTTAATTATCTACTCTTACCTGTTACTCCACACATCACGATCAAGATTGGTAGTGTCAAGGGGTGAATATGCTCTCGTCGAACCATTCTCGGTATAGTCCTGTGTAGTGTTATGATACGCATATAATTCAGGATGTTTCTGTGGCGTTAGCAACACTTACACAAGACTAAAACAGATCCCTTCCAAGGAGATGTTGCTACTGTGGGCTATTTATAGTGTGTTAGTTGGGTCCTCAAAATGACGATCGACATCCGGATATTTGTAACCTTCTGACAACCACTCCGCAACGAACGGTTGTGTGATCTACGGTATGCAGGGTGACCGTGAGGTCGTGGCCAAATTCTGCCAAATGCACTTCAGAAATCTGTCAGATTTATCAAAAATCTGCCAGATTTATCAAAAATCTGCCAAATTCTCCAGAATTACTCGAAATACACCATAAACACTTAAAATCACATGCAGATGTTGTAGTTTTGCCTTAATTAAGGTTCAAATTACATTATAAACAATCTAAAGTAACATAAAGATGCTATGAAATTGCGTAAATTTCAGGCAAACCAAGGTTGCATCACGACTTGAAATTCCGGAATCGTGAACCTCAGCACCTAGACAAGCCAATCTGACCCATTATGCAAGGGTTTGTTTGAAAAGATTGAAGCTTTTTATTCAACAAATGTACCATATTTCTTCAGATTTACTGTTGTTCTGTCAACTATCCATTTTTGCAGAATTCTGTCAGAAATCTGCCCAAAAAATCCATTCTGTCATATTTTCTGTCAAACTCGTTTTTAAAACAAATCTGCAAAGTTAGCCGAAAATCGGCTAAAACGGTCACCCTGACGGTATGTAATGGTTGAGTATGCTAATAATAGCAAGCCATCAATGCAGATGAGCATTCGTGCAGAACGTGCATTTTACGGTAATGATGGGCCAATGGAGTCATGATAGATCTACACCTACGTAAGCTCTCACGATAAACTGTATGAAGTTTGGGCAGGATTTATTTGTAGAAATGTACGAATGGTGGGCAGCATGTAGTCCTGAATAAAATAAGGTGTTTCAGAGAGGAAAACTACCATTCGCTCTTTTCACACTTCCGCCATGGGCATGATGAGCCTCGATCTGGCAACTTTACACAATAGATATAGCCGGTTCAGTGATTCCCGTGTTGGGGTTCAGATCACTGAACCGGCTATTTTTATTGAGTAGGCCTACAGTTGCCATTTCGATGCATGCCTAAAGGCCGAGTGTGAAAAGAGCGAATTGTACACTTTGCAGTGACTGACTGCTTTTTCAGCAAAGCTTGTCTAGTTGGCTGTTAACAAAAGGCACGGGAGTTTGTAGTGTTTGCATTGCACTTGAATTCAACCAAGACCATCTTGAAACTATTACGAAACATAAATGGCCAACACAAGAAAAGCCAAACCACAGGACATTTTATGCCGTTTGTTGGCACTTCGTATTATCTTAACTCAACCTTGAAATCCTTCGTGCCTAGAGAAAATCTCACAGTTAGAACAACCAATACGAACAAGAGTATTTCAAAAATTCTTCAAAAATTTGAAAAAAAAACTGTTACAATCCTCAAACAGGTTTAACGCGATCTGAAAACTACTAAAAGTTACTTTCCCGGCAAGCAAAACGAGGTTTGCTCTATTTTTATATTTTTTTTATTGTAGGCCTACACGTGATATACATTATCAAGTAGGCCTACTTAATAGCAGAACTGGCTAGTTAAGATTTGCATACATAGTACCATGATAAATGTACGTTTGGCTCATTGCGTTATTTGAAGGTTGTGCAGAGTAAGGATTTGAATATTCAAATGCCATTTCCAACTCCCCTTGTCGACACAAATATATAACCAAGAGCCGATATGATCCATTGGGGTTGTCGAGACAGCAATCTCAGTTGACCGAGTACATTCTTTATTCACTTTAATATTATTCACTTATTATCATGGGTTATATTGAGGAACTCGACCAGGGGCGTAAATCCCGGGTGGGGGATAAGGGCTATATACCCCTCCCCCACTTTTTGACCGGGGGATGGGTTACTTAATTATCGAACTTCCAAACCAAACTTAATCGTCGAACTTCCAAAAGCAAAATGGTAAAATATTAGCACTGAGGAAAAGCTTTCAAGATTACCAAGAAATAGCCAGGTGAATATATCCCTCAAGATGACCAATCCTTTACCACAATACAAGGACGATAACAATTATTACACATACATGTACATGATATGTAGTGGTACCAGTACGTCCTTACGTCATCATGAATAACTTACAGAGCAAATCAAGATTTTATGAACGCAAATTGACTAATAAAATATTTCTGCATATCTTTGACTTGGACGACTGCAGCTTACGTCCAAATAATGCATGAATAGAGTAGAGTACACGTACACGTTCATGAAAAATTGGCCTTTCAAAATAACAGTACTCCTCCTAACGCGAATTATATGGTCACTGTGCTGGACATTAAAAGCAACAGTACACCCCTCGCGAAAAAAATGGTTTCTCTACATTACTAGTCAAGTTCATGGGCGGTCCGAGAGAGGTTACTGCCGCCAGGATCAGAGAGTGTGAGGTGTGCCGAAGGTCTAAAGGCGGATCCAAAGGGGGGGGGGGGCAACGGGGCCATGCCCCCCATGATGTCACAAAAACACCCACTACATACACCACTATATATTTTCACCAATATTGGTTTAAGAGGTCAGCAATTGCCTCAGATCACACCAGAGAGCATCTATAATCAAGTTTTTCCGGAGCCCTTAAGCGGGCCGCGAACCCTACACTGTGAATTTGTGGACTCACTCCCCCCTAACAAAAATGTGTTCTGGATCCGTCATCGTGAAAGCCGCAGGTTTCGCACTTTCACACCGAAGTGCTCCTTTTTGGTATCCCCCTCCTAAATTTGAAAAGCGTTCCGCCGCCCCTGGAACATTCCAAACGTACCTCGACTCACTAGCGTTCATTAACCTACATACATCGTGAGAAGTGGACTGTTTATGCTCGGAATTCCACGGATTACAGTGCCAAAGTTCCACAGACTGAATTGGCTTGACCGCACTTTCCAGGAACGGCAGCAGTAGGGGACCGACTGTGTTAGAACGAACTCCAAATCCTGTTTCATTACATACATTTATTTCGATGCTGCATAAGGATGATACATAATACATAATGTTATATATTCAAATTGTCAATACATACATAGATATATTTACAATAGTTAACATTAACTAAATGGCAACATCTAGGTCCGGGGTGAAGCAGCAGCTTTTGTTCCCCAGCTTATGGACAGACAGAAAAGTGTCAGACATACATGAAAAGACAGAGCACAGACACCGGTGTAAGACAGTAATCAAGGCCGTTATTATCCCTATTACAATGCTTGAGTATGCAATTAACAAATGAGTTTTTAGGTTTCTAGCAAAAATAGAGAGAGTAGGTGATAGAGACACCGGTGTCAGACAGTAATCAAGGCCGTTATTATCCCTATCACAATGCTTGAGTATGCAATTAACAAATGAGTTTTTAGTTTCTAGCAAAAATAGAGAGAGTGGGTGATGATTTAAAAGAGTCATCCAGACTACTCCAATATAGAGGCCACGTTGAACAACACTATTTTTGGACAATGAAGTTCTACTATAATTAACATACAGATTTTCCTAGTAGTACTGCGGGTATTATGGGAATGAATGGTTGATGTAAGTGTTAAACAGAGGTTAAAACAAGCAGGTAATGCACGATTCATATATTTATACATACATTTCCTAAGTTAAGATGATGCAGGTCTGTGCATTTTAACAATTTTAAATTTGCAAATAGAGGCCCAGAGTGTTCACAAAAGACAGTTTTAAAAATTACTCGAACTGCTCGTTTCTGGAGAGTAAGCAGTTTGTTGCATGTAGGATTTGGACTACCCCAAGTCAGAAATGAGTAATTTAAAACGGTAAAACAAATGAGTTGTACAAGGTTAGTAACATGGTACTAGGTAGAATATATTTTAGACGGTTCATTATACTTATATTTTTTTTGGATAATTTAGCTGTTATATTGTCTCTATGTTTCTTCCAAGATAAATTCTCATCAATATGCATTCCCAAAAATTTGGTACCCTTAACCTGATCAAAATCAGTATCATTTAAAATTATAGGAGCAGACTGAGTGTACTTGTACTCAGTGGCTAGCACAAAATATTATATAATTTGATTTAATACCATTTATACATAATTTATCGGCCAAAAGCAAAGTAGTGATTTTCCGGAGCTCAAGATTAAGGTTCTGTACCGCTAGGTCTACATTTTTGTCAGTATATAATAAACTTATAGTTGTTTACGAACCATCATTAGGTAAAATAATTATGTTACCAACTTCTACTCGAAAATGCCAATTCATGTAAAAACAATTTGAAAGATCTCGTAGTCTATACAGCTGGATGGCTCTGTAAACATAAAAAATAAGACATCAAGAATGCTTTACACTACGTGGGTTAAAGTTGAATATTATTGTGCACACTTGCCTTTATTTGCTTCAATAAAATATTACTAAGTCAATGTTTTTTCATATGGATGTCAATCACCTGCAAATACTATGTTCCGACATTCACATCTAAGCGGTTTTCTAAAGGTCGACTTCGTGTGCGGTTCGGCTCCAGGTGATTTTGGATCATTTGTTGAGGACTCCGAATTAATACAATTATACAGTCCATGGTTTGCTTTGGGAAAATCAAACTTATAAATACAAGATCAGAGTCTGGATTACATCTTGGTTAGGATTTTGAAATAATTCGAGAGCCAAGGCAAAAGCCACTGTTGTAGACGCAGCCGCGATTTCACAAAAATAAGAGGTTTTAATGAAATCAGTTGGGTCCATCTTTGGCAACTGCGAGTGCAATACACGATGCAAGTATGACAATAAGAGTCAACACCAGGAACAAAACCAAGAAGACCCGGTCCAACTTGCAAGCCACAGCCTTCCAAGTAACCCTGCTCTTGCTCGGGTCATGACTGAAGTACGTCATGGCGGAGACCAGACGGCGTGTGACGGTCCGCTCTGGGGGAGAGTGGAACAGCCACAGGACGTAGACGGAGACAAAGATGGAGGCACAACCGATGACAACCATGGAGAAAATGTAGATGGCTGCATGGAAAACAGGAATTTGACAAAAACAGGCTGTTATATGGATCAGGCACCCTTCATTCCTAGAGAGGGCTCTATTAGAAGAGTATTTAGGTCTTCACATCATGCGTTTCTAAACTGACATTCGGGGGTTACATTCATTTAATATCACTGAAACCTGTTTGGCTTGTGTGCGTGTTGGGGGAGTGGTTTAGAACAATGATACGTCGACAATACTCGTTATTTGTTCATTTATTACTGGTTGGAAACATCTTAAGTTATCTACGTGTTGACATCTAAAATGTACGATGCCGACACAAACTTGTCGACAAAGAACGATGTAATGTCGGTGCCCACGGATGCAGGGTACGAGTGACCTATAGCAAAATGTGAAACGGACGGGCACAAATAAGTTTCCAATTTACTTAGGATGGGTGTTTCGTCACCAATCGGTGGCATGCTGCCCGATATGAGCTGCTGGAAGAGAACGAACGCCAGGAGATTGGTTATTCCTAGTGAGATCTTCTCCCCAGACTCAGGGGGAATACAGAACACCATCAGGGTGAGCATTGCAAGGAGAATGGATGGAATCAAGATGCTAAAGATGTAGACCAAGGACGCCCTCTGGAAGGTCAAACGGTAAATGATCTGCGGGAAGGGGTGCTCGCAGCACGCGTATTTCGTCTCCACCCGAGTCATCTCAACGCCAGTGAGATTCCAAACCCCATTCTTGCTGAAGATGTACTGCTTAGTGTCTTCGTCGTCAAAGTACGACAGGTTGAGGGTGGAGATGTCGTGGGACCAGGCCATGAGAGTCATGTTACAGTGCTGGACGTCGAATGGAAAGCGCTTGACGTAGACCTTGCAGGAGAATTGGAACATGGCGGACGCGTACCAGACCACGGTACCGTCTGATGAGACGATCAATTCCTTCTCATCAACACTCGGAAACTCATAATGTACACTGAAAACAGGAAACGCCAGACAACAATGTTAGGTATATTAACCTCGTGAAAACAAGGCTTAATCAAGATTACAACAAGAACTTTGTATCAAACCCTGCGATTAATTTGACCGAGACCTATATAGTTATCCATCAACCAAACTTAAGTGGGGGGGGGGGGGGGGGGGGGGGGACAAGAGGAGTGGTTTAGGGACCCCTTACAAAATTTGTCAATTTCTCCTATCAATTACATATTTGTTTATCGAATATGAAAATAATAATTATATGTGGAATATTTTATAATAGTCAATACTCTTCTTCAATTTCCGAAAATAAATTTCCATTTCTCTTCTCTACTAAATGTTTCTTTTAAAACCACAACCAGCCCTGAAATAAATCAGTCATTGCCAAAAAAAAAACACCTATTGTTCGACCAAACACTAACAGTTTCTGGGCGCTACAGGTTGGGGAACTTACTTTTCCAGTAGCACGACTCGTGGTATCCAAATATCCGACTCCAACACGTACACAGTATCCTGACCGCCGAAGTCGTTGGGGTTCCAGACTAGAAAGTCATCTCGCCAGGACTTGAAATTCAAGGGAAAATTGAAATTGGTTAATCACTCTTTTAATTTCTGAAGAGATTCTTCGCTCAATGTTCTCGGGGCAAAAAATTGATAGAGATAATTCGTGTCACTCTTTGACTAAACTATTTGGTGTTCTTCTGATTGGAAGTACTTGGTTGTCTTTGCTATCTCATTTCAACAGCTAATTATTACAAGTCAAACAATGGCGCTGCTTACTATTCCATGACATTTTAGTCTGCACCGAATAATGTATATCGACGCACGTGTGTACATAAACATTTAGTCACCGGTATGGCGGTTTACATTGCTCTTTCATAATATTGTTTAAAAACGGGATAAGTCTCAGGGTAAAAGGACGCCTCCAGCCTTTCTAGCCCCTCGCATCACTTGCTAGGAACCGGTATTCTACCTCATGTACACGTACCATTTTCTGCCAAGCGTTAACAGTCAGTTGTTGTCTCGGCTCATCCTGTTTCAGACAAATATCGAAAAAAAAATAACCATAAGATATTTCACTAACAACCACGCACAACAAACTAATTTCAAACTGTCTGGATAAGTAATAAGTATTGATGCATTGAAATTCCAATAAGACGAATCGTCAAGTTATTACCAGAAGAAAAGCAGGATATATTACTTAACGAGAACGCTGTATAAATAAGAGAATCTTTAACAACTTTTCTTTTATATATTTTTCCCATTTCCCATTCTTTAGCGAATTAAATGACGTTTTGTTTCAAATTCAGTGTAAAGTCGAAAATTTTCACAAATTGGTTCACAGAAAAAAAACTTAATCATAAAATATTAATAACCATAAAATATTTCACTAACAACCACGCACAACAAACTAATTTTAAACTGTCTGGATAAGTAACTAATAAGGAATTACATCCTGTTTTTCTTCTGGTAATAACTTGACGATTCGTCCTATTGGAATTTATTTATATGTTTTATATGTCTTTTATTTATATGTTTTATATGTATTATTAATGTTATACTATTGTAAGCCGGTCTTATCAGAGACATTTTAGTGGCTGTCGACTCGGTGTTTTTGTTTTAAATAAACCAGAATAATAATAAAGTAGCCGCCGCGGCTAAAAAATAAACATGACCAAAAAGACGCCGGATCCTGCCCGTTTCCAAAAATGTACGGAGTTTACCGAATACATTTTGTTAACACTCGGATTATGTTCGCAACAGCTCGGGGATTTCCGGGCGTAAAACTACTTTTTTTTAAATTCAATAACAAAACACCAGTCTTCCTTGCTATCAGTTTTGAAATTTCGAGTTCATAAATTCACTGCTCGTATTTTCAATATTGGGGTTTGCCTTTCACCGATATTTGTTTTTCATGCACTGTTACACTCAGTATTGTACCGAATAATTATTGTGATTAAAAAACTACTCGGATGGGACTCGAACCCATAGCTTCCTGCTTTGCAGACGTCTTAACACTCGGCCAACGAGCTTGCTGGGGTCAGCTGGCTGACTCCCATTTGAAAATTTAGTGCTAGGCTTATTACCCATTATCTTTATTAATATTGTAGACGTCGCATGTACCTCACACCTGTACACTTGTGCGAGGGCTGAGCCCTCATTTGTTAATTGGGTTCCAGACAGGGTCGGCGGTAATAAAAAACAAAATATTATATCTTAACCCGGAAGCCCAAAAAAGGTTCGGTCGGAAATGAGAACCAAAGGAAAAAAAAGGGATGCCCCATGATTGACAATCGTATTGTCTGGAAATCAGAGAAAATTTGGACTTACGAAATCCACAATCTGCGAAATCAGAAGGCGCAAGGTGACATCCACTGGTTGTGAGGAGTTCCTTAGGGGCCTGATCACACGTGACCCGTAATTGTTCAGCAGACTGGCTACGATGTCTTTCTCGTAATTTCCAGACATTGGCTTTGCTGGGGGAGACAGAAAATAAAAGCACAGAAAAGTGCTGGGCGAGGGATGAATTTGCTTAATAGGAAATATCAGACCACGAGCCAAAATGAAATGCAATTATGTAGTGCTCATAAATAGTCTTGCTTGATTTTTGCTTGGGACATAGATTTGCTATTCACTGACAATTCGATGACAAAAAGTAACACATCGTTTCCAGTGTCGTGGCCGGAGATCGCTTGCACCTTGAGCAGCTGCGCGAGAAATTATTACATGTAATACGCTACTCATCGAAGAGCGTTAACAATTTGTGATAATGCCTGATTAAACCAAATACATTAACTCTGATAATAATGTGTGCTAAACGCACGTGTCCATCAATATTGATGCTGAAAGCGCTACATCATAAACCTGCTAATTGGGATATTTAGCCATACCAAATACCATCCCAACTCCCCCGGGGAGTATACAGCTTGATGCTGCAATTTCGGATCAAAGCTACGAAGCAGAAAAAGAGTAAAAGAAAGATTGGAACATATTTTTTTGAAAATACGGAATGTATTGTGAGAATCGAACGTATTTCTAAATATAATGCGTTTTAAAACAGAACGTGTATTTTTACCACCCGAATGCATTTCCCAAAACCGAATTAAATGATTTAAATGCATTTCAAGACCGAATGAAATTTTACTAAACTCACATGTTTTTATGATTCGAATCCATTTCAAAACCGAATGAGATTTTACAAACCTAAATTTCATTCTGTTTTGAAATACATTTGAGTCGTAAAACACGTTAGATTTGCAAAATTTCATTCGGTTTTCAATATCGATTTTCAAAAGTACATTCCGTTTTTCAAAAAAAAATATATATTCCGTTCTTTTTTACTCTACTTCTGCTTCGTAAATGCAGCTGCAATCAGCACAACAACCACATCTGGTTGGGGAGAAACAATGAGTGACAAAGTTCTTTTTCCAAGGGCACACAAACACCACAACGCCAGCCTGGACTCGAACCCACAACCTGCAGAATTCGGGCGATTCAGACAATGCAGTGCGCCACCAAGAGTTTGCCATGGAGAGTCCATTTTTCAACTTTACGGTCGACAAAACATGGCCCATTTGAATGAGTGTCAGTAGACAATTTGAGCTAATATGATATAGATTAGGGCATAGCATTCTGCCGCCTTACAAAAAACACCATAGTGATAAGAAGAAAAGGAAAGGGCAAACAGATCCTCGAATCAAACGCTTACGAAACTACTGACCGGAAAAACTAACGATTTTAAATGTCCCGCGCTGCGAATTTGTCGACCATTTCCCACGATGCAATGGGAAAAATGACCTTTCCGTGGCAAACTCTTGGCGGCGCACTGCATTGTGAATCGCCCGAATTACCCGCTAACCAAGAATTCAACGCTCCAGACCACGAGGCCACGGCACTCCACATAGCATGGCACAGGAAAGAATTGACTGTATTTCGCGTAGGCGGCGCTCTAACCTTCTATATACATGTACTCGTTGAGGACATGTGAACAAAAGAGGTCCACAAGGTGCAGGAAATGTGAACGTTTTGTGAACTTGCACACGTCCACACCATGTTTCCCGTTCTGTCGAAAATAGGTTTTAGGGCATTTTTGCGTTAGGTATATCTGTCGCAAAATGAAGAGGAACATACAAGGAAATCATGATAACAAATTTGGGTTGAAGAGTGGTCACGGTGGGAGCGAAATGATATTTTTCTCTGTTTTTTTCTTAACTACACGTAAACTAAGAAATGTCCACAGTAGGTATGGAAGGTAAGTCGGCATGGGCGTGGGTGTGTGTTGTCGACACTCTACCCCTACCCCATTAATCTTTTTGTCGGCTAAATCGTTGTTCCGCTGGAAAATATTGTGGCCTCCAGCAAATGGTTCGTAACGAATGGCAGCAATTATTGTCCATGAGTGTCCACAATCGTCTGCTTGGGTCTAGCGACGACAATGAACGTACGATAATATGATTCTGATCAGTTCCTATTGTCCCTCTTTTGTTTGTACTCCAATTTTTTGGAAGACTCCCATAGGTTTTGTACATGACCCACTCGTGGACGTATGCTGGGAATCGTGGACGATATTGTTCTCCGGCATTTTGCGTCCACACATTGAACGCCTGAACACGCCCATACATATTTGTTTATGGTGTAAATCGAGGATTTTAATATGGTTCCTCTTCCCTTTTTTGTTTTTTTGTTTTTTGCAACAGCTCTCATTGGTTTTGTCAAGGGACATTAATTGGTTACCATGGATACGGCCTTGTGGTTGAGAAAGAGTGGATTTAGGGAAGTGCGTTTCCATAGTTAGGTTTACTTTATTATTACTCAACCACTTTAATAAAAACTGGCCGTGAAAAAAATGGTACTTGAAAGTCAGATAATGGTGTTGAAGGGCGATTTAGAAAACAGTAACAATGCCTAATTGGACAACGGGGACAAGTATGGACGTTGCCTGAATATTGGGCTTCGTTTGGCCTGTGTGTAGTTATATATTTCTGATCTTCCGATTAATTCAGCACCAACACGGTTGACGTCGTGTAGTTTTATGTAGCTTTATATTCTGCATAATTTACTAGTGAAAGAGTTTCACCAACACTTTCTATTTTCCGAACTTCCCGTTTAAAGAAGAACAGTACCTCATTATTTAAAAAATGCAAATTCAGTTAAGATTGTGACGTGCGTGCTGAACACTATTAGTCTAGCTTTAAAATGAAAGTGATAGAACTTAAAAGTATTGTATCCGGTATTGGGTGTTTGCATAGTTTTTTTTTTTTTTTTTTTTAAGTATCTATAATGTCAATGCGGTATTATTCCATGTATTATTTTTAGAACTGTTTATTTTTTGGACTTGCAATTCGATGTTGTTTCAGCAGTGAGTGGAGATTGGTACTGTTCCGTAAAGCTTGGTTGGAGAAAGTTTGAATAAACTCAGGTGAAGAGGTTCACAAGGGAGAGAAAGTCGCCAGTGGAAAAATGCGAACTTAGAGATGGTTCTCCATGCTACTTTCACGTTTAACCTCGAAAAATAGATTTTTTTTTAATTGCAATGTTCTTATCAATATACAATGTGTTCACTTTTAAATGAGACATCAATTGAAAAAAACTAACACCGACAGTTAGTGGTTAAATAATTTCTCCTCAAGGTTATTTGATACCGCGTTGAGGGTATGAAAGAAATGTAAAATGCTGGGTCATAGCTTCATATCTCTTTTCAAACTTCAACTTTGCAACTTGGCCAAGAGAATTCTTATAACTTTTGGAGCTTTGTGAAAGTGCATTAGAAATTTCATTCATTGCTAAGTAAACAAACAATGCCGATATTGAATTTCTTTGAAGGAAAAATTAACACCAAAAAAATAAAGCAAAGGAAAACGGGGAATATCAACAATATGAAACATAGTGCAGCATTGAAATGGTTTATTTTAAGGATGTTATTCATTTAATTCGGAAAATTGTATATTTTTGTTTTTTTTACAGGGAGATAACTGGTTTTGCAAAAAGCTTGCATGGATTGAAGAGCAAACTGGTACTAACGAACCAAGAATTATAGCATTTCCAACGAAAACATTGAGGTTTGCATGAATATGCGAATTTGCATTAGCATAATAACCAAAAGGCATCAAAATACCCTTGAAAATGGCAAATCGATTTCCTTTGGAAAGGGTTTTTCACTGTTTTCGCGAAAAGTTTTAACTGCAGTGCTCAAACTTCAACAGGTTGGGTTTTGAACCTTCTTCTTTTGTGTTATTACTGGCACCGACCAAAATGAATGGCAGGCAAATGATCCTGCATGCCTTTACATAAGCCTTCGTAGGCCGATGCAGTGGAGGTGCGTTTATCAATTTCACCTTGACAACAAAAGGCGTCGAACTGAACATATATAAGAGGCATGGCTATAAGATAATTTTGTTGGACTGGATAATGCATAAAACGAACCTTGTCAGCACATTTTGAATGACGTGTGTTTTATTGAATTTCATAAGGAGCTTAGCATTCTATTCTAATTGATTTTGACCTCGGCCTTTTAATGTAATATAATTGTATTAATTTTTTTTAACGTTTTTATAGCTTTTCAAAGCTTTTATTGATTTTTTAAAGGGCCATGAAGTGGATTTTTCTTAGGAGCATATTTCGCGCAACTTTCTACTCCACTTAAATTGAGTATGATTGTTCTCAGCCTGTTGAACACAGCAATGAAGTTTTCACACTTAAAACATTACATCAGGGTTCGCACAGAAATCTTAAAATGAAAATCCATGACTTTTCCATTTTTTTCAAGGACAAAATTTAGGGCTTTCCGTGACCAATTCCTTTTCTGTTTTGGCATGTTAGGAGCCTGTTTACATTTCACTGGCCATCATCACACTGAGTCAAAGGACGTCACTACCGGTACCTTGCAGCTCTAGTTGGACTTAAAACTACAAAAGCATTGAAATTGTGCACTGAAGAAGCAACAAGTACACGTGCATAAAGGGGAAATATAGTGAACTGGCATGCAAACTAGAAGACTACAAGTACCAACTACCATAGCCATCATCACGTACGGGATGTGCAGGGTTCCATGATTTTTCCATGATTTTTTTCTTTAGAATATCACCTTTGATTTGCAACAACACCTGAAAGCCACTCGAAAACAGGTGACATGTATTTGACCAAAAAAGTAGAAAGGGCAATGTCCAAAACTGAAAAAGGAAATGAAACCAAAAACAATTGGATTACATGTGAATATCTCTTACCCATTGATTTCTTAAAGGCATATAGGATCGTTTGCCTTTCATGCATTTTGTTCGTTTCCAATAATAACACCACTCAAAATCCAATTCAACCTGTTGAAGTTTCAGCTCAGTGGACACGTTACACTTTTTGAGAAAACAGTGAAAAACCATGTACAACCTTTTGATCATCAAACCATTTTGTCCACAGCACTATTCCCAAAAATGAGTCAATGGACTGCTCTTTGGAATATCACCTTTATTTGTTGATTTCTTCTAAATGACAGCAAGCCCGATGCAACAATTTCACGGGGGTGATTAGTAGCAGTACGATCTTTAATCCAAGTACCGGTAAGCTTTCTGATAATAATTCGGTAGGTTATACTTTCGGATTATACAAATGATCCTATATGCCTTAAATAAGTAATGCCTGGTTATCTTCAAAGTGTGACTGTTATTCATACGGAGCATAACCTTTTGCTTAATCTTCAGCTATTAAGGATTTACATGTACAATGTGCATGAAGGCCCATGAAGGTCCTAGCCGACATCTTCATGGAGGAGTTCGAGTCTTCCTCTCTCCTCACAGGAGCCTGTGGCTACGCTACGTTGATGACACCTTCGTAGTGTGGCCCCATGGCCCGGACACACTCCAAGACTTCCTCCAGTACCTCAACAAGCAACACACCAGCATCAGCTTCACCATGGAACAAGAACAGCACGGCACCATTCCTTTCCTGGACGTCAAGATCTCCAGGAATCCGGATGGCACCCTGGGACATAGCGTCTACAGGAAACCAACCCACACCGACCGCTATCTCCACCAGCGGTCGTTTCATCACCCCAGCATCAAGTCATCGGTCAACCGCACCCTAGTACAGAGAGCCTTTGAGGTCTGCGACCAAGACAACCTCAAGCGTGAACTCAAGCACATCCAGGCGTCACTACAACGGAACGGCTACAAACCCAACCGCATCACGATCAGCAAACCTGACCAACGGGTCTCCTATACACAAGGTCCTTCCACTGTATCTCCCTCAGTCACTCTTCCTTACATAGATCCAGCTTCTCATCATATGCAACGCATCCTCCGACAAGCCGGCGTCAAGGTGTACCACTCATCTGGCAACAAGCTCCAAGGCAGCCTCCATACTCACAAGGACAAGCAGGACTCCTCTTCCAAGGCGGGAGTCTACCGCATTCCATGTGAATGCGGCAAAGTCTACATCGGCAAAACCGGTCGGAACCTTCCCACTAGGCTCAAGGAACACAGAGCACATGGACGGCGAGGGGATTTTGACAAATCGGCCATTGTCAAACATTCCCACATCAACGACCACAAAGTTGATTGGGATGCGGCCGAACTCATCGCACCGATCCAAGACGCATACGGGAAGCCATCGAGATCCGCAAGCACAACACAGTTCCGCAAGTAATCGGGTTTCACCTCCACGACATCTGGCTCCCACTTCTCCAGACTGATGGGTCTCCTATACCCTAGGTCCTCAGCTACCACCTTAGACTGATGGGTCTCCTATACCCTAGGTCCTCCCGCTACTGACAAGCTGCTACCCTACTGTTCCACTTCAGTGGGCACCAAGCTTGTTCTAGGATCCTGTCTACTTGGCATCCTCACTGGATGCAACTTCACACTTCATTGACTTCGCCTTTTGCTAGAGTTTAGGCACTCTCCTGAAGACGGTCAGAGCATACTGACCGGAACGTCGAGTTTATACCTCTGGTTCTTTTCAGAACCATTCTCTTAGGTGAGAAATTATTCGTACATGGTGTTTCCGCAAACCTTTCATTATTTATATTAAAGTTATAAGTTTCATATCTGAAACTGATCCGATAATATATGTATAATATGTCTGGTCAATGTCCAATGCAACCAACTTGTTCATCAGTTTGAAATGAACTCCCTGGTGAATCCTATAATTCATGTCATTGCCGCTTCATATTACATGGCCTGACAGAAAGGCGGTGTCAGGAGTTTAATGGGACGTACATTGTATTCCTAGCCAGGTAACTTACACCAAGAAATGAAACATGACAGACGCCCCCTGATATTAAAGGGAAAGGACTACATGAATCAAGGCAGTTCCAGGCCTAGCGGCCCTCTTCATTAAATAGGTTGTTTATAAATAGGTTTTGAAAATCCAAATTTAGGTTTTTAAAGGCTTTCCAAGTGCCAAAATATAAGCATTTGTAAATTGTAGGTTTTTAGGATGCAAATCTGTGCAAATTAAAACATAGCAAACTGCATACCTCAAGATCTCCACACTAGATAACGTTACCTAAAACCAATTTCATGCAAACTGCCCAATTCTGAAAACACTTGTAAAAAAATCTGTATTGACAATGTGGTTATTTTGGCATTATCATTTACAACTAAACTGTGGGTCAATTTGATTTTTCACAGTTTCTTAATTTTTTTAAAAATGTTTGGCGGAACAAAAAGATCGATATATTTCTAGCTTTAATAGATTACATTAAAAAGTAAATACTGGTAGGCTCCCAAGTTAAACAATACAGGTTTTTATTGGGTTTTATAGGTTTTACATGTTTTAGTTTTATAGGTATTGCTGTGAGGCCTGTCCGATTGCATAGTTACTGGTCCCCATTCCTATAAGAGTCTAACGAAAGTCCACTTTTGATCACGAAACAAGATTTCGTCAATAGCACTCGACTTCCAAAAATCAATCAATTGACAGTTTGACTGATTATTGGAAATCACCTACATGTACAAGTTCATTTGTTGATTTTCAGAATGACAGCAAGCCAGACGGAATAATTTCATGGGGTGTTTAGTACCAGTACACGTTTTTGTATAATAATTCGGTAGGTTACTTTTGGGGGTAAATGCAAATGAACATATATTCCTTGATCAGGTTGAGTGCTGGGAAAGGGGGGGGGGGGGTTGTAAGGCCCACCCCATTGACACTGCCACAATATTTATCCTGCACAGTAGACCTCTAGAGGTGAGCCAGGAGCCAGCTTATATAGGGTCAAAGGTCAAGTAGGGCTGTCAGCTCAGTTGAACCTGAATAAATATGTCAAAAAATGGCAGATTATCCCGGAGACAGTTGAGTGACCTGGAAAAAAATCCTATTTTCGTATACAGGCACAAGACTTTGTGTGTACTCTGCAGCATTCTGAATAACAGTTTTTTTTCTGCTCAAATTAAAGTTGGGTTCCCTAGCTCTTCAATGAAAGTTCATTTTTTTTACCTGTTAACTCCAACCTTCCTAAATCCATCAAAATCCACCCCCCCCCCCATTTTGGGGATTTTGGTAGGCAAGCCATGAGTACTAAGTCCATCAAAATCCACCTATAGTAGTGGTGGTCTTGTGGTGGATTTCTGCGGATTTGCTCCTGAAGCATTATGTGAAGCAGGATCAGTGATGGATTTTGGCAGACTTGGTCCAGTACATGCAGGGAGTTAGGGTTAATAAACTTTTCAACTTATGTTTTATTCCAACGGAAATATACCTCCTTTTTTCTTCTTTGGCAATCTGCAACCCCTTTGAAAATACACGGTTTTGTTTTGGGCACCACCAGATCTGCTTCGCGAGCAGACTGGTTCCCGGACCATACATTTTTCATACTGTTTGTGGGGCGGCAACCAGCCTACCCCATGAGAACAAGATTATTGTTTGGCAGCCAATAATTTGAAATTGTTAAGTAATAGTTCAATAACTAATCAATGGATGATTTTTTTTCATTCGATGTCTCATTCAAAAGTACTTGTACATGTAACTAACTTTTGTATTGCAGGAAAAAGAGCAGTTCAGAAAAGGAATCTATGTTCAGGATGAAACTCAAAAAACCTTTAATGACGACGTTCATTCTGTCAAGGTGGAAGCCGACTGAACACTCTCTATATTCTTACAATAAAGTTTTTTTTCTTTATAAATGCTATTGTTTCTTATTTTCAATTTTGTTTCAGGAGTTTTGTTTTCAAATTTCAGATTACCGGTATCTGCAAAACATATCAACAACTGGAAGATCTAGGCTACTGTATGATTGATAGGGTACTACAATGACTTTGGAAGATATTTTTTTTCGCAAAGATGTTGTCATAACAATATTTTTGTCCTTTTTTTCTTTTAATATACACCTAGCTCATGCATAGATAAATGTACAGTTCATGTATCATATTGATCGGACCACTGCTAGGGGTAAGTTTTTGTTTTGTACATTGTATATAATTCTCTGGTAGCATCTGACTTTTCATGATCAGGGGCTTGTCGAATGTTAGCAGTTCCCAGCATAATATTTTCATTCTCTTTCTAAGAGATATAGAGATTAAAAGCAGCCCTGAATACATACATACATTTGTTTAATTTACGGGCAATTTCATGCAAAAAAGGAGACGGCTGAAAAGTAGAACATTTATGAAATCTTCAGAACTACAAGCGTCACAACCTCAAATGTGGTATCAAATAAAAGGGGACAACAAGACCTTTCATTTGAGTAACGTCAAAAAACTTCAATTTTTGGCTAAAATTATTGGTTTCGGTAGTCATTTTCGCATCTTGTTTTATTAAGTTTTATGTTGAGTTTTTGTTTCTAAGGCAGATCTAGAGGAAGGTTCATAGTCTGTGCCAAAAAAAGTTGTTTTTTTAATTTTTAGTTTCGAATACGTTTTTACTTGTAAATCAAAGATGGGCAGACAAACTTCACCAATCACTTAATTTAATTTGTTTACCTTTTTTTTGTAGTTAGTCACTTAACTTCAAGGAATCCTCTGTCAGAAAAAAATCTACCCTCCATACTTTGACTTTATAACATAACAGTATAAAGTTGACAGAAGACCCCCTGTATAAATAACCGTTAACGGGAGTTACCACAGAATTGCCCTAAGTACGAAATACGTATGGATGATAAGCGTCAATCATACAAACTACAGTTGGAACAATACAAGTCCAAAAACAGTTTTTAATCCACGTACGTAAGCGACTGATACAAAAAAACCGCATTGACAACCGCATTGTTAAGAAGAATTTGTGGCACGCAGATGCCGTACCAAAAAAGTACTTATGGAATATATGACGAACCCATGCGTTTGATAAATTATTTCATCACACTGAAAATGAAGACTTTGGAACAAGTGAGTATAATGAGTAACTCCTCGTGCTATAAACGTGTCAACAAATTACATGAAACACGGGAATAATGCAGGTACAATACATGTACGTACACATTTTTGTTATGTCCATACCGGTACAGTCCATGTGTGTACATGTACATGTGCAAAAAGATACACGAAAAGCAAATGCTGCATACAATTTACATTGAACATATGGTCGTAGAAAAACATATTAATTACCCTGCAATTTATCGTTACTTGAGTTAAAAAAAAAGGGTTCAAAGCACTTTATGAAAACAAATTCCCCGATTTTTCACCGAGAAATTTCCAAAATTCCATGAAAAAATAATTTCACTTTAACACGAGGTTGCTGGGAAGTCAAGAGGTGGTGTAGCACAGCCAATTGTTACTGCCTGGAGAGGTGTGTAATATTCACACTACATAAAAAAGCCACCATAACCAGTCAGTTAAAGCTATAGTCCATCATTTGCAGCCATCCGAAAAGTAACTGGCGTAATTATTGTTGAAAAACAAACTTGGTTGAAAGATAGTAAGGGAACTAAACTTTCTGGGAAGCTGTCATTTTGAAGTAATCAACGAAAGAAGGCATTTAATGGGAAAATTTAAGTTAGTAGTTCGTTTTGTTATTCGGCGCAGCGCGCACAAGTATTGGAACGACGCACACGCGCGCGCGGTTGTTGTAATTCGTCGGATCAGTGCGCGACGTCGCGTATAGCTGCAATTCAAAACAATTCAAAACATGATTCAGTAACTTTTGATTTGAAATTGAGATCTTAGAATGCTGTTTTTCTCGGAATGTACAGCTGAAGCTTAGCTGAAACTTCATCAGGTTAGTTGCTCAGTATCCTTCATTGGATTTTGAACACTTTTGTTGCTTCAAACGAACAAAATGCACTAATTACAAATGATGGACTATAGCTTTAACATATGGCACGATGTATACACCAAACTCCAAAGACATGATCACTGACCTGTCATGTTACTCGCAACTTCCAGTCACGCCGGTGTTAGGTTTTTACCAATTCTACATTAGTTTTATGCTCACTGGCTAGTAATAATCAATATCTCAATTTCAACTTATTGACCAAATTGCATCATCCTTCTAACATCCACTAACAAACTCTCACATCCGCTCGAATCGACATCGTGCGCAAATGTCAGACCAAATTTAGCCATTCCACCCACTTTCCTTAAATCGAGCGATATCGATGACAAAGCAGCTGGTATGTGGGCAGAACTTCAACTTTTCAAACTTCAACTTTGCAACTTGGCCAGGAGAATTCTTATAACTTTTGGAGCTTTGTGAAAGTGCATTAGAAATTTCATTTATTGCTAAGTTAACAAACAATGCCAATATTGAATTTCTTTGAAGGAAAAATTAACTCCAAAAGCATAAAGCAAAAGAAAACGGGGAATATCAACAATATGAAAAATGGTGCAGCATTGAAATGGTTTATTTTAAGGATGTTATTCGTTCGGAAAATTGTGTATTTTTGTTTTTTACAGGGAGATAACTGGTTTTGCAACAAGCTTGCATGGATTAAAGAGCGTACTGGTACTCAACGAACCAAGAATTATAGCATTTCCAACGAAAACATTGAGGTTTGCATGAATATGCGGATTTGCATTAGCATAACCAAAAGGCATCAAAATACCCTTGAAAATGGCAAATCGATTTCCTTTGGAAAGGGTTTTTCACTGTTTTCGCGAAAAGTTTCAACTGCAGAGCTCAAACTTCAACAGGTTGGGTTTTGAACCTTCTTCTATGGGGTTATTATTGGAAACGACCAAAATGAATGACAGGCAAATCATCCTGTACGCCTTTAAATAAGCCTTCGTAGGCCGATGCAGTGGAGGTGTGTTTATCAATTTCACCTTGACAACAAAAAGCGTCGAACTGAACATAAAAGGCATGGCTATAAGATAATTATGTTGGGCTGGGTAATGCATAAAACGAACCTTGTCAGCACATTTTGATTGATGTTTATTTTATTGAATTTCATAAAGAGCTTAGCATTATATTCTCATTGATTTTGACCTCAGGCTTTTAATGTAATATAATTGTACTAATTTCTTTCCAATGTTTTTATAGCTTTTCAAAGCTTTTATTGAATTTTTTAAAGGGATCGTGAAGTGAATTTTTCATAGGAGCATATTTCGCGCAACTTTCTACTCCACTTAAATTAAATATGATTGTTCTCAGCCTGTTGAACAGTTTGCATAAATTTAATATGGTGAACTTGTCGAACTTTTAAACAGTTTTTAAACTGAATAAATTGGCAGTATTTAGAGTCAACCAATCAGATGATCAGGGTTTTTTTCCAGGTGTTATATAAAACAAATAATGAATGTTTCACGTTCGTGCTATGGAAAGAATAATTTCTTTCGGTGACAGATAAAATGTTCCATTCCACTCGGCATAGTATCCCCCAAAGCCATCCAATATTATATAACTATTTTCAACTAATTAAAAGTCAATCCTAACTTGATTTTTGAAAACAGGTCTTCACTTCTGAATTAAGTGGCTCGTTTTAGGGTTTTATAATGTCATTTTTGCTTCTTACTTCTTATTTAGTGATTCCCATTTACACAAGCTTTATGGGAATAATGAAAGGTTTGCGGAAACACCATGTGCGAATAATTTCTCAACCAAGAGAATGGTTCTGAAACTCGACGTTCCGGTCAGTATGCTCTGACCGTCTTCAGGATAGTCAGAAGACGGTCAGAGCATACTGACCGGAACGTCGAGTTTATACCTCTGGTTCTTTTCAGAACCATTCTCTTAGTTGAGAAATTATTCGCACATGGTGTTTCCGCAAACCTTGGCATTATTTAGTATCTCCACCATGCAAAGCCTCAAATCTTACTAAAGCTTTATGGGACTTTGCTGAAATCTTGACCTGCTTCAAAATCCTTTCGATCTTTAATAGAGCATATCAATGAGTGATGCTTTGCCTTTTGTTTCCTTGTTCACAGTTTTTCCACCAACGTTTCCCTCACTCTATTGTTGTTTGCAAAGATAATATTTTTGCCCTCCACACACCACTCAACGACAATACGACGAACTCACCTATTATTCCACATGCCAGTTGAATGGTTGCCAGGTTCAAGAGGAGACGTTTAATTCCCGTACGAGCCATGTTCATGATGAAGTGCAGGAAATCACTAATCTAATTAATTGAGCGGTGTTTCAAACAGTAGCTGTCCCGCAAGATAAATTACGCAGACGTGAACACTGAAAGAGGTCTCCGCACACAGTGCTAGCAGGTTGCACGATGTTGTACGCTTGCCGTAGAGGGCGGTATACAAGCTTGACTATTTGCTGAATTCGTCCGCCAAGGTGGTTATGTTTTCACAAGATAACTCAAACAGTTATGGACAGATTTGCATGACAATTTTTTTTAGGGGTGGTCCTTGGTACAAGTACAAATCGATTAGATTTTAGAAGTGATCCGGATCTGGGTCTGGATCCAGAATTTTTTGAAAGGATTCTTTACCATTTATGCGAGTACTTCTTTTGGGTGTACTGACAATACGGCGGGGATTTGTTTAGCCTTGGCGGAGGTTTGCGATCGCTGAGTGCTTTCTAGTTCGAGTGTTTCTCCGCGTTGTTTTTAATTCTTATAATAATGGACTGTCTACTGCACACGGGCCTGAAGGCTGAAAGCACCGAGGCATGGGAAACCCCACCCGGCTGGCGACATTCGTAGAAACAGGTGTAAAAAAATTATATCGTTTAAAAGCTGTTCTAATTGATTTTGACACCTCGTTCATCACAAGCGGATCTAGAAATTTCCCCCAGGGGACCCCTTTTAGACGTCTGACCTGGACACCCGCCTTCACAAAATCGAAAAGCTGGGAACTGGACTGGACACCATCTTCATATAGGGGGCGCTGTTCAAATCGGACTATCATAGACAGTACCGCCCCCCCCCCATCCCCCAGTGTCGTTTATCGCATCGCATCGTCGTTTATCGCATCGAATTTACATGTACATTAAAGGAAGGAACTAGCTAAATTGCAGACCGCTAATTAAACCTTAAATTTAATGGAAAGGTCTAACACCATTTCAGAAAACCGTGTACAGTGTACGTAATTACCTTAGGCCAAAAAAAAAGTCTCCGGTTTCTGGTATGGAGCTTGTCCAAAAAGTGGTGCGGCGACGCGGCTTTTTTTTTTTTTTACCTGACTTTTTTGCTTCAAATGTCGACTGATGACTGCTAATGGTGCCCGACTAAACTTAGTGCAAATATATGGGAGTTCAGAGAGGCTTATTCTCGATCATAACCCCATCTAAAAACACGTTAAAATTGTGCAGCAGCAGAATTCCAGTCAAACCAGTGAGTTTGGCGGTTTTGAGACATCATCTTTCATTGAAAAAAAAACGTTTTCATTTTGCCGACGCGCATGGCTACGGCGACGCGCGCGCATACCAGAAACCGGAGACTTTTTTTTTGTGGCCTTATCCTTTAGTGTGACAAGTTGTTTTTTTCCAGTGAAGTATAATGGAAAATCAGAGACCTTAATTGAACAGGGAGAACCAGTGATGTTTAGACATTTTAATATCCAAGACACAAGGTTTGTTCAGAAGTAAGCACAGGATTAAAGGGAATAACCCTCCCTCTCCCAAAATAAAGAATATTAAAATTTTGTGTTGAGGTAGTTCACATAATGAGGGTACCCATTTATCAAAATACAGTATGTAGACGAATGCGAAACGCGCAGTAAAGAAGCCTCAAATTTCCTATATGAAACAATTCACAATTTGTATTATAAAATGTTCCTCCTAATAGAGAGTTGTATGGCTCTTTTACTTTAGGGTTCGTAGCAATGAAGGGTGCAACTGTCTGGAACCCTCCCCCTTCCCCAAATATATCAAGTTTTAATTACATTATTCCTTAAAGACTTTGGGGAGCTGCATTTTTCCTGATATTATGAAGTAATGGTATTTTTCTTTACTAATGTTATTGGTTTACACCCTAATTACATCAGCAATATTTTTGAACAAAATGGTGGCGCTATTGAAGCGGTACCATTGCGTGGGGTGCAAACAAATTTGAATTCAAGTTTATTGATCTAGGTTTAAATGCTTCTTAAATCTAAAAGGAAACGTTTAATATTTAAATTTAAGATAAGGTATTGTGGAATTCGGTTCAATGATGGTGATATTTTTACTGTTTATGACTCCCATCAAATGCTCCAAATTATGATCATTATTCTGTCAGCATGTGCCAACCCATAGTTGCAAATGTTAAAAACAAGTGATTCGGACGCGGGTTATAGTTTATTTAGGAGCAGGAGTTCGGTGATTTATTATCAGCAAGGGAACTGGGTGGGTGCTATGTGTTAAGTCTTTTTAATAACTGAATCATAAGTATTTCCCATCTTCTCTCTAACATACATGTAGCACGGCAGATAGGTGATGGGACTGTGCATTTGATGATACAAGCATGGCATTTGGCACACGGTCAGAGTGTGTCATGAGAAAGAAATTTGGCTACAGGGCCATCGCAAATTTGTCCTTTGAAAAAATATATGTAGAAAAACAAGCAATGGCAGCCATTTTGAAAATATTCAAAATAGCTTGTTATTCTAGCCATAATTCTTTGTGGGGGTTGATTACTGTTTTTCTTGTTGAATGTTGACAGCTATGTACATCTTTTGCATGGTGGTGGAGTCGTGTGCCTCAATCTGCGTATCGGTCTTCGTCCTACGACTGTTTCATACACCAGCTGACAAGCCCATACCTGTCCCAGACATCCGCTGTCTGTCCTACATCGGCCATCAGCCCAAAGAGCGGATTACCTGGCAGGTGGTAGCTCGCATCTTTGACAAGGCAATGTTTGTCTTGTTTATCCATTCTGATCATGACTTTTCATATTTGGCTCTTATTGAAGTCGTATAGTGTAAGCCAAATTAAGCCTGATACACATAACTGCAATAATACCAGGGGCGTAAATCCCGGGGAAGGGGATGGGGTATATACCCCCCACTTTTTGAACGGGGGAGGGGCTATTGGATCAACCCTCAAATGATATGAAGAACATGACAAGGATGTACTATTTTGGTATTAAAGACAAAAAAAACTGACAAAACACAAGAACTTTAAAATGATGTATGGGTGATCATGCTTTAAAACGAAATCATAAGGTTTAGTTAAGATTAATATCTATCATTGCATTGATTCCATTGTACACGATCTACAGATACCAACCAATAATGTACTATTGTTTTCAGAGTATTCTGAGGTGTTGAATTTTTTCTGTAATGAATTGATTAATTAACTGTGCCCGATTGAAGTATCTGAATCGAAAGTAACCAATGGTTTGTGAATAACATAATTTAAATTTGTTATTATTGCGTGCGAAATATTGGACAAATTTTTTTTTGATAAGTAATATTTGTTCGATCGCGCCATCAGTTCGTGAACATTTCAGTTTATTCATCTAAAATATGATGTATAATATCAGAACAAATAAGACATGTTGGACAAAGGGTAGGGTACGTGCAGGTATGGGACCTACGCTGCATGATATCAGTAAAGGTATATGAAAGGTTTCATGCAATGGATTTTATTTTAAAAATTACTTTTGGCAAATATCCATTGTTTCTCTGAATTCTCCATAAAAGGAGACGCCTTGGCTTAGTTCATGCATTTTTTCTTTATATATGTCACTTTTTCCATATATACATGTCAAAGATTTTGTAATAATTATGAACCCCAATAGATAGCTCATGCAGAAAAGTTGAGTGCATCAAATGTGCTCGTTCACAGGTTGGCGTGTTCCAATTCACAAAGCTCCTCCCCAAAATGAAACTTTATTAGATGCTGAAGCTTACACCCAAGCTTCTTCCTAAGGTGACCCTCATAGTGTTAAAAATGGGGGGGGGGGAATACATATAGTACCTTATTCTTTCGGCCATTTTGTCCGTATGAGCAACTGCGAGTATATATTCTGTGATTGATTAAATTCGACGTACTTTGACACCGACTCTTACTCCTGTGGCGCTTTTGCTGCATCGGACGAATTGCATTCGACACGACAATGCGAAACGTTTGACGCATATCCATACCTGATGTTTTATTGCACATGCTTTTCTTTTCTTCTTCAATTCTTTTTAAATAGAACACGTGATGAGAAATCTTGAAGCATCTCACGCTTGAGACATCTTTTTTTAATACTTTGAAAGAATGATAATCATTATTTAACTTATTATAATCATATAAATCATGTAAAACAGGAGACTCCAAAGTCACATTGTTGAATATTTTTGAAGAGATGTCATGACAGAGAAGCGCGGTATAGCAGCTTCGGCGGGCTTTTTTCCATCCTTGTTTTATAGTCAATAACCAAGAGACGTCCGCAAATTTCCCTGTCTTTACTTTCGTTAAGAGATCTCAGCGCCATGATTCACTAAGAAAACGCGAAATCTCTTCTAAAGTGCGAAATTTTAAGTTATAAACCTGCAATCTAACCACCCAATAATTGTTGTAAATTACATCGGCCAATTACAAACTCATCCAGAAAGAGAAATGATTATCTTAAATTAATTGATAAAAATACTTTCAATATTGTGATGCTTCTTTTACGCATGCACACAAACAGGTGTTCAGAAAAGGGGTTAAAATTTAGAACCTCGGTCGTGTGTTGTTGTTTTATAATCCCGCTTTTTCACACGAATAACTATATGATTTTTTTTTTACATTATTGCTAGCGAATAGTTTTTAACATTAATCTTTGAGCAAAATCATTGGTAATGGCAACTAATCACGCAAGGCAATATTCGACTAAAGCGCAAGTGATATTATTTTGTAAGCCTGCTTCTTTCTTCTATTTCATAAAAAGAAATAAAAAACAGCTTTCTAGCCTATGGATGCACAGGCAGCAATAAATATAGGAATTAAGAATCAAACTTGAAATTGCGGCTTTTCTTTTACGCGACTATAAGCCAATTAATACGCAGTTTTTGATGTCCATCCAAACGACTGCCTTTTAAGAGATGGAGACCGCCTTGTACGCAGCTGCAAAGCCTTTCTTGTTGACGTAACTGTCACTGATCAGGCGAATTTGCATCTTGTTTGTCATGGAAACAATAGATCCGGTTGGGCGATTGCTTCCACACAGCCTGTCAAAAAAGTGAAATAAATCGATAATTGAGCTCGGAACATCAAATTGTATTGAACTGAAGGATTCCCGTAAAGCATGGTATAATAACGTACCTTTAAATGTGAAATCAAATGTGTCTGTCCTTAAATAGGGATATTTTGAATGATGTTAGAGACGGCGTTGTTGAATGTGGAATTTTTTAATGACACTGATGTCATCGAAATAATTACTGCTATCTATGTCATTTGATTTTTATATTCCTTTTGTTTTAGTTGTAATTTAAAAAAAAAATATATATATAGTTGTGTTTATTTAGCTTTGTATCTTGTGCCATGAATTTGTGCGAACAGGCCTAAAGATGTTACAGTTGTTATTAAATGTGTTGGCAGCAGTAAACTGCCAGAAGTATATATTGAAGAGTATGATTTGGTCAACAGTTTCTTTTAACAAAACAGAAACATTTTATTACAAGGTTCCACAAAGCAGAAATTAGAGATTTGCAATGAGAGTTATTTGTTCAGGTTTTACCTAAATTAAGTGTTCAAAGGCCGTTTCATTCTTGGAGCGAAATGATCGACACGCAAAGTTATGACGTAACGGAAGCAAGTTTTCACGCATGAAATTCGCAAAAAAAAATCACCAGCAAATTTAAACTTTCGAATTTCGCCCCGAATGTCCCGTGCCGTTAACAATGCTTTGCATTCGTGTGAAATTTGAACCAGCCTTAAGAAAGGTTATTAAAACTATTCATAGACCCCTTGCACAAACCGCCACCAGGGGCCACGTTTTGTTGTAAAAGTCAGTGACAGACGGACAGACAGACATCAAGACCAAATTCTTACTTCAAGGTACCGATGAAGTCACTTCCCAAGTCGATCTCCAGCCTGTCCCAGGCGCAGGAGCTCTGCTCCTCGATGTCTAGATCCATCAAGTTCAACTCAACACGCTGATCAGAAGGCACCTATACCGCAGAGCGGATTCAGAGATTAAATTACAGGGAGCCGTTATCCCAAGTGAAGCACAAGTCTCATCGCAAATCTGAGTATAACTCGGAATTACATTGGGGGATTTGAAGATGTACAGTCCGCGCTATTTTAGAGATTCACCCCAAAAAGTAGATTTTTTGTAAGTTGCTTTTTTGCTAGAAATACAAACGTTATTTATTTGTTAATGAAAAATCGGCCCACATATAGTTATGGAATAATGTCTTAACTAATTGCGAATTATTTGCGGTCAGATAGTGCGGTCAGACAGTAATTTAGTTCTCGTGTGATTATGTGCGCAAAAGAAACTCAAAATAAAAGTCTTTTTCAGAGGATGTCGGAGATCCCAAAAGTTTTTTGTTTGAAGAGCTCGTTGAAGAGCATGGGCAGTGCATCGTTACCCGCAAGATGCATATCTTATAAGTTTATGCGGTACCCGCTGCTATGTACATCAGATTCGAACCAGCCGACCGATCCCGTTAGCTCGGTGGTCGAGTGGTAAGACATCTGCACTAGAAAGCAGGAGGTCGTGGGTTCGAGTCCCACCCGAGTGATTTTTTCCAACTTTCACTCGGGAGGTAACACACTGAGTATACAGTGTTTAAACGTCGGTGAAGGGCAAAACCTAATTTGATTTATATCTTATAAGTGTTATACAGTAAGTGGTGTAAGTGTACAAGATTGTTACAACGCACAAAACGCAATTCAGGTATTTTTTGACGGCCATAGACAGTAGCTTTCCATATTTTTTTTTGAAAAGTTGAAGTTGAAGACAGTCGCCTGAATGGCGTAGGACGTACCTCGATGTTGTAGATGCACTCTTCATCGCTGTTGTAAGTACCTTCGCCATAGTTCGGAGACGCGATGCAGCCAGCATTGCCATAAGTGCCTCCACATGTACCAGGAATCACCTCTTGGGAAATACAATCGGAACAGAAAGAGACGTAGAGGTTTAAATCATCTGCACTTATCCCAGAGATTGTTCTTAAGACAGTTGGATTGCCCAGTACATGTATTTGATAAATTTATAATTTGTGTTGAAGATGTATTTTTTGTTCTATCGTCATCGGCACCACGAACTGACACGCATGTGCGTGTGAGTGCCCTGCACGCGCGCGTATTTACAGAACCGGGATATTTTGGGTTTCACCCATTGATCTCCATATCCGGTTCGTTAGTAAAAACGTCATACACGCGCGCGCCTCCCTGATTACTAGCGCCCATTGGCTGCAAACACTCGGGCTGCGTAAACTTCCGGTTCCAATCGTGCAGAAAGTGCTGGAGGTGACGTCACACTAACGAACCGGATGGTTTCACCATTGAGCTATATTAAATTACTAGAGCGCTAACTTCGTGTACAAAGTAATGCCTGCTGGGCGCATCCATGTTTGTGAACAAACCTATGAAGACCTAGCACATTTGTACGGCTTTGCACGGCTATTTGCATATCTGCGTTTGTATTCCATACCGGTGCGTTATCGAAGCCAATACGCCCAAAACCGAAACGCACGATCAGCAAACGAGCGTGTCATTTTGCTATACGCAAACAGCGCAACGCGTGCACGTATTCGCTGCAGATGCTTTTTGCCGTCACGTTTTTTGAACCGTCAATGACGCGCTTAAGTTGTTTGCGTATGTTCTACTTGCGCGTTGCATGTAGAGTATCTAATTTCATTATGTTTTACAAACACGCACATGAATTCAAAATGTCTGCGCCCAGGACTGCTTCAAAGCGTCTCCGCGCGCAGAATGACGCGTTAGCGCTCTAGTAATTTAATACAGCTCTATTGGTTTCACGAACTGACATCCTCCACAGTGCGGCACTTTTTCACGAACTGACACTGATCTTAATTTCACCAATTAAAACGCTTTTTGATTAAAATTTTGTTTAAGCACACAAGTATACGGACGGATTAAATTCGTGTCAAATCTTTCAAACCGATTTTCTCCGTTCTGTATTGCCGCATCATACTTGGGTGTCAGTTCGTGAAAACGAAAATCTTTCTATTTCGCGTCAGTATCGCACTACTGGGTGTCAGTTCGTGAAACCGAAATGTTGATAAAAACGTAGTTTTCACGAACTGATACCCACTTGCTCGTGAGTGTCAGTTCGTGGTGCCGATGACGCTATATAGTTTAAGTATAGAAATAGTCATGTCATGCTCTTGCTTGTTCACATTGGTAAAATGAAAAGACACACAATTCTCACCACAATTTGTAGGGGCACGAGTAGTGGCCACAGCTGGTTGATTGGTGGTTATAGCTGGAAAAGGAGGGGGCGGGGCATTGGTTGCTACGGTGTTGCCATGGATGACGTAGTTGGCCTGGAATCCTGGCGCAGTGATGATGTTATCGGAGGAGAAAATCACCAACATCTGGTTACCGACTGACTCGATTTCTGGCGGGATGGTGGTACCACAGAACCTGTGAAAATAATGTTTGTTTTTAAATTTTTAAATACTTAAAAAAAAAGCAACCGTTATCAAATTGTTCTGGGCCGCCCGGCTAAGCTAAGCTTGGTTTTGCTCGGCATTATAGTCGAAGATCAGCTATGCCAAAGATGAGCTGGGCTTTTTACGCTTGAAAGCAAAACGAAATATTTGGTTTGTTTGTATTGGCTCCAGTACAGTATACCAAAACTCGAAATACTTACTATATGAAGCCTGCACGTTAACCTCGATTCAGGTTTTTTTGCGGATTGTTGGGTAAAGGGTTTAATATTATTTTACCCGACAACTGGTATAAAACTACCTCGTTATCATTAAATAATTTGAGGGTTAGAATTTTGCAAATTTTTGGAAAGAAAATTGACACCAAAGAAAGTTAATCAGAACTTGCACATTTTATATGTTTAAGGGTGTGGTCAAATTTTTGAAATTCAAGTTCCTCTGCCCTGTGTTTTTTTTTAAACATATCTTGATATTTGATCGAGTCCATTCATGTTAAATCAAAGACACTCAAATGCACTCACACTTGTCCGCCGGTAGAGATGTCAGTGCCTGCGCGTACAGTCAGCTTATCATAGCGACATGTCGCATCAGTCTCCAAACTAAATGCTTCAAAAGATAGCGAGATGGTGGAACCTGCCCCGCCCTAACAGAGAGAACGAAACATCCAAAGCATGTGCCTCAAATATGTGTTCCTTTTTTTCGAGAAAGGTTGAAAACTAACTCTTGGTTTGAAAGAGTTTGAATATCAATAGATTCTTTTTTCTCTCTTCAACTTGCTGCTTCAGTTCTTGTTTGTAGTTGAGTGGCACTTAGCGTTGTGACGAGATTCCCATGAGAGTGTAACAAATAAAAAGATAGTATCTTGTTTCATTACTATAATCAAAAATGTGTTTCTTAAAGCGCGTTTAAAAGTAGTCGAATGACCTTCCGAAATACTGCCCAAAAATCGTATCTTGAACAGATATAGAATTGCACAAAGCGTCTTTTGCACTGTTTCGTCTATTAACATGCTGTTACCCCAAAACAGTCGGTTTACTTGTAACAATTCGCTGTCGAGGGACAGGTATTAAGTATTTGCAATAATCGATCGTTTAAGGTACCATGATTTGCCAAGCGCAGACCGCATTATTTTGATATTGTGCCGGATATCCGGATGATTCCAGGGTACCAGTTAAAGCAGTCATCTTGCGGATGCATCCTGGAATAAAAACCAATATATAACATAGTTGAAAAAACGGGACTTTTTAAGACGTCTTCCCAAAGCGAAGATATATGTTCGTCGTGTACAATCGTGTACAAGTATAATGTTGCTGACTGATGTGCTTTAAGTTTTAATTGTTTCCAACAGACGCGGATCCGGGGGGGGGGGGGAAACCCCCCCAGCTCTGGCAAAAAGAATTATCATACAAATTCCTAAAAAATAATGCGAACCCCCCCCCCCCCCCACTGCTGTGACGCCCCCCCCCCAAAAAAAAATTATACTGGTATAATGTCCGCCTGTTCAAAATACGGTATACCATTCTGTAATCTAGTGTTAATAATCCTCGAATTTGAACAGCGCCCCCTATTGAAATATGGTACCAGCCCCCCCCCCCAGGCCAAGTGTCCGGAGAAAAAAAACCTGTGTACATTTTCAGATTTTTTTGCTGATGAACCCCCCTGCGAAAATTCCTGGATCCGCCCCTGTCCCACTGTGTCTTCATAAATACAACAAATGAACATGAAATACAACTTAGCTTGCCCATCCCAGATACAAACCGATTTTGTACGCGTGCAAAACTATTGTTACTTTGCCCAAAGGAGCGTTTTGGGGATTGTCTGATGCACAATGACATTTTTCTCCGGTCGGAATTCTCGATAAATTATACTGAAACACAATTATGCCTTTTATATCTTATACGTAATTGAACGTTGTTTCATAACAGTTAGCATTTTTCTTATTTCTATATCCGAAAACCTTCACCATGTAAACCAGTTGACGTTAAGACACATGTATTGCAAGCATGACAGCTCTCAACAAACAATAAAAGGCTTTAGCAATAGCACCAAAAGGTGCTTAAACGTTTGGATTCATTGAAATTAACTTTTGTTCATGTTCATTTGCAATAAGCTGGTCACGAAGTGAAAGATAACTAACCCAAGCTATCCGGATTGAACGATTCACAGTGGGTTCCGCTGTAGCCAGGCTTGCAGACACAAGTGCAGTCCTTTCCGATGTATCCCTCATTTTGGCATTGCAGATTGGTGTTACAATGATCTGTCGATGACAAAAAATGAACATCAACATTAAAATGAATAATGTGATTTGAGCTGCAGGCAGATTGTAATCGCGTGAAGTACAGGCCTATCACAAATCAATTCATAAGATCACAGTCAATCACAAGTCAAGTCACAAGCAACAGGGGCTGGTGCCACTACCGCAATTCATTTGGATAGCTTGCCACTAGCGCAGTAGTAGGCAGGGGTAGCTTTAGCATAGTGCTTACAATAATCTTTGCTATCAACCGCTGCCGCTGGCTAATCGCAAGGTGAAAAGAGAAGCCGGGTGTTCCATCCCCTGCCAGTACTCAGCCTCTCCCTCAACAAGACTCTTAAACAACGAAATACGAAGAAGAATCAAAGCTGGATGGCAAGCCTATGGAAGAAACAGCACCATCATGAAAGGCAACCTCCCAATTTGCCTGAAAAGAAAAGTGTATAACCAGTGCATCCTCCCTGCTATTTCATACGGAGCTGAAACCTGGACACTTACTTAAAAAAGGGAAAGAAAACTAGCAGCAGCTGAACACAATATGGAAAAGAAGTATGATAAAGATCACCCACAAGGACAGAAAAAAATATAACCATTGGAGTTCAACAATCAATCACTGGACACCGTATGAGAACAAACGAAATAGAGGGCGCCAGAGAAAAAAAGATGGGGAGACGAGCTGCAATAATACGAGGAAAGTCAATTGGTACCATCAAGCACAAAATAGAGACATTTGGAGATCTATATGCTGAGGCCTTTATCCTGCAGTGGATCGACAATGGCTGAAAGAGTATAAATATACAAAAATAATTTAAGAAAAACTCCTCTTCGGCCCGTTTTACCCCATACCCGCATTGGCAAACGGCGTCACCTAAAGTCAGTTGTTCAGTCTCTTCCGCATTATGTACGGAGCGCTACAGTACCATGGTTCCAACTTCCCATTTTTTTTTTAAATCTCTTTTTGTCCGTGACCGGGAAAAGTGTCTGGATACTGATTAAATGTCTAGCCCCATCTAGTCTGATTGCCGGATCCACCCAAAGCAGGCCCACCATGTTAGTTGAAATTGTAGCTCAACAGTCCTTGCGTCTGATGTCATATTTTTATCAATTGAACATTATCCATATCATTACCAGTATAAACACTCACCACTACAGCCAAACATGATGTTAGCCAGTTTCATGTCATAGAAACTGAAGTCGGCCCTGTTTCCCATCAGGAATTGGTCGACAGGATCAAGAGCCACGATAGTAGGCTCCCCATTAGCGCTAAAATACTGAGAAGTTAAACGACAATTGTTTTTAGAGTAACAAGGACCAATATGATAGACAATACCCCCAAAAAAACTATGGTGGCGTGATATATGTATAAGTAACAAATAAAAAAAGAGAAAAATTGACCTTCGCCAGTACCATCGTCAAACACTAATATTCGAAAAGAAGAACTTTTGTAATGGCTTGTGTTGATATCCACTGTTTATTTCTACACAAAACTACATGTACTGTTTGTAAAAACCAGGCATTAAATCAACCTCCAATTTCAAGTAATCACTTATATATTAAGTCCCTGCGAAATACTATTCCATTGCGCACAAAGGCCGATTTCTTGATTATAAACATCACTTTAACACTAACACTCTAGGCTATTCTGACAGTTCTATGCTATACATTTAGCGCATTGATGCATCTTGGCTCAGTTTTGAGCCACTAAGCAGAAACTAATGCTTAAAGGCATACGATCAATTGCGTTCTATGTATTTTGTTCGTTTCCAATAACACAACTCGAATTCCAAAGAAGAAAGTTCAAAACCTAACTTGTCGAAGTTTCAGCTCATTGGATATTAAATTGTCGATAAAACAGTGAAAACATAATACAAAACTTCCGATTACTAAACGCGATTTAGTCTATAGCACTCTTTATTTCCAGAAATCAGTCTATAGACTGATCGTTCGAAATAACCTACGTTTCAGGATTTCTTCTAAATGACAGCAAGCCAGACGGAAAATGCATGAGGTGTTTTTAGTACCATCAGTACCATATTTAATTCAAGTAAGCTTTACGATAATATTTCGGTACTTTTGGGATAAATGCAAATGATCCTATATGCCTTTACTCAAATCGAATGAGAAGCTGTCGCAATAAATACATAACAAGTTGGCTGTTTTACATGTTATGCTAAACAAAACTATTCAAGCTAAAGATAAGTTCTGTTCAAATTCAGCTCCATGATAACTCACCCCACTGCCGTAATGCATGATGGAGCTGATGTCATAGGGCACGTCATGGGTGCTGATCTGCGCAGTGGAATACTTGGCGAAGTTGATCTCCCTGCCAGGCTGCACGTTGTCATAGTTGACAGTGACCGCCTCGTCTCTGTCCGGCCGGGATTGCTCGTGATGCCAGCCGAGCGCATGCCCGATCTCATGGGCAATAGTACCTGCCTAAAAAAAATTAGGCGTTTTGAATGAAAGCCATGCCAGCCAATTCGTTATATTCTAAATACCAAATTGTCAAAATTCTGACTTGTTTGCTCTAGTTTTTAAGAACAGGAGGTGAACTCGTTGTGGAAAAGAAAACCCGCTGATCGTGAGGATTTCAATTATAGATTCCAATACAATTTCAGGAAATCGATAGCAATACAACCTATATCTTCAATAGACATTATGCGCAGCGGCCATCTTAGCGTGCATCTTTTGTTATTTTAAATCTTTATCGATTAATGATTGCCCTCTAGAATCACTGCAACGGATGGGGTATATGAAGAAATGTAGAGAAAAACATTACTTCACAAGTTGTGTTCTTAAGTAGTAAACGTAAAACCGTACCCAAATATGAATAGCATAATTATGTAAATGAACCGATTTCTGCAAAGAACATACTATAGAAATGACTGCTGTGTCCCTAGTAATGACTGAAGCATTTGGCAAGGTTCTTATTCATAGTAATCATCATGGAACAGTTGGTACAATGCTTCCGCCATTACTGGGGGCCATCATGATTGTACAGCGACGCCGTGCCTGTGATGCTGTACAAATAGAATATTGTACTCACTCCTGTGCATCCGTTTCCAATTGAAACCTGCTGTGCACCTGCTCCGATCATGCCCACGTAAGACGAACAGCTGGTAAAAGACAAATTGTGATTGAGAAATCAATAACTACATTAGATCAGTTCTGTTTGTATGGGCCAGTTTGCTCGTTAGTAGACACTTTATCCATCGAGCACTTTGATGACACGGAAACAAAATTGTAGAGCAAAGTTTAATGATGGACGCCAAACGCGCGGCAGCAATGGCGTTCCGGCTTTCTGTCATTATTCTCTCTTGAGAGATTAGTGGTATATCTGATGCTTTACTCATTTTTCGTGATAAACATTTTTCCTCTGAATCTATTTTCAATAATCTTTCTTCATGAGGAGTGTTTCCACATTAGTCTATACTCAATCAAAGTTACCACGAATAAGTTTAAACCTTGCCCGAAGTACAATCGACATGTATTGACTGTCAAAATTGTTAAATCCAATTGAAGTTTAACGGAAGTTGAATTCAAGCAATACTGAAGCAGCGACTGAAAAATGAAGTCGAATTTTTACTGTCAAAGATTCTTTCTGACATTTCAATCATCATTTCGATGGAAAAAATCCTGAACTTAAACAACTGTATGACTTTGCAACATTATGGCAATATTTTTCTTCAAAACGACATCATTACCAGACCGATCTTTACTTTGAGAAAACTTTCTGTCATTATATCGCAGTAGGCATTTTTTTTTCGGGTTGTAGGGATTGCAAATGATTCTACCTTGCCACACAGAGAATATCTACCACAGTTTGTGCAGTATGTTCAAGTTGCCATGCATATTATAAAAGACACCGCAAATCAAGTAACTACTGACCCTGATCCTTTGTAGAACTGGATACGATTCTCATGGCCCAGACTTGAGGCAACCTGTGCCGAGTACGGGACAAATTGAACACAAGACTCTTCGCTCCACAGACTCATGCCTGCCATGATGGCGTCTCGGTCGGCCTCTGAAAGGATCCGTGGGATAAAGAAGGGGAAACTTTCAGACGAAGGTGTTTGAGTGTGTTGGGGCAAATATAGGGAAAGCTTAGTCACAATTCACAAGTATAGACTTTGATACTTCTTTTAGCTCAAAAGTTGTTTCTGTAAAAAGACCCACGGACCCATTGAAGTTTTAATGTTGCTTTGGGGATAAAGGGGTCTGCTATAAAAAAAAAAAAAAAAAACAGGCCCAAACAGCGCTTGGTGTTGGACCCTCTGGTCTTTTAAACAAATCGCAGGATCTCAATATATATATATAAGTGTGTAGGCTTTTAAAGCTTTTTTCACGTACAGTATAAACATCAACTTTCGGCCAATTTAATTCAACTCTTCTCAACATATATTTCCATATTGCAAAGTGTTCAGTCAGGTAATTATACAGAAGATCAATATATAAATGATATTTGATAAAATGCAAGAATAACAATTATGTAAGACACAAATGAAAAAGGTGCAATTATGGAGGCATAGACAAAAGCCAATGTCTATATAGAAATGCCTTTTTTAAGACAAACAACTGGACAAACGAACTTACATCAGATCGTACAGGAAAGACGGAGAACGGAACAGGACAGACAAAATGTACAAAACAAAAACGAACCAACGGACTGGGATGTATTGAAAACTGTGTTTTATTGATGCTCAGTTTAACATCCTTATGAATACGGACATCACGTGGTAAACATGAACATTTTTAACGGCCTGCAAAGTAAAAGGACATGTTTCTGAGGTGGTTCTGTTTTCAAACGTCTTGTTTAACTTTCCAAACTAAACAATAGCGGGTTGAACATGTGAAACTAACTTGGGCGACTTCCAACTCATTTGAAAGGCATAGATGATCGTTTGCTTTGCATGCATTTTGTTCGTTTCCAAAAAATAATTCCTCTCAAACCAAAAGAAGAAAGTTCAAAACCTAACCAGTTTCAGCTCGGTAGATATTACAATTTTCGTGAAAAGCCGTGCACAATCTTATGCACACGAAACACGCTTTCGTTAATAGCACTCTTTTGTAAAAACAATTGACCAATCGTTGGAAATGACCTACATTTGTAAATTTCGTTTAAATGACAGCAAGCCATATTTCACAGGGGTTTTAGTATCAGTACAATCTTTAATGCGAGTAAGTTTTTTTATGATAATTCGGTAGATTACTTTTGGAATAAATGCAAATGATCCTAAACAAAAAAAGGTCCCTGGCCAGTTTGACCCATAATCCGTGTTCTATTTGCCCTAATCCTTTACAGGGTCAAAATTGACAATTTCCAATGTCAAAATGGCACTTCTATGACACATGTTCCGAAACCTTCTCTCTAAATTCCAAAGAGTGAAATTAGGGACTAGACGTATTAGAGTGAAAATCACTCTCATTTTCGATTCACAGTCTGAAAAAATGAACCACTTCAGTCGAAGCTCGAATGAAACCTCGATCCTTACGATTAAAGAAATTTCACTCTAAAACGTCTAGTCCCTAGTTTCCGACTGTGGGGGTGAATCTTCACGCGAATGGAGTGAATTTTCACTCTTTAGAATTTAGAGAGTTGGCAAAATTGTCATCTTGACCCGGAAAGTGTCGATTTTGACCATGAACATTGTCAGGCCAACTAGAACCCTCTTTCCGGGTCAAATCCTACCCCTGACTTGTTAGTGTGTAGCCTACCTGAGGAAGAATCAAACTCATAAGGCACCGTGTTCTGAGGCCATCGGTAGTTCAGGTAGGCGACGGCTTTCCGCTTTTCGACTCCAGTCTTGCCCTCTTCGATCAGCTCCATGACTTCCTGCATCTGTTTGGGAGTCAGTAGCATGTCCGACTGGAACGCACCCACAGTGTCGTCGATCTCCTCCGCCGGCTCGGGCCGGACGGACCCGGTCCCGTGGAGCTCTTGGAGAACTTTTCCCTGAAAGAAAACAAGAAAATATAAACATGATGTTACAGATCGCGTATAAAAATGGCTAATTATAGATAGGCATGTTTCAGTGCTGCATGCCTATCTACAATTTATCACATTTGATGCTCGCGAGTGGATAAAATATTCATCGCATTGAGCTATGGCAGAAAATTGAAGGAAACTCTTTATTTGAAATCGACTGTTTGACAGGAAAATATTTGTTGAATGGATACGAAACATTATGCTAACGAATAAAGACTTTTCAAGCAAAGCTGATATGATACCATCGTTCACTTTCGAGTTGTGATCCTAACTGTTCAAAAGCACCGATTTGAAAACATATCTAAATAACGGCTTCAAAGAGTGTTAATAAAAAACAATTTCAGAGAAGTCAATCAACATTGGGCAAGTTCGAGCAAGGACCAGTGGTTAACTAGTGGTTGGTTCGTGACGTACCACTGAAGTTAAAGTGCGAACGACTCTAGTGAAACTACTGCTTGTCATGTCAACGACCGTCAAGAAAATTGCCGTCGCACAATTATTCAACTCTTGTTTCTAATTCTCTATATTTACACAAATTGTTTGAATGTGTATAGTTTAGGACATCTTACATAATCGCCAATATCATTGTACAATAGTGACAAAAGTCATAATCGTAAACTAACATGGAAAAACTGTGCAATGAAAATGAAATTTAGCGCTGACAGTTTCTTTTTCCGCCATTTTTGGTGATAGTTTGTCCCCTCTGCACTATGCTAGGACAAATGCTATTGATAACAAGCTAAATTGTTATTCCAAATATTATAAATTGCTGGTTCCAAATAGTCGACTACCGTAGTCACCCATCGTCGACTAGACAGGGTTCGGGCTAACTTTAGTCGAACTGATGGTTAACCATTGGTCAACAATACTTCTTGCACGAACTTGCCCATTATTGCAACCGAAAACAATTATGAAGGAGCTCGCCAGCGGCGTAGCTGCCAGGGGCGTGGGGGGCACACCCCTACCCTCCCCCATAAAAATCCGCTTACCCCCCCCCCTCTCTCCCGATCAAAACCCTGTTATCCGCGAGGGCTGTTTATTTGAACGTGCCGCGGCAAACGAATAGCGCTAACTATTGTCTGACAATTACCATTCTATCGGTTTTGAACAGCGCCATGGTGTCCATCCCCCCCCCAACCTATTTTATTTTACGGAGGGCGGGTGTCAGGTGAAAAAAATCCTGTCTACCTTTCAGCACGGAAGAAATTTGGCGCCCCTCCATTGTAACATTCAGCTCCCCCACTCGCCCCCCCCCCCGGATGAGAATCCTGGCTACGCCACTGGAGCTCGCATGATAATTACCGTCATATTTAGTATCATACACAAGCCAGTAAAAAGCCATAATAGGTATCTTCAAGTCAATCTATAGCCTACTCTAAACCAAAAAAGTATCAAAAATTACCTTCGCCATTCTGTAGTCTTTGCTACGGCCAGCCACCAAGTGGCAGACCGCCAGAACCGCTCCAAGAAGAACGCACAACTTCATGGTTAACATCGCAAATTAGATCGTGCCTACTACGAAGTCCCGATCTAGTGTGGCACTGCGATTTGGAGTGGCTTTTATACCTTTCTGCTACCCAAGTAAACAATTGTTTTACTAAAGTAATTAAACATAAGTACACTAATTGCGAAACTAATTAATCCTCGCCTGTCGATCGATGACCGTACCCGAATTTCGAACAAACATACATTTTTTGGTTGTCTGGACAAAAAGTATAAAATTGAAGCACGTCCGTGACATTTATGCATCGGCGAGGTGTTATGAAGAGAATTTGTTGTTTGTTTGACGCCGCGGAATGTGTTATTTGTTTACCAGTATAATGTTTTGTTGAAACACGATCCATGCATGCAGTTAGAAGCTGTTTACTTTAATTCGGCTCGTTTTGAGTATTGGGCTAGAAAACGCCGACTTGAAAGCAAACTTTGAAATGAGCATTCAGTTTCTTACGATAGCATACGATGATGCGTTTTCAAACATACGAGTTTGTATTTATATTTTGGTGTAGGCCTACAGATACACATTAAATTAATTATCAGTAACTTCAGTCATTTTAGCAGGCAGAGGTGACAGAAAATAAACAGGTTTTGTCACTTTGTTGTCATCTACGCAGAAAATAAAGAAACAAATTCAATTGCGAAGTTTGAGTCTTTTATTTACCCACAAATAATTTGCTTTCTAAATCAAAACCGTTAATTAAAAGTTGTATCGACAAAAAAAGGGGGATTTCTAGAGCGTGTTGATATTAAAATTTAATGCAGTGGAGATTATTTTTGGCGTGCCATTTTGGCGTCGGTAGTTCTAATCAGAGGTCGTTAGAGAGAAACATGTGTATGATTTAGGGTGCGTGTGCAATGTTTCAATCAATTACTGAATCCATCGGTAAAACAAAAATATAGCACAACTGAAATCATGGAATGGTCCCATATACAAACGCCTATGTAAATGATCATAATGTATGCCTAGAGCTGGGCAAGCAAGCTGCGTTTGGATCAGCTAGAATTTGGCCCTTTTTGACGAAAAACATTAAAGGCTACGTTCCTGGTCATAAATTGTTAGCTAACCTCAGCGTCTCAGGTTCGTTTGATTTTGGCATAAACACTTACATGAATCAGAGTATCGGTTGTCTAATTCAGAGCATTGCGTATCGTCAGGATTGCGTGTGGTTCTTAAATTGTTTTTTTAAATTTATTTATTTCACACAACATCCAACTGCGCAAGCGCCATAGACGGATGGATACATTGATTATTATTTACAATAAAACTGTAACAATTAAAAAAAAATTGCATAAGAATAAAGTCATCAAAACGTTGAATTAAAAAAACCCCTCAAACCCACAAGATGAAACAGGCAGGCGCGGATCCTGGGGGGTTCAACCCCGCCCCAGCTCCGTCAAAAAATATTGTTTTTCATAGAAATTCCTTAGAAATAATGCGAACCTTCCCCCCCCCTGCTTTGACAACCAAAAGAATTATACTGGTAATAATGTCCGCCTGTGCACAAAATACGGACAGAGCCAGCTTAGTTAGGGGGTATTAGTACACTATTCTGTAATAATAGTGTTAATAATCGTCAGATTTGAACAGCGCGCCCATTGACAATATGTACGAGCCCCTCCCCCTTCCACCTTTTATTATTTATCGGGGGGAGGGGGGAAGTGTCCGGAGAAAAAACCCTGTCTACATTCTAGAATTGTTTGCTGATGAACAAAAATTCCTGGATCTGCCCCTGAACAGGCTAACTCTGGGCCTGACTATCAATCCATGAAGGTTGTCCCGTATTGAAAATTAATGTAAAATAAATAATGGTAATCCCACAATTAAAATCAAGACATCAAAACATTAAACGCATAGTAAGATGCACAATAAAATCAGACAGGCTCACTCTGGGCCTGTCTTATCAATCCATGATGGTAGTCCCACATAAAATACCAGGATGGTAGTTCCATAATTAACACAACATGACAGAAATCATGACAGCTTTAAACTGGACCACTCTGACGAAAGCAACTGAGAGTGTTTCCGTAAGCAGAAGATAAGTGATGCTTCATTCTATAAATTTAGGGTGCAAAGTGTGACATTTTTCCTGTCCCTGTCACCTTTATTAGTACTTTGCTATTCAAGTATCGGTAAGAATTGACATCAATTTTTTTTAAATTTGTTTGGTTGGTTGTTTGCTATTCACAATCACTCTTGGAGAATCACTACATTTAGAAGTGCATCAGAATTATATAGTCATAGATGTCGGATGTAATAGAGAAAGAAAAAAGTAGACCCCAAATTTATAGAACGATCCATATGTAATTGGACTACGTTCTTGTAAACACATGGCCAAAGAGGTTAAAAGGTTTATAAGTAATATTTACAATCTTAGAACTGTCGTCTGATTATCAGTATTCCTTGTATTGTGATACTAAATTTTATCACTTAAATTTTAGCAGAAAACTATTGTTAAATTTGTATTTACAAGAGGACACATTAATTAAAGCGGAACAGTTCAATCAAATTGAATGAGGTGTCTGTAATTAAGAACCATTGTCTTTCAACAGCATGCCTTTATAAGGTTTTTTTATAAGCAACCATGCAATACATCATGTTTATGTACATTAGATAATGCGATACTGCAATCCAAAAGCAAAGTTAATATTCAGTGCAAAAATGTTATTTGGCGTTATCATTTTGTTGTGTTCAAGACTACTTTTAGTTTGACAAGGCGGATCTCGGTAGGGCGGAAAATATATCAACAGGCCTACATTGTTTTATAAGTAATTGAGTGAAACGTGCCGCAAACGTTATAAAGTTAAATCATTTTGATACATCCGGTAAACAAAGATTCGATTTATCAGATTAAAGTTATATTTGCCAAACACCATATTTTTCCCCATAAGGCCAAAAAAAAAAATAAGTCGGTCTCTGGTCAGCGCGCGCGTCGATTTTAATCATGCGCGTCAATCTTTTTTTTCCCCAAAATGTTCCGCGGTAGCTCCAACAGCGCCCTCTATTGCCGCACCTGCTCAATTTTTTTTTTTACCAAAGAGCACCAAGGAATGGGAAATTGCACCAAGGCAAATGATCAAGAGCACCAAGGCAAATTATGGAGGACACCAATGTACATGAGGACACCAAAAAAAGCAAAATAGTACCCCACCTTGTCTGTACAATCCAAGCTTGAAGAAAAAAAGAAAGAAAAAAAACAAAAAACAAAAACCAAAAGCGTCCCCGCGTCATTTCCGGAACTTTGGTCTGACCAGAGACCGAAACATTTTTTTTGGCCCAATGGTGAATGTTTACAGCTGCAAGTTATTACATTCTAAGCGATTATAACCAAGTGAAAACTAAAAAAGTATCTGAAAGCAGATAAAATACGCTGGGCTTCACCGGCGCGGGCTTCAGTGACGCCTAAAAATGATGCCTATGACAATTTTAGGGGCTTTTCTAAATACAAAAAGCGACAAATCCCGGAGAAATTAAAAGAAAATGCCCCGAATATCTGGACCTCTGTACATTTTCAATGGACAGCTTGCGCTTCTTGCCGCCAGGTTCATTATATGCGCATGTGTGCATAAAGGTCCATTGCGGCGTTACATTGAGTGGATTAGAAAACCAGAGAAGAAAGAATCCTTGTTAGAACTGCTGTGAATACCCCTGCCATTCTCGACTTATTAAAGTTGTGAATTTATGTTTGGTCACAACAGAAAAAGGATCACGAAATTCAGCTTTTCCAGTGGAACAATTTATTTAAATAATATATGAAAAGCATCTTTTGGGATCGATACACATTTTTATTTACACGTACGGAGGAAACATCACCTTAATTCATGTTTAATGATCATCAGTTACAACGTGCAAAGTAAATATAGATTTAGTTCATCGAGAAGTGAAAGTAAATTCTGAAATACATTTATGGAAATTATAATGGATGTTTTAGTGTGTTTATGTATAAATAACACCTAACTTGCGGTTTGATGACGTCACAGGATTTGAAAGCCGAAGGTCAACATTGTGCCGGATATCATTACTTGTGCTATGAAAATAAGTCACTTGACACGGATCAAAATGATGAATTTGATCTTTAAAAAAAGAAAAACTTAAGATTTTTAATTCTCCCTCCATTTACTTCCGGTCGCTGATGACGTCATGATTCTGAAACTTTGCAAAGCCATTTGCGGTTGTCCAAATAATATCTAGGGGCAATCTGGTAAAATTTTGAAGAATGGTTTTTAAATCTCAAAAGTTCAACTGTCTTTGATGTGCCGCTAGAGGGCGCCCTTTTGGGTGATGACGTCATCATGCTTTTTGTGTTGACATTATCATGAAAATTATCATAAAGATACTGTCACACATATGGGACCCCTCACACCCCAAGTACCACCCCGGGGGGAGGACACAAGCGGCCAGACCACCATCTAGTGGCCGCAACAGGAAACAGCGCCACCAACCGACTGGTGGAGCTTCGTTCTGAGGATGACTAGTGAAACTAGTCGAAACGTAAACGAAACTACGAAAGTAATTGGCTGTGTTTATAGAAAATTCATTTACAAATTTGTGTTGACATTCCTCACTAAGCACTTCCATAATGTGTTTGGGTGTACTAAAATGCTTACATTTTCATTGCACCTCCTTTAACACCGGAAGTAAAGGTCAAACCGTGGGCTTTGTGCCAGGGAATCCAAAATATTGCCAAAGGTAATGTGTAATTGATGATCACAAAGAATGAGAACGGAACATTCATTAAAAAAATTATATAGTTCAAAGTAATTACTAATTTTTTTACCTTAAATTGCTTGTAATTTGGTACCGTATGACGTCATGATTACGTCACAACATTTTACATATCTTTGGACCGGGGTCCAAGTTTCTACAAGATTTTATCATTATCCATGCATGAATCGTTTTGAAAGAATTAGGCTCGTTTTGATTTTGAAGCTTCTGTCTTATTTTAAATTATGAATAACTTTGACCTTCCGGTAGCTTCGGAAGTGAATGTCAAGCGATTTCACATACGCGACAATAAACGATTATCCAATAATGATCTATCCGATTACAAAGTATAAACATATTTGATCATATTTTCATGACGGAGAAGTAATATGCACACCTTTAAATCAGGGTTGATGTTGGTTCAAAGTTACAAGTTCATAGATAAACCGTTTAGAAGAATACCCGCGGAGAATTATTGTCCAGGAAAAAAGAAGGAAAGACAGAAAGATGGAAAGAAAGAAAGAACATATATTAACACAATTTCAAAACAGTAAAGAAGAAACTTTTTTACCATTTCAAACAGGTGATCGGGTCGTATCCTTCATTGAAGCACCTTATAATTGTCCCTATCACCAACTTTCAATATTGCTACTAACTTGTCACAGTGCTGATCTTGACCTCTTTCACAAAGGCCATGTTTGCTCAGTTATCCATGACAATGACATTGTAGTGGCGTAGCATCCGTGACAGGAAAGGGAGTAAAAAGGGGGTTATGTGCCCCTTTTTACGTCTATCCCAATCAGAATGACATTGCTACGCGCCTGTAATATCATTGGATATAACTGGTCTGTTTCATAGTAGTTGCCGCTTTCTGAAATATTCATTAGGTACATTTCCAATAACTTACATTTATAAATGGGTATTTTTTTAGAGACACTCTGTAGAGGGCGGGGCCAACTCCATCCAGTGGTATTTTACCAATAATTTTTAAACGAAAGTGCCAGCACCTCGCAAGCGCGAATACTATTATGGTACATGTAGTAATACTTTACGCTGCGGGGGACACTCGAATTGTGTCACCTACTGTGCGATAGTACTTGCCCCACTTTTTGAAATGAAAATATGGCTACCTTTTTCATCTGTAAAAAAAATTGGGTTTCCCTGGGTTGTTCCGGGGAAACATTTTTTTTGCACATAGAAAAGGTTTGATTCTTCTCAGTAGAATAGGACCTGGGGCAAATTTTACTAAAAGTGTAATTTTAAACACATATTACTCGGGTTTTAGCACCAATTTGTGTTTAGTCTTCGTAAAAAGAATAAGAACAAATATTTTGTAAAAACAAAAAATACCAGAGACGCCATCATGGTTGATTCTTCAGACAGATTAGCTCCCAGAACGTGAGATCGGTGTCGGGATATCCAGGGGGAAAGGCTGCGGTAGAGGCGTAACAGCTCGGTGTTCCGTGACTCGAAGAAACCTTGGTTCTTTCCGTAGCGAGATTTTCCGTATTCAACTGTTTCCGGCAGAGGACTGTCTGATACCATCGTAGAGTCAGTGCATTCGAAGCTGTTTTACCCGCCCAATCATAAAACCATGTATTTATACAGCCGCTTCCTGCTAGCTCTTCGGTGGACGAATTCTTGGAAGATATTTTGACCATATTTAGTCCATTTTTCGAATCACATTGGCATTAATTGGAGAATTCCTTGCGCAACGTTTTGGCACGATAATTCAATGCAACAGAGTATTACAAGTTGTGTCATTTTGTCGTCGGTATAGTTGTAATCAGGAGGCAAAAATTGTGTATGATTTACGGTGTGCGTGTTTCGCCAAAAATGAATCTATCAGCAAAGCAGTAAAGCACACATGCAGTACTCACTGAACGGCCTGCAATACACAGACGTTCATATATGTAACTTGTCCATGTAGGCCTAAAGCAATCGTACGGTTGGAGTAGGAACTTTTTTTTGGTGAAAAAAAAATTAATGGCATCATTCCTGGTCGCAAATTTTTAAATGCCCCGAACATCTTAGGCTTGTTTCATCTTTGGCGAGACCATCGCATCACACGGTTATTTGCAATTAACCGAAGATGTATATACATGTATCTACCGATTTATCGAGAGATCTTAGTGAAGATAGGACTGGTACCAAACACCCTATTAAAGTATTCCGTCTGAAATGGTGTCATTCGGAAGAAAACAATCATTGACGGTTTTCTTAAAAAATCTGTGTCCGAGGGCACAGATTTCCACGTGAGTTGGCATCGAAATCCAGTCAAGACACCAAAAACTGCACACGTTTTCTCTGTATATGCACCGTTCTTATGATGTTTGGCAATTTTGTTGTTTCAAACAAAAATCAGAAATGCACAAAAGGCAGATGTTCCCATGTTCCTTTAATGGTCTAATGAAAACGTCACAGGAGCGCGGTATGTTTCGCGTGCATTTTTTTTTACCATAATCCATAACCGAATCATTATTGAGTCGAGAATCGCTAGCGCAACGTTTTGGTATTTAGAAAGTCAATACAGCTGAGGTTTATTACACACTTTGAAATATTGACATTGGTGGTTCTAATCAGAAGTCGTTAGAGAGAAACATGAGTATGATTTAGGGCGCGCGTGCATGATTTGATCAAATACTGAATCCATCAGTACAGTAATAAAATAACACAAAATAATGTAACCGCGGAATGGCCATCAAAGTAAAAATGCCATTGTGAATGGTCCATGCAGGCCTAGCTATGTCCCTGTAAACACAGAGGTGTTAGGACTGGCTAGAATTGAATTCAGTTGTTTTTATTCATGGACGAAAACATTTAACGGATACATTCCTGGTAACAAGTTACCATTGGCCCTCAACATCTCCGCTTTAGTTTTTAATTTTGAAATAAACACTCGCAGCTTAGGAGCGCGGTCTGTTTCGCGTGTTTTTCTTCAATTATTTCTTATTGACCGAAATCATGGCGGCTTCGAGTCGGCATGCTCAGCACTATCTCGCTGAGACTTTCTAGCATGTCGACAATAAGTTCATGTGTAAGGTTCGTTCTTGTAAACACATCAGCTAATTCCTTTGCTGAAAAAACGGTAAAAGGCCGTTTTAGTTGTGACTTATCTAGAACTATAAACAGTTTCTAATTAGCAGCATGCCATGCTCATGACTTATAAAATGTATCACTTTAACAGAAGTTTAAATTGTTTTACATTTTTATTTAAACAAGAGGACATACTCATCAAGTATAGAACAGTTCAATCGATTTGAGTGAAGTGTCTATATTTGAAAAACAATTGTCAAACAGCAGGCTTTTTTGTAATGTGTTTTTAAAGCGATCATGCAATAGCCTGTGTGTACATTATATGCGCGATATAAACACCAATCTAAAAACAACATTTATGTTCAATGCAAAAAAACCTACGTTGCTTGTATCTTTTTTAAGGTGCCCTATATAAATTAACATTGACAATGCGGATGTTGACTGGCGGAAATTAGTATGTTAATAGGTCTACAGTTGTTGTGATAAAAACGTGACCAAAAATGATGAGTTCATTCGTTTGCTTCTTTCGGCACAAAGATTATAACCAAGTTAAAACCATAATACACAGTTAAAACAACTGGTTCTTCTCAGAACCATACAACTCAAGAGACATACCATTCATATGGTGTTACCGCAAACCTTCCATTATTTGTTCATGTCCACCTAGCCTTTCGCCAAGACCATCGTGGCTTAAAGCTGCGAAGCTGTGAGCGACTGGAGCGAAAAGTAATTCAGCGCGCACGAGGCGAAGCCACGAGGCCTTTTCTACCTTGATTTTGTTGAATTATATTCATTTTTTTATGCAAATAAGTAGAGTGCTGAAAGGTTAACCAATCACAACGCGCGCGGATTTTGCCTAGTTGCGGTTATTTGTGAAAGAAAGGTGAGTTAATATGGAAATCGTAAGAGGAAATAACTAAAAAAATAAGTTCAGATAAAACAATAAGTTCATACACTCAAATAATATCTTGAAATACTTTTATAAGCAAAATTATAATAAGATAATAAAAGAACAATTACACTGACACGATCTCAGGCAGAATTAGAAATAGACTCGCATTTTTTTATTGTTTTTTTTTAAATTAAGTGCCAGTATCCGGGTTGCGCGCGCGCATAGGGTGCGCGAGTCCGGACAGAAGCCACGCGCGTCCTAAAAGACTTATGATTGGTTGGAATTTTGCTATCCTTTAAGGGTAGCAAAAATCGAGATTATAAAGAAAAACATTAGAAATTCTTGACAAGTTGAAGTTGGAAAAGCAAAAATTTTCAAGCAAACCTGATTGGATATCGTCATCCACTTTCGATTAGGCCCAAAAAAAGTCTCTGGTTTCTGGTATGCACGCGCGTCGCCGTAGCCATGCGCGTCGGCAAAATGAAGAAGTTTTTTTTCAATGAAAGATGATCTCAAAACCGCCAAACACACTGGTTTGACTGGAATCCTGCTGCTGCACAATTTTAACTTGTTTTCAGATGGGGTTACGATCGAGTATAAGCTGTATGTGGCCTCTCTGGACTCCCATATATTTGCACTAAAATTAGTCGGGCACCATTTGCAGTCAACAGCCGACATTTAAAGAAAAAAACGTTAAAAAAAAAAAAAAAAACGCGTCACCGCACCACTTTTCGGGCAAGCTCCATACCAGAAACCGGAGACCTTTTTTGAGCCTTAGTGGTCCTAACTGTTCAAAGATCCATGTTAAGAGTTATTTGTAAACATAATATATACGTACGTCCTTACAAAACCCGTTTAACGAGTTCAAAATATCCTCTAAATGAAGGCTTCAAAGAGTGTTAATCAAACATGTCTTTTCTAAAAAGGAGAACATTATTGCAACCAAAGGAGCTCGCATATTTGGATCAAAATTTTGTCATTATTTTATTTAATTTGCGTCGAGGTGATGTAAATCAGTATAAGTTTTGCCCTTCGAACCAGCTAACCGATCCCGCAAGCTCAGTGGTTGATTGGTAAGACGTCTGCACTAGAAAGCAGGAGAGGTAACACACTGAGTATACAGTGTTACTACGTTGGTGAAGGGCAAAATCTACCGATTCATATGTCATTTGTGCTTTCTTTTTCGTTTGAAGCAACAAAAGTGCTCCAAATCTAAAGACCGGTTCCTTATCAACTAGCCCGATGAAGTTTTAGCACTGTGAATGCTGTATATTTCGAGAAAACACAATATTTTGGATCTGGTCTTCAGTTCAAAATTGCCAAGTCATATTTTGAATTTTGCCCTCTCGTGACACAATCCCGAAATCAGCATTCTCATGCAGCCGATTGTAGCTACGCGGTGTCACACACTGAACCGATAATAGGCCACGTCCGAATTACTTGGCTCTTACTTGAAATTACACACGGGTCTATGGCAAGTGGCTGCAGCCACTACCATTAACTCGTGTGTTATTTCCAGCCGCAGTCAAGTAATTCGGACACAGCCATATAGCAGCCGCGCGCGCATGTGTGTCACTTGACACATCTTTGGAAATACCCTTCTTTTAATGTTTTCTTCAAAATGACAGCATGCCACAAAGAATAATTCACAAGGAGTTTAGTGCCATTACTATTGTTAAACCAAGTCAGCTTTCCAACAGTAATTGATCGGTTACTTTTTGGATAGCTACAAAATGGTCCACTCTACTTTTAAGTATTATACACAGGCTATTAAAAACTATACAGGTACCTTCAGGGCTCTTAGTTCAAACCAAAACTCTCAATAAAAAAAAGTTCGATATACAAGATAGGCCCTATATACTATAATTAGCTTCCATAACAAATACGTTGATATGTATACATTCACAAGAAACATCCACGTGTGTTATTGTTCTATCCGTGATGTGTGTTTCTTTTAGGGATTAAAAGTCAGAATATTATCTGGAGGTACTGTCTCTGGTAGTATGAATTTTTGAAGAGCAAGATAGGCATTTTCTGTTATATCAGTCCATATAGCGGGAAAATGATGTAGCGAGGAACTACTCCTCTGCAATGCAAGCAACAGTATAGATCAAAAACAGGAATACTCAAGTGAAGCCTTTCCACACTTGCGTTAGGTTTCATGGATTAGAAAGCCGGAGAAGAAAGAATACTTATTACTATCGCTGTAAATACCTCTGTTACTGCTGCCAAACTCAAGCCAGACTCTATCCCCTGTTGCCAAAACAAGAACTGCCGAATTGCTGGACTGATGATAGTAATTATCATGAGAGTTAAAGATCCCAAAGATGCTCTCCCCGTTCTTTTTCAGGTACACGAAAGGACGCACTGTTGATGCGATTCTCTGCAGGGTGGCTGTGAAGAAGTAGACACCGGGAATCGAGCATGAAAACACGCCCGATTGCGAATCGTACCCATCGCCCACATTCGTCTCGATATTGTCAAAGATGATAACTTCGCCATGGCCGCCTGTGACACTTGTCGTACGATAAGCGCTGAATGCAACGGCAGAGGGAGTAATCAATGTAGCATCTCCCGGCTGGCCCTTTTGCCCCTTTTCACCAGAAGGACCTTGCGGTCCTTCGACCCCTTGATCCCCCTGGTCACCTTTCTGCCCCTCACCCATGTCTCCGTTGCGACCCGCAGGTCCCTGCTTCCCTGGAGGTCCCTGCAAAGCTGGTTCGCCTCGATCTCCCTTCTGTCCCTGGTCGCCAGTCTCTCCCTCGGGTCCAGGGTTGCCAAACCCAGGGTCACCTTTGGGGCCAAGAGGTCCTTGGACCCCAATTCCACCTGGATTTCCTGGGATTCCAGGAATGCCTGGTGTTCCGGCCGGTCCTTGGAAGCAAGCACCGCAGCAAGTTGCTTCTCTTGGTTCCTCCTGAACGACACAATGACTGCTGGAGAGCCACAGCAGCAGAATCAAAAGAAACATAACGGTAGGTCTTCTTTTCACCTATAGGGTATTGGATAATAATAAAAAACAAAGGAGTTTAAAGAAACATAAACAAGACTAGTGCAGTTGTCCAAAATATCTCTGATATTGCCTGTACAGATTATTCAGCTAGTTTGATGTTAATTCATAAGAAAATAACAATGACGTCACACTATTTCTATCACTCAGACATGTACATTCAAGCATTTCAAATGACGGCTTTCGTCGAGCTGCCACAGACTGTAGCCTAGTGGATAGTGCAGTGAACTATAAAACGCAATATCTGTGGTTCGAGCCCATGCCCGTTTTCATCAAATATTTCTTTGTTGGTTGGGATAAGTTTAATTGAAGGGAAAAAAACTACGAGAACCTAAGTGTCTTCCATCCACACATCGTGATAAATATTCATGTTAGGGTGCGTGATGTGATTGGTTACAAAGACGATGTACACTGTAAAACGCGAGAACATGTGACACGTTTAAAAAATAAACGCAGTGTTTTAGATTTAAACACTATGTGAAAATATATTAAACACATCATGTGTTTTTAAACAAAACAGTTTGCGTTTAATGTCAACAGTGCTATAGGGTGTTTATTAAAAGATCGGTTTTAGAAAATGTTTTAACTGTTCAATTTCACTAGTTAGCATTTTGTTTATTCCCAAAGAATAACACTTTGTTTAAAAAAGGCTTATTAACTAATTAGGACACTAATAATAACTCAAGTTATTAATTTAGCTGTTTGTGTTCAACACCTAATAAACACGTTACACGTCACGATGTTTAAATATGACCACGTGATGTTAGGTCTTAACCAATAGGATTAAATCTGATTGCGTGCTGGCATAATCGGGCCAGTAATTACGCGGCACAAAGAGAACCGCCATTTTTCTGACAATAATCTGGGCACACTAATAGAATAATGTAATGGCGAGAATTAGTATCGTCATTCGTGGTAACAAAATTTGCATCGGGTAATGAAACAATATACATGTATGATGTAGTCTCACCGAAAGTACTAACAGTAACAGTTGGTCATGACCTAGGCTAGAGGTCAAGTTTGGTATGCATATTGCCAAGTCAGCAAGAGTACTCGACTCAGATGCAACGTATTCTGTGCATGCAGTACGACGGTTGTAGTTTGAACCAGTTCTGGAAGCTTCCACACAGGTGGTAAGTTTTATCTTTTGTGTTGTTTGATTTAATTAATCCCGATATACAGTATGATAGATTAAAAATATGATTGAGATGAATTAGAGGGTATTGGCCAAAGGATCGTGTGATAAAACATGAATATGAAGGGGGAAAAAGAACCCTGATTTCGATTTCTTCATATTCCTTTTCTTGGATGACGATGCTGTTATGAAGTATAACTGCTGTGCACCTCACAATATTATGAAGGAAGTTCTGAATTTGAGCCACATTATTGGGATGGTCTATGTTGAGTGTATACTTAATGTAGTGAGACGTCTTTTACGAGGCACCATACAATTGGCACACAGCCCAGAAAAATGTATACAAACGCGCACTCAGTGCATGCCGTGAACGCGCGATCAGCCCTTTTCTGCCTGCACACCAAAGTGTGAGTATCGTGTGCATAGATTTGTGCTTGAAAACCAACATATTAGTTTCAAATGAGCGAAATTTGTATTTTCTTTACATTCTAATGTCACAATGCAAGTTCTCTGCTACCGCTGGGCTAGGTTTTAGTTTATTTCATGTTGATGAAAGGAGTGATTTTTGGGTGAATTAGTCTTCGTTATCTCAAAGTTTTAATCACCGTGTGTCACATGTTGATTTATTGCAATACGACTGTTTCATGTCAGGTGCAATATGGAGGCCTAGTTCACAATAGACCGCTTGCAGACGCGTTCGATAATTGACGCGCTAAGGTGAGCGACGCCATGTTATGGGACAAAATGTGCGTGAATTGATATACGCCTGTCCCACAACATGGCGTCGCGCGCCTTCGCGCGTCGATTATCGAACGCGTCTGCAAGCGGTCTATACAGCCGTACACTTGCCAGGCGTTCGGGGAACTTCGGGGAACCTGATTAAAATATTAAAATATTAGGAACCTGTGAACTGGGAACCTTAATTAGGAACCTGTGAACTGGGAACCTGATTAAAATATTAGAACCAAGAATATTAGGAACCTGGGAATCTTAGGAACCGGGGCAACTTTAGAAATACAAACTTTGTGATTATAATTTATCATTGGCAACGTTATTACAATTTATAGAGCTGGAAGTTGAATCCAAGTCTGCTTTTTGTAACACTTGTTTCGTGAGCTAGATTGAGATTCAGATCCAGAACTATCGTAATTGATTTTGTAAACAAGTAATCTGTAACAAGTTCATGAGACCAAACATATTTTGACTCCTCCTGGTGTTTTGATTGTATCTGTTTGTCTTGGGTTGTTCTTGGCATCCTTGAATCTAATCATTTGAGCGGACCTCCTTAATGGAGTACGGCTACATTAATATGAGGCTATAGCCTATGGTGCGAATTACAATTGCAAACACGCCGTGTCAAAATGTTTGTAATCTTAGAAAATTCAGTGAAGTGGATTTTTTAACCATAATTTCCATTTCACATGATGATATGGGCGTATATTGTTTTAATATTTTCTGTCTGTATATTTTCAGGGTGTGTCTAATCCCTTGCATGCGGATGAAGGAAGCTATTGACTTTTAAAATAAGGTAGGCTAAGTGTCTTTTGGCATTGATCGTCATTTGGCTTTGGCAGTGTGTGATTGTATAGATCAGCTGTGTATAAAACCTTTGAAAAAACCTGCAGTGCGTGATTCAAAAACGTTCGTTTTACAGAACATGTGTTATGTTTTGAATATAGGGTCCTCTGCAGATGCTCGATGTAACTGCATGCATGTACGTCCAGCAGAACACCAAGTTTAAACGTGGCGAGGGTACGAAGACGAGGAGAGTGCTAACTATTCATGAGGTATTTTTGTATTGTAAAATACCTACATGACTGCAAAGTTATGTACGAAACTGTGAAAAGCTTGCCTATTTTCTTCAGTTTTTTTAAAAATTTTTGATCCATGATCAAGCTCAAACTGTAACTTTACAGTCTTTGTGCACATTATCTTGGATAACAAAGGTTAATATTGACGTGGGTCCAAAAAAAGGCCGACAATTGTGCAACTTACTTTGAACCCAATTTTGTAATCAGTTTTCATATTCTTCCTTGAGTAAACTTTATTTAATGACTGTTATTTTTCTCCATTGTTTTTTTTATTGTGAACATGGTTTCACTTTCAAAGTTGATCAGTTTTTGTATGGCTCACTCAGAAATCTTGTTTTTGTCCACAGAATGCTGCTGAACCAGACAGACTATCTGCATCTAAACGACAGTTTACATAATATATGTGGAGACACCATCAAGAAAGTCTCGAACTACAACATACACTGATGTGCTTCTTCTCCATCCTATCCTCGGGGTACTATGCCTTTGATTTGGATTATTCAAAGTATTTTCACATGCTTTGAGTTCTTTTCAAAAAATCATAATCAGAGAAAAATATTCTGGGCAGATTCCAGCAAATTCATGCAGTTCACTACAAGGTATTTGTGTTGAAATCTCAGCTAAAGATCAATACTTATTTTACCACTACAAACTATACCGAAAGTATAATTCATTTGCAGTTTTACTTCTAAAACTAACTCTCATTGAATAGGAAACTAATTGTTTTAGCCCTTTTTACATTATATTCACCCTTTTTTGTTTGTAAATGTTTTTGTTTCTTTGTTTTGATACTTGTAAAAGTTGTAATTGGCCTTAAAATGTTGGCGTCTTAAAAAAAGGATTGTTGGAAACATACTGATAGGCATGGCAGTATATTCACATAAATGTCACATTATTTTTGCTGTCGTGATGTAAAATATTCTCTAGGGGTGACCACAAAATACATTTGTATTTTATTGTGTCCATTTTCATGATTCGATAGAACGCAATTGGCCTGTCACCACAATCCTATAGGTGAAAACAAGACAGCTTTGTGAAGTGCCCTAAATGCGTTTATTGCAATGTTGTTAATATTGTGACTGAGGTTTTACTTGCAATTTTGAATACTGTTCGAAACTAAACACACACTGTGAATATAAACACTTGAAAAATAATAATAAATGGCGTCACATGTTTAAAATCTGTCACAGGCAATAAACGTGTCACTTGTTTAAAATTACAACAGATTGACGTGTTTTCTTTTTGACTGTGTGTTTACTTTTTAAACGTCAGTAGTATTTAAATGTTAAACGCCTTTGATGTATATATTTTAAACACTGTTCTGTTTAAAGATTAAACACCGTCAGTGTGCTGATTTTAAACACCAAATATGTTTTCAAATTAAACATGTTCATTGGATAAACTGCGTCACATGTTTAAAAACTGTCACAGATTAGTGTTTATTTAGGTGTTCTAAACCTAAACACATGGTTTACAGTGTATGATGCAAAAAAATACGCGACCTGGAATCCGGAATCTAATTGGCCTTGCCCTTTTCCGGGTCAAAATGATACTTTTTCAATTTCCGGGTCAAAATAATTTTGAAATTTCCCCAGAGGTTACCGGGTAAAAATGACCAGAAAAAGTGTCATTTTGTACCGTGAAAACTGTCATTGTGGCCGGAAAGGGTATTAAGGGCAAATAGAACCCGGATTCCATGTCAATATTATGACCAGGGACGTTTTAGAGTGTATTTGCCGACAGACATGCACACAATGTTTGTATTTGGAAACACCAATAAGTTTTGTGTGTGTTCATGGCAACCGTATAAAGGTTTTTGAGTAAAAATATCGATTGTTAACTAAAATGTTAGGGTGGGGTAATTTTCATGTCAATTCTTACTGGACTAAGTCGAATCGGCTGCAAAATAACCTTACCAGTGACGCCATCGTGGTTGATTCTTCAGACAGAACAGCTCCCAGAACGTGAGACCAGTGTCGGGATATCCAGGGGAAAAGGCTGCGGTAGAGGCGTAACAGCTCACTGTTCCGTTTCTCGAAAAAAAAACTTGGTTCTTTCCAATGGAAATAGCGAGGTTTTCCGTTTCACGAAGTATTCAACTGTGTCCGGCAGAGGCTTATCTGATACCAGCGTGGAGGAGTCACTGCGATCGACGGAGGTTTTAACCGCCCAGTCACAAAACCTTGTATTTATACAGCGATTTCCTGCTCGGTCTCCCGGGGACGAATTCTTGGAGCATTTTTTGACCATATTAAGTGCTTTAGCCGAATCATAATTGGCATTAATTGGAGAATTCCTGGCGCAACGTTTTGAAATGATAATTGACTGCAGCAGAGGTTATATGTTACATTCTGTGGCATTTTGGCGTCGGTAGTTCTAATCAGAAGTCGTAAGAGTTAGGGTATTAACGGTTCGATGGAAGGTATGCTATTTGGACGAAATACTACATCCATCAGTAAATAAAATATGCAAATAACTGAACCATGGAATGGCCTTTATAATGAATCACATAAAAAGGACCCATTTAGGCCTCTAGCTATGACATTGGTAAACACCGAAACAGCAAGAATTACAGTTAGGCCTATTATTTACGACAAAAGTTAAGGCTACATTCCTGGTCATCAATTTTCTTTGGCACAAACAGCCCGGCTTGTTTGATTTATGTATAAACACTCGCATAAATCGGAATTCCAATTCGGAGCATTGAACGTCTCAATTAAGGAGAGCGTCTGTTTCGTTTGTATAGCAACTATAGTTTTGTTTTGGAGAACTGTCCTAAAAAAAAAAATTATAACCGAAACCATGGCAGCTTCAAGTCGACTGCTCTGCAGAATTTCACTGAGACTTTCTGGCATGTAAACTATTTTTGCTGACCAAAGGGTAAAAAGACCGTTTCAGTTGTTTACAATCTGCATATGACTTCTTTAAAACTTTAAAGAACAGCGTCTAATTAGCAGCATTCCTTGTTTGTGACTGTAAATTTATCACTTTAAGATCAGATCAAAATTATAATTATATCATTTTTTTATTGAAACATTAAAGTAGAACAGTTCAATGGAATAGAGTGAAGTGTCTGTATTTTGAAGAAAAAACACAACTTGTCGTCAATTAGCATGTTTTTTACTGTGTTTTTAAGCGATCATGCAATATACATTACATGTGCGGTACAACATGAAAGCAACAATTTATCAGCGTGTGAAAAAAATCGTTTTCCCGATTATAACCACATTGCACTGAAGTGAAAAAGTGGAGTGAAAATTGTCTGAAGGCAGATCTTGTAAAATGGGCGTGGTTTATGGTGACAATGACGTCACAGCAACCTCATACTTTCCCTTAGCTTTGAGTGCGTTTCATTTACGATAACAATGCCAACGTTTGTCAACGTGAGCAACGTTTATGCAGAGGAACCGACTATTTGCCACCAACGTTAGGGAACGTTGGCAACAAAACCCAACGGTCTTCCTGCATTCTCATGGGTCAGTCGCTATGTTTCCCAAAATGGCCGACACACTAAATTTTCATGAACGTACACTGTAAAAAATTGCGTAATTTAACAGTTGTTTTTCTGTTGACATTTCTGTAAATTTACAGTAGACGTTACTGTTTTCGAATTTTTCTGTAAATCTACAAATGTGTTACTGCCTACGTACAGTTTCCTCAATTTCTCTGTTTGGTTACGGTATATTCGCTGTTAAACTAAAATTTTGTGGACGCACAAGGAACATCATGTTTTGAACAAGCCCACGTTCTGACTCTGTTAGAACGCAGTCACATCGCTGTCGGTCAACAGAGAATCATCTTTTTTGTACAGGGTTCGGCCGTATCCCGTGATTTTTCACTGGTAGGCGGTAGTAGTGCAACGTTACTGTGGCATAAACGCTGAAGGGTATCAGTATGTTGTCAAGGAAGGCGCACGCGGGAGTTGGACTATACAGTACCATACAACTTCCCGTTGCGTCCATGCGTATGCGTACGGTAGCATCTTGGAGCAAATTTACTTATCCGTTTCTGCTTACATGTTTGTATTTTGTATTGTAAATGACTATTACTCTCAAGGAGAAGCGCTATATAGAAGCGGTTTCAGTTTGTAAGCCTGATTGTCAACGACAACACATTTAAAAGTTGCTTGGTTGTCATTGCAGCATGACTCGCCGTTAGCCAACGTGCAAGTATCTACATTTGCACCTTCATGGGTTTTATCGATAGAACCGCCATTACATGACGTGTAACAAGTATCTGCATGTGAAGTACGTTCATTATACGAGAATATCTGTGTACTGAGGCTCACACAGGACCTGTCATTCGCAATCCTCGATACAAACATGAACACTTTGTCGTTTATCGGCCCCATCAAATAATCACCGTTTAAACAAAAACAACATTTTGTTCAGCAACAGAGAGTTGTTAAGGAACAAAAAAACAGCGAATGTGCTGTTAGATTACAAAACGACAACACTTAATCATCTGTTGCAAAACAGTAGAATGCCCTGTAAATGAACAATATCAAATAAAGTAGAATCTGCTGTTAATGTACAGAGAAAAAAGAAACAGTAGAATATACTGTGCAAAAACAGTAACTCCTGTTATGCCAATTGACAATAGAATCAACTGTTAATGAACAGACATTTTTTAACAGTGTAATGCTTATAGTGGAGTGCTGTGGCCTCGTGGTTAAGGGCATGGGCACTGATTCGTGGTCTGTGGGTAAAGCTGCAGGTTGTGGGTTCGAGTCCTGGCGGGGTCATGGTGCGTGTGCCCTTGAGCAAGGCACTTTGTCACTCATTGCTTCTCTCCACCCAGGGGTAAATGGGTACCTGTGAGGGCAGAGATGGTTATGTGATTGATTTAGCTTGCTTGCGCCTAACAGGCAGCATCGAGCTGTATACTCCCCAGGGAGCTGAGATGGTATTTGGAATGTTAAATTGGCCCAATGATCAGGGATAATAATAATACTGTAAGCGCTGTGATTTAGTGTACTAAAAAGAGCGTTCTTAAATGCCGATTATTATTATTATTATTATTATTATTATTATATCGGAGCTGAAATTTTCCGTTTCTACATCAGTTGGGTTGGTAAGTTCCAATATACAAGTATATATACTGGCAACATTTCACTTCCAGTCACAATTAATTTTTTCCAAGATTTCAAAAGCTGCGATCCAAACCGCGATACTTGACATACAGAATTGAAATACAGGGCGCCGCCATTTGGAAAGCATTTTTTGATGACAATCCATTTCGGGTTGACACGTTCGCATGGCCAATAGCTAACGAGCGCAAACACGTTCGCGTAACTGGAACGCACAATTGGATAACCCACTGCTTGGTTGTAAAATTCTTCTGATGAAACATCACAAGTAGGCAGAGGTCAAACGCACAGGGGTAGGGTATAGCATAGTCAATACCAACCCTTCGAAACAACAACCATATTTTAATATTGACTGCTGTTTGCAAAACACAGTCGTTGACCATTCCTCTTACTTCTGTTATTACATAAGTTTACAGAGCTTTAGATTAAATTATGGAACACCCCCTTCCAAACATCTGGCCAAACCCACTCCTAAATCAGTGAGTCTTCACATAATCAGGCTCAGTTGGTTTCAGGAAATATTCACACGGGCATGTTCCACAGTAGTTGAGTTACATTGCATGGATCAGAAAGCCAGAGAAGTGAGAATCCTTATTGTAACCGCTATGAATACCAGTGGCATCCCTACCTAACTCAAGCCACACCCTATCCCATGTGGCCAAGACAAGAACTGCTGAATTGCTGGACTGATGGTGAAAATGGTCGTGGTTGTCATAAACCGAAAAGATAACGTCCCCGTTCTTTTTCAATTGTACGAAAGGATCCCTAGTTTGTGTCATTCTTTGCAGGCTGGTCGTGAAGAAGTAGGTCCCGGGTATCGAACACGTGAACACGCCCGATTGCGAATCGTACCCATTGCCGATATTCGTCATGATGTTGTTAAAGATGATAACATGACCACGATTTCCTGAGACACTTGTTGTGAGGTAAGCGCTGAATGCGACGGCAGCGGACGATGTTGGTGAACCCGAGCTATGTCTTCCAGGCTGGCCCTTTCCTCCTGGCTGGCCCTTTCCTCCTGGCTGGCCCTTTGCTCCCGGCTGGCCCTTTTCTCCTTCCTGACCCCTTTGCCCCTCACCAGGCGGTCCTTGCGGTCCCTGGACTCCTGGCTCCCCTTGGTCGCCTTTCTGCCTTCCACTGATTCCTCCTTCAAGACCTGCAGGTCCCAGCTTCCCAGCAGGTCCCAGCTTCCCCGGACGGCCCTGCAACCCTGTTTCGCCTCGATCTCCCTTCCGTCCCTGGTCGCCGGTATCTCCCTTGGGTCCAGGGAGGCCAAACCCAGGGTCACCTTTGGGGCCAAGAGGTCCTTGGATCCCGTTTCCACCTGGATTTCCTGGGATTCCAGGAACACCTGGTGTTCCGGCCGGTCCTTGGAAGCAAGAACTGCAACAGCTTGATTCTGGGAGCTCTTCCTGAGCGACACAATGACTGCTTGAAAGCCAAAACAACCAAATCACAAGAGGTAGCAGCTGCAGCAGACCTGTGGGTTTTCTTTGCTCCTGAAAAAGCTGGGGGAAAGTAAAAAGAAATTGAATAAAATGTCCTGATAAATAATGAAAAGGCGTATAGTCCCGGTGGACTGGAGTGGGTGTATCACCGTAACTCCCCTTTCATTTTTAACAGGGTTGATTGGGCCCTAGGACCACGCTCATTATCTTAATTCTTCAATTCCACTTCACATTTAGTTGCATGATTAATAAAGAAAAAATACATACAAAGGGTTAAACCATGCATTAGTGAATATCAAATTAAGAGCAAAATATAAGAGGCAAATAGAGCGTGGGGCTGTTTAATAAACAGAAGCTTGTTGAAAACGGCCTACAGAACCAACACATGACAAACAACAAACAAGCAAACAAACAAAGACATTAAAATGGTAAGCAGACACGACACAAGGAACCAGTGGCGTAGCCAGGAATTTTTCAGTGGGGGGCGCTGGGGGGGGGGGGGGGGCTGGAACATTTCATGGGGGGGGGGGCGTCAAGCAGGGACGTCAATTGCTTCTCAAAAGTGGGGGGGGGGGGGGGACATACCTTGATCATAACTGATGCAAGCGCTGAAGGGCCCCGAAAAAAAATGGATTTTTGATGCTCTGTGGTGTGATCTGAGGTAATTTCTTACCACTTTAACCAATAATTATCTTAGCACAAAAGATAATAATTTAAACATAATTTTCGAGGGTTTTTTTACTAAAGGCATAAGACAATTTTGTGAACATTGTTTTCGAGGTTTAAGTCATTGAATCAGCTACCAGAATTCTGAGCTATAGGCGTGGGGTTGGGGGCCCGCTTAAGGGCCCTGAAAAATGTTGGATTCTAAATGCTCTGTGGTGCTATCTGAGGCAATTTCTGACCACTTTAACCAATATTTTCTAAGCAAAAGATACATTGTAGTACATAATAGGGCCCATGGCGCCAATGATAATTTTTTTAGAAACTCAAAATCTCAGTGGGGGGCGACCGGGGGGGGGGGGCAAGGTTTCATGGGGGGCGGTCGCCCCTCCCCCCCCCCCCCCCCGTGGCTACGCCACTGCAAGGAACATATACTGATGACAGAGGCAATGATGAAAAGATGACAAAAGGCTGTATGAGCAAAAAAAAGATAAACAAACAAAACTTATAATAAGTGAGGAATAAATAAACCCAGTATACTCAATTATGAGAGAAGGCTAGGATGCATAATGGGAGATGTTAGCTTGGTTGTATGAAGACTTGAAAAGACCCACGGACCGCAGAGATCTGATACGCTCATCTACACTGCAAAAACTGTGGTGATAAAATTTTTACACCAATGTTTTTTTAAATCTTTTGGAATGAAAATTGGTGTTTAAATAGAGTAAAATGATTCTTGAAGCATTCATTTCAAATCAAGTACTGGTGTTACGAACTTATGGTGTAATTTGACCTAATGCGCTTGCGTGTGTGAAATAAGGCCTTTGATTGGTCGATAAGAAATTATGGGATATCGCTGGCGAACGTTACCCGCGCTTTCGTTCAAAGTCCGTTCATATATATTCCTGTAAAAAAGTGAAACTGCTGCAAACTGCTTACTGACTGGATGGACCTGAAATATATAAATCTTAAAATTAATGTGGCCTGACGTTGCGAACTTAGCAAGTTCTTCTTCAGAGGCTAAAACAGAAATGGCAGAGGTACATACATTAACATGGGGGTGCACACAAACATGCAGGGCTGAAAGAAGAAACACAAAAGGAGGATTAAGTGGGAAAGGTGTAGAAAGATGCAGGTGAGGGTGGATGAGAGAACAAAGAAACAAAGGGAGATGGCAAACCACAAGGGGTCTGTTGTGAACAGGGGAGGGACCAGAAAGGGGAAGGATCAAAGGTCACAGGGAGTGGGAACGGACAAAAGAGTGTGAGAGTGAAGGGATAATGCGGAGGTGGAAAGGGATGAAAGGTGGGGGAAGATGGGTAAACACAAACAAGGAAGACCAGATGGATTATCTGTAACAGAAGACAATGGAGGAAAAAAAGGGATTAATCATTTCCAAGTTGGATGTTGAGCCCATGTGGTTGAATAGTTCGAAGACGATTCATCCACACTTTCTCTCTGCTGAGGCGAACTGAGTCCTTGCGATGGCCAAGAGATTCAATGCCCTGCAAAATCATATCAGAAATTGAGTGGTTAGGCAGGTTGAAGTGATGACCAACAGGGGTGTCTAGTTTCTTGGTGTTGACCGTTGACCGGTGGGCATAGAAACGCTTCTTGAGCGTATTCTTAGTCTCACCTACATACTGCACTCCACAGACCCTGCAAGAAATGAGATATATGACATTAGAGGTGTTACAAGTGATGTTACCAATGGTTCTGTGGGTAGTGACAGAAGAGTGGCCAGAAAAGGAGTCAGACTCCTGGATATGAATCTGGCAGACAACACATCTGGAACTGCACTTGAAAGTACCATGCTGGGTGGGAGGGGATGCATCTAAGGATGGGACTTCAGCTCGAACAATCAAGTCCCGTAGATTTCGAGGACGCCTGTAAGCCAATGTGGGGCCGTTGGGGATGGCGCGGGCAAGGCGATCTGAAGTATGGAGGATATGATGATTGTCATTAGTGATTTTGCGAAGGGGAGGGAGATTGGGGTGAAACGTGGTAACCAAGGGAATCATGGGTTTGGCCATGGCATCAGGGGCCTTTCCCGTGAGAGCTAGATTTCTGGGGATAGCTTTAGCTCTGGTAATGGCACGATGAACTTGGCGAGAGCTGTGACCCCTGGCCACCAAGTTGTTCCTCAGTATCTGTGTATGGCGGGAGAAATCGGAATCATTAGAACAAATTCTTCTGAGTCTGAGTGCCTGGCTAAACGCTATGCCAGTTTTGCAGTGCCTGGGGTGACAGCTGGAGGAGTGGAGGTACTGGTGGGTGTCTGTGGGTTTGGAATACAGGTCAGTGGTTAGTGAGTTGCCTTGCTTGCGGACGGTGACATCCAGAAAGTGGGTTTGGTGAGCCGAGAACTCCGATGTGAATTTGATGGTTCTGTGGAAGGAATTGATGTGGTTTATAGTGAAGTTCAAGAGACTGTCCTTATCACTAGTCCAGATGAAAAAAACATCATCAATATATCTCCACCAGATCCAAGGGCGACATGGGGCCGAGGCAAGAATGCGTTCTTCGAGGTCACCCATGAAGAGGCAAGCCATCGACGGAGCCATGCGAGTGCCCATTGCAGTGCCGTGTACCTGTAGATAGTGTTCACCAAGGAAGGAAAAATTGTTCTTCGTTAGTATAAGTCTCATGAGGGTGCCAACATCACTCTTGGGAGGAGTCGTGTGTCCTGCCTTGGCCAGAGCCAAGGAGCAAGCACGAACACCCTCCTCATGTGGGATGTTATATATTCCTGGTACTTTTAACAACTCCTTGAATATCTTTTAAAAATCTGCTTTCACTTTCAGTGAAAATTCACTGTGAAATAAAACGTGCACGTGTACGAATCGTCGAGAAGTTTTTCATGTTTGTACGCATGAGCCAGGCTAATGCATCGCTCGCAGTTTTTTGGAATCTTGCGCAGCACAAAATTAGCAGGCAACTATTATATTCGCACATGTTAGAAATGCGCAAGGCAAGAGCACGCGCAAAGTAGTAAATGAGCACTGCTGCTCCGTGATAAAGACCGCGCAATTTTCGCCGATTTCTGTTTCGGGGCCCATTTTCATTTTATTTTTGCGCAAATAATGTTTGGTCAAAACATTTTAAAGAGTTATGAACCCGCCCGTCTGCAAGTTTTTGACACAAGGAATATTATGGACGAAGTTTCAGCTAATTTAATCAGGTAAACAATGAAATAATGTTGTTATAAATTGTTTCGCTATGTAGCGACCACTTCATATCCAGGACGTCAGTAGTAACTAGTGCAATGGAGACCGACGTCCTACCAGGGCTAGATAGTGCATAGTACTAGTATAGCCTGGCATCGCGCACTGCATGCAGCCTATTGTGTACGACGTAGTGTAAAATATCCTCAATCCTGCATATTTGCGCAGGTAATGCAAATTGAATGTGAGTGCGTAGAAATAGGATCGCATAGGGGGTCTGATTACATACCGAGTACCACATTTGTATTTGTCCCAAGATTGCCCGCTGAAGGCCAGTAAGAGTCCTTGCTCTATGGTAGTCCGAGTAACTTGGACCCCGGCAACTTATCGCCTTTTTAACATTCGGACATGGTCTGGCGATAGTAGGGTCCAAGCTAATCCTTATATGCCGAGCAACACAATTCTGTCATTGACCCATAAACCCAACATTGCCCAACAAAAACATCAGATTTCACCCTCAAAACGGCCTCCAAATTACTAGATACGCCACCTGAGGTACAAGTAGACATCGATAATTAAGATGGTTGTACTGAAGTTTACTTGCGATCCGGATGAAAAGTGAAATTTCTCGTTCAATTCCAAGAGCTCCCCTCGCGATTGTAAACACGTTAAATTCCGACGTTAAAATCCCCGTATCCCGAGTGCACATACTTTGTAAACACGAGTGCATTTCCAACGATAGTGAGTCGGGAACTAGCTTGAACTGGTTTCCGTCCATAAAATCTGCCCTAGTTCCCGACTCCCTATTATCGTTCGAAATGCACCTGTGTTTACTAACGTGATCCAGTCTACTCATTATCATAATCGATGCATTGCGCGCGCGCTCGGTAACGGAATTGCACTCGGAATACGGGGACCATCGAGTGAACGCTGGGCATGAAGACCACATTGCAATTCAAAGAGGAATCGGAAATTTAACGTGTTCACGATCGTGAGGGGAGCTCTCGGAATTGAACGAGAAATGTCACTTTTCATCCAGATCACAAGTAAACTTCAGTACAACCATCTTAATCATCGATGTCTACTTGTACCTCAGGTGGCGTATCTAGTCATTTGGAGGCCATTTTGAGGGTGAAATCTGATGTTTTTGGGGGGTATTGTTGGGTTTCGGGTCAATGACAGAATTGTGTTGCTCGGCATATAAGGATTAGCTTGGACCCTACTATCGCCAGACCATGTCCGAATGTTAAAAAGGCGATAAGTTGGGTCCAAGTTACTCGGACTAGCTCTATGGTAAGACGGAAGAGTGACATTAATTAAGTTTCAAAGAGCAATCTTTTGTTCATCGTTTATGACCACCCTTCCGTCTTCCTCACCGCCGAATCCCACCATCCCAGTATCAAGCAGTAAAGGATCATCTAACGGGAATGGAAGATGCAAATGTCATTCGCAGGAGCAGCAGTCCTTACGCCTCCCCTATCGTGATAGTACACAAGAAGGATGGTTCCCTACGCATATGGATCGACTACCGTCAACTCAACAACAAGACAGTACGCGATACCCTCTTCCTCGCATCGAAGAAGCCCTGGATGCCCTTGGCAAAGCTCGCCTGTTCACCACGCTAGATCTAACGTCAGGCTACTGGCAGGTGCGGATGGAAGAGAAAGACATTCCAAAGACGGCTTTCACCACTCCCATGGGCTTATTCGAATGCAACAGGATGCCCTTCGGCTTATAAAACGCACTTTCCAACGACTCATGATGGCCTGCCTCGGAGAACAAAATTATGTCACCTGCCTACTCTACCTCGATGACATAATTGTCTTTTCAGCGGACTTCGAAGAGCACATTGAACGTCTCGGCAAAGTGTTCTCCTGTCTCAGACAGCATGGTTTGAAGCTTAAGCCTTCGAAGTGCAATCTACTTCAAGAAGAAGTGAAGTACCTTGGCCATATCGTTTCAGGCAAAGGCGTTGCCACTGATCCAGACAAGACCGCACAAGTGGTAGACTGGCCAACTCCTTCAAACCGCAAAGAGCTGCGAAGTTTTCTTGGCTTCACAGGCTACTACAGACGGTTTATTAAAGGGTACGCACAGATAGTCTCTCCACTGTACCAGCTTACAGCCGGTGACCCACGACGAAAGAAGAGGGGAACCAAACGACAGTCTCCATCTTTAACACCACCATTCATCTGGACGGAAGACTGCCAGAAAGCCATGGATCTGTTGCAGAAGCACATGACGTCTCCCCCAATCCTTGCGTACGCCGACTATGAACTCCCGTTCATACTGCAGACGGATGCGTCAGGGGTAGGATTGTAACTGTCATCCACCGGTGTCTCATCCTTTTATGGAAACACCGGCTGTTCAATGTGACGTCATGACACAAAGCCACACTCCAATCGCGGAGAATGAGCTACCTCGAGTTACGCAGCGGGATCTGATATCAGGTCAGACAGCCGATCCAGACATCTCCAGAGTAATATACTACTTGGAGAAGGGTAGAAAGCCAACTCCAGCTGAGAGGTCTCGTGAGCAGCCTGGCTGTTTCCTGTACCTGCGACAGTGGGAGAAGCTTCAGATGAGAGATGGTGTGCTGTATCATGTTCGGAAGACACCTGATAGTTCAAGTACACAACAACTTGCTCTACCTCAACAATACAAGACCTTCGTTATGAAGGGTTTACACAACGACTTCGGCCACTTTGGTTATGAAAAAACTCTGGACATGGCAAGAAACCGTTTCTTCTGGCCCAAGATGGCACAAGACATCAAACAATGGTGCGAACGCTGCACGAGATGTTGTCTTAGAAAAACTCCATCCACCAAAACCCGAGTGCCCTTCGTCAACATCAACACCAGCGAGCCAATGGAACTTATCTGTATAGACTACCTCAAGCTCGAGAGAAGCAAAGGCGGCTTTGAAAATATCTTGGTAGTGACAGATCATTTTACCAAGTACGCCCAGGCATTCCCGACGCGTGACCAGAAAGCCGACACAGTCGCAAAGGTACTCTGGGTGAAGATCATATAAAACTAAGGCTTCCCCGTCCGAATTCACACCGATCAAGGTAGAAACTTTGAAAGCCAGCTCATCAAGGAACTATGCAAAATCTCAGGCATCAAAAAGAGTCGTACAACCCCCTATCATCCTCAAGGAAACGGTCTCACCGAACGCTTCAACCACGCACTACTGAACATGCTCGGTACACTTGAAGCAGACCAAAAGAAAGACTGGAAGCAATACGGAGTGATGACTCACGCATACAACTCGACTCGCCATGACTCCACAGGGTATGCCCCTTTCTTCTTTGGACTGAAAGCAGAGGAACAAGACACACCCGCATACGACGAATACACAGAACAGCTCAGAAATAGACTTCACAGTGCCTACAAAAGAGCCAGCGACCTCGTCAGACAGGCAAAGGCAAAACAGAAACGTCTGTATGACAGAGGCACCCAAGTAGCTCCCTTTACATCCAGGTGACAGGGTTCTGATTCAGAATAAACACCTAGTTGGAACCAGCAAATTAGCCGACCGATGGGAGCCACAGCCTTACGTCGTGATCAGTAAACACACAAACGTACCTGTCTACACCGTCCGTTCCCTTGACGATGGCAAAGAGAGAACTGTGCACAGGAATCTCCTCACCCCATGCATGTTTCTCCCCGTAAAAGAGGATAACAAGATGGAGGACGAAACGCCTGTGTATGCCTCAAGTAAGGTGAAAACAGATACAAGTAAGAACGTCCACAAGTCAGCCATGGAAGAGAACGAGACCAGTGATGAAGAGATAGACATTGCTTTCTTCCCGATGGAAACGATATCTCCTTCACTGTCACCTCCAGTACTCACTCCAGTAATGAAGCATGACACACCCAGAGACAATTCCCCATTTCCATCTTTATCACCTCCAGAACTGACTCCAGAAGTGTGTTACGCAGAAGACACACCTCCTTCTCTGACCTTTCAACCCACAGAAAGTGTTAATTAGGGTGTACAAGAGGCCAATGTCAGCGAGAGCACAGCATATCTCTCACCACCTAGTCCAAGACCAACCAGAACTCGAAGACCTGTCAACCGACTAACTTACGATTTTCTTGGCCAGAACAGACAACATCGAGTACAACAACCCAAGCCACGCCAAGAGAAGGAGTGGAAAAAACCCAATATGGCAGAGACAAGAAAAAGAGCTTGTCTTCGACTCCTTCTGCAAGAACACAGTGCAATCCAACCCTCGCACTTCCACTTTCCATGAATATAGTGAATTGAATTAAGTCAATGTATATGTTATTTTTTTTGTCAGAATCCTCACATAATAAGGACAGAGGATGGTATAATTTCTATTGTAATTTCCATTGTTTAAATCACTTGAGAGTTTCAAGGTATATGGAAATGAGTTTGTTCAGTTAGTACTGCCTGTTTTTTATGATGCTAATGAAAAGGATTATTGTGTTTTATTTTAAATATCGTTTTGACCGTTTTCCACTCATTATGAAAGATCATGATGGTTACATTTTTTGTTGCATTTGATTCTAAGTGATTTCTCACATTATTTGTGTTCTAGCAAAGCTTGTAGAATGCTCCTTTCTTTGAATTTACTGAAGGCCAGGCGCCGGTCGTAATGTTCATTTAAAGAATAAGTGTATATATTTATCACGACAGGAAAGAGATTTCACAGTGTGTATTGTTAATTTACAGTGTTTATTATTAATTCTGTGTTTATTGTTGTGTAAATAATTTGAGCAATGTCGAGGACGATATTTTATCCAAAATGGGGAATAATGTGACGGTCGTAAGTTTAAAGGGAATATACATCATTTGCTTTTGCTGTAATTTTCAGAAATGGATGGAATTGGGGGGTTGGAAATATAAAGCAAATATAGTTACACTGACTTTTTGGAGGTTTTGGGTTCGAAAATGCTATAAAAACCAAGAAAAACGATCATTTTCCTGTAGTCTGGTTCCCCGACTCCATATAAGAAGAAACAGAGCAGTTTACATACATTGGGGAATTGTAAGGTCAGGGAACCAGTCTAGCTGGCTCGTACCCGTTCATAGGTTTGTAATCGATTGCAAACAAGTGCAATGGTCAATTGGGGCCAGTATTTGAAAAAAAGCCAGTTGTTTCCAACGCTGATCGGCCGATCAGCGTTGGAAATTGATACAAAAATACCACTTTTCTTGAAAATGACAGTATACCAGGTGCCATAATTTTACAGGATGCTTTAGACTGTCATTTACCAACATCCTATTAAGGTATTTCGCAAAAACATGGTAGTTTTATTTTTGGATGTTTGCAAATGTTGTATATTCCCTTTAATACCCCCGTTTATTTTTGTTTAGCCTTTACTTACCTGATTACGTAACAATCTCTTTATCTACCCGCATATATTATTTAAATCGGAGAGCGCCCTCTATGCTAGGTTTCGCGCGCTTCCTTCATACTGATTTTTGACGTAGACTCACCAACATTGTTTCGTCTTCGTCCCACAGGTAATAATCTTTTGCTGTAAGTTCACTTTATTTTGTATGATTATCATTTATTTAGCACTATAAACACATTACATTACTCATTCTTATTTGCCGTTCCGATGATATTTCGTTGATTATATATGTATGTATTTGACTTTATTCGGGAGTAACAGTAAGAGTATTAACGTCAGACTATTCCCTGTTTCCGATTATTTAATTATTCCTTCTAAAGTTACTTGCTTCTTTGACTACTGAAGAGATCGGATAAATGATGATTTTGTCGGTATTTGCATTATTAGGCCTATTTTAGAATCATTTACGTTGATTTTGCTTATAACCGATGCATAATTCAAGATGGCGGCCGCTGCCGTAATTTTGGCGCGAACTGCAGAGTGTTAAATATTCTATTTGTTTCATTTCTATTATTTTACTTTTAACTTATTTACTTGATACTGATTTTTGACGTAGACTCACCAACATTGTTTCGTCTTCGTCCCACAGAATTAAACCAGCAAAACTGAGATACTTTGTTGTTGCCGACTGCCTCTATCTATACTCGGCCCAAAATTACTGCAAGGGTCACATTTGTTTTTATTTAAAAAAAAAAAAAATTCCTAGCCAAGATGATTAGTCACCTCCATAATTCCCTTCTAAAAAATATCCTCCTAGCCAAGATGGATAATCTCCTCCAAATTTTCTCTTATAAAAATATCCCCCTAGCCAAAATGGTTAATCCACTCGATAACTACCTTCAAAGAATATCCTCCTAGCCAAGATGGTTAGTTTCCTCCATATTTCCTTCTAAAAATATTCTCCTTGCCAAGTTGGTTAGTTCAACTATACCTCCCATTAAAAGTATCCCCCTAGCCCAGACGATTAGTGTCCTCCATGTTTTCCCTTGTAAAAATATCCTCCTAACCAAGATGGTTCGTCACTTCTAAAAAATATCCTCCTAATCAAGATGAAAGGAAGTACAAAGTTGACAAGCCATTGTGGCTTGCACCCGTTCAAGGATGTGTAATCCATTTCAAACAAAATGTGGATTAACTAAATTTGGTAAATGAAAAATAGTCAGGTTTTTTTTCAAACGATGATGCGATCGGGCGACCTACTCCTAGAACTATGAGGCTCCACGTAGTGGAGCCTCATAGATTAAGAACCCCGCAAAATAGTTTTCAGCACAAAACACTAATGAAGTACAAAAACGTCCATCAAAATGCAGACATTTCCCACAGAACCGCTGCACAGTTTGCCCCCAAACTCCGTACTACACCTCATGACATACTCACGTAAAATGCGCAGAGCAGACATCGCTGGATTTTGTCGGGTTTTTGGCAAAAATGATGAAAAATATGCCCTTTCCTCACTGAGCCAACCTGACACTTGAAACGTGCACATTATGATCCAGCGATGATTTTCGGTTCGCTCGGAGCGCGCCGCGGGGGGTACGGTACAAGCGAAATGATAGTACGCGCATGAGTACAAGTGCAAGTACCGTACCCCCCCCCCCCCCCCCCGCGGCGCTCACCGAGCGAACCGAAAATCATCGCTGGATCATATGCGTGCACATTTCAAGTGTCAGGTTGGCTCAGTGCGGAAAGGGCATATTTGTCATCATTTTAGCCAAAAAACCGACAAAATCCAGCAATGTTTGTTCTGCGCATATTATACGTGAGTATGTCATGAGGTGTAGTACGGAGTTTGGGGGCAAACTGTGCAGCGGTTCTGTGGGAAATGTCTGCATTCTGATGGACGTGTTTTGTACTTCATTAGTGTTTTGTGCTGAAAACTATTTTGCGGGGTTCTTAGGAGTACGGGCGACCATCTTGGAAATTGATGGAAATTTAAAAAAAAAATCCCACTTCTCTTAAACATGACAGCGCACCAGGTGCCGTGATTTCACAGGATGCCTGAGGTTTTTATACTTACAGTCAAATAAGGTATTTCAAAGAAAGTTGGTAGGTTTTTTAATGTGTGCAAAATGTTGCATGTTACCTTTAAAGGTAAGGTATAGATCATTTGTCATTTGTGATTTTTGTTTTCGTTTGAAGCAACAAAAGTGCTAAAGATAGAGTGCTTAACAACTAACCTGATTTTAGCTCAGTGAATGCTGTACATTTCGAGAATACAATATTCTAGGATCTTGGTTTCAATTCAAAACTTGAAGAGTCTTGTTTTGATATGCGCCCAAAATCAGCGTCCGGACACGTTCTCATTCAGCTGATTGCCGCAGCTAGCGATGTCACGCACTGAACTGACGAATAGTAGCAACCGCAATGCGTCACTTTGTCACCGGTTTCACGAAGGGACTAGACTTGAAATCAAGTCTGTAATGAGTGGTTTTTACGGAAGCGTATTTAGGACATGACCGAAAATATTTTTTAGGTCCACTACTTCGCCCGGGCGGATTACTATTTCGCCCGGGCGGATTACTAATTCGCCCGGGCGGACTACTATTTCGCCCGGGCGGATTACTATTTTGCCCGGGCGGATTAGCATTTCGCCCAGGCGGATTAGTATTCCGCCCGGGCGGATTACTATTCCGCCCGAGCGGATTACTATTCCGCCCGGGCGGATTACTAATTCGCCCGGGCAGACTACTAATTCGCCAGGGCAGATTACTAATTCTCCCGGCCGGGCAGACTACTAATTCGCCCGGGCGAATTAGTAATCCGTCCGGGCGAAATAGTAATTCGCCCGGGCGAATTAGTAATCTGCCCGGGCAAAATAGTAATCCGCCCGGGCGACATAGTAATTCGCCTGAGCGAATTAGTAATCCGCCCGGGCGAAATAATAATTCGCCCGGGCGATTTAGTAATCCGTCCGGGCGAAATAGTAATCCGCCCGGGCGAAATAGAGGGCCGAAATTGTTTGGGGGGTCATGTCCCTAAATCCACTTCCGTAGGTTTTAATCGCGTCCGCCGCGCGCGACTGCCAAGCTCTGTGCCGGGGTACGACGTACCGCATGCTGTCCTAGTAGCGGGGACGCTACGTACATTTTCGACCCCATGCGTGTGCGATCCCATGCGTGTGCTGCATTACAGACTTGAATAACTCGATCGTTGTCAGTTTCTGCATTAGACTTGATGACAAGTCGTTAGACTTATAGTGGTTGATGTCCGTCATCAGCGCCAGAATCCGCATGACACCGCCGTTCATGCAACGTGATAGACTTGATGACAAGTCGTTAGACTATAGTGGTTTATGTCCGTCATCAGCGCCAGAATCCGCATACCATGCCACTGCCGTTCATGCAACGTGAGCGCTACAACCAATATTCTAGGATCTTGGTTTCAATTCAAAACTTGAAGAGTCTTGTTTTGATATGCGCCCAAAATCAGCGTCCGGACACGTTCTCATTCAGCTGATTGCCGCAGCTAGCGATGTCACGCACTGAACTGACGAATAGTAGCAACCGCAATGCGTCACTTTGTCACCGGTTTCACGAAGGGACTAGACTTGAAATCAAGTCTGTAATGAGTGGTTTTTACGGAAGCGTATTTAGGACATGACCGAAAATATTTTTTAGGTCCACTACTTCGCCCGGGCGGATTACTATTTCGCCCGGGCGGATTACTAATTCGCCCGGGCGGACTACTATTTCGCCCGGGCGGATTACTATTTTGCCCGGGCGGATTAGCATTTCGCCCAGGCGGATTAGTATTCCGCCCGGGCGGATTACTATTCCGCCCGAGCGGATTACTATTCCGCCCGGGCGGATTACTAATTCGCCCGGGCAGACTACTAATTCGCCAGGGCAGATTACTAATTCTCCCGGCCGGGCAGACTACTAATTCGCCCGGGCGAATTAGTAATCCGTCCGGGCGAAATAGTAATTCGCCCGGGCGAATTAGTAATCTGCCCGGGCAAAATAGTAATCCGCCCGGGCGACATAGTAATTCGCCTGAGCGAATTAGTAATCCGCCCGGGCGAAATAATAATTCGCCCGGGCGATTTAGTAATCCGTCCGGGCGAAATAGTAATCCGCCCGGGCGAAATAGAGGGCCGAAATTGTTTGGGGGGTCATGTCCCTAAATCCACTTCCGTAGGTTTTAATCGCGTCCGCCGCGCGCGACTGCCAAGCTCTGTGCCGGGGGTACGACGTACCGCATGCTGTCCTAGTAGCGGGGACGCTACGTACATTTTCGACCCCATGCGTGTGCGATCCCATGCGTGTGCTGCATTACAGACTTGAATAACTCGATCGTTGTCAGTTTCTGCATTAGACTTGATGACAAGTCGTTAGACTTATAGTGGTTGATGTCCGTCATCAGCGCCAGAATCCGCATGACACCGCCGTTCATGCAACGTGATAGACTTGATGACAAGTCGTTAGACTATAGTGGTTTATGTCCGTCATCAGCGCCAGAATCCGCATACCATGCCACTGCCGTTCATGCAACGTGAGCGCTACAACCATTCATGCAAAAGTCATGTACTACCGCGCGGCATGGTCAGTCTGTACGTGTCTAACGACTTGACTAAGACGTTTTCAAGCGTATATTCATAATATGCAGCCTCTGCAATGCATATGCATGAGGTTTGCAACAAGTTTATGCAATAAGGAAACCTTGACGTAATTCTTTGATAGATAAACTTTAACCAATAATTATAATTAATACAGTGTTAATTAGCCAAAATTAATGAGTAAAGATGCCCGTCCCTTCGTGAAAACGAAAATCCAACTGTTCCACGTTTACGCCCTTCTTGTTTAATTAAATGTGCTTTTCCATCCGGTTCGTTAGTGTGACGTCACCTCCAGCACTTTCTGCACGATTGGAACCGGAAGTTAACGCAGCTTGAGCATTTGTAGCCAATGGGCGCTAGTAATCAGTGGTGCGAGTGCGTGTATGACGTTTTTACTAACGAACCGGATAGGGAAGGGTGCGCGTGTTCGATTACGCGCGCGCAGCTGAGAATGTAACAAGATGCCCTTCCCTTCGTGAAAACGAAACTATCCGTTGACCTACTTTTTACCGCCTTTCCGTGTAATACGTTTTGTTCGTGTTCACGGGGGCAGGCATGTTTGCGTCTCTTCGTGAAATCGTAAAATGCAATTATCGAGATGCCTGCCCTGACGTCATTAATGTTATTCAGGAACTAATGATGTTTTGCTTACGGAAACATGTCAGAATGCTTAAGTACCATGTTTTAAAGCAAAATATTGAAAATACTCGAAATCCAAAAAAATTGTCAATTTTGACATGCCCGTCTCTTCGTGAGAACGAAAAGGCCTTCTTTTATTAATTTCTTCAAAATGACAGCATGTCAGAAAGAATAATTTAACGGGGAGTTTAGTGCCATTACTATTTTTAAACCGAGTAAGCTTTTTTATAATAATTTCGTCAATTACTTTTTTTGAATCGGGAGAAAAATAACCTTACCAGTGACGCCATCGTGGTTGATTCTTCAGGCAGATCAGCTCCCAGAACGTGAGACAAGTGTCGGAATATTCAGGGAATAAGGCTGAGGTAGAGGCGTAACAGCTCACTGTTCCGTATCTCGAACAAAACTTTGTTCTTTCCAAAGGAAATAGCGAGATTTTCCGTTTCAAGATGTATACAACTATGTCCGGCAGAGGACTGTCTGATACCAGCGTGGAGGAGTCACTGCGATCGACGGAGGTTTTACCCGCCTAACCATAAAAACCTTGTATTTATACAGCGTATTCCAGAGCTCGACTGCTCGTTCTTCATAGTGGACGAACTCTTGGAGCATTTTTTGACCATATTTAGTGCTTTAGCCGAATCATATAAGCATTAATTCGAGAATTCCTGTCGCAACGTTTCGGTATGATAATTTAATGTAGCAGAGGTTATGCATTACACGCTGGCTGTGTCATTTTGGCATTGGTAGTTATAATAATCACAGTATAAGGTCGTTAGAGAGAAACATGAGTACGATTTAGGGCGTGCGTGCATGATTCGATGAAATACTGAATCCATCAGTGCAGTAATAGAATAACACAAAATAATGAAACCACGGAATGGCCATTAAAGTAAAAATGCCATTGTAAATGGTCCATGCAGGCCTAGCTATGTCCATGTAAACACGGAGGTGTTAGGACCGGCTAGAATTGAATTTAGTTGTTTTTATTCGTGGACGAAAACATTTAACGGATACATTCCTGGTAACAAATTACCATTGGCCCTCAACATCCCCGCTTTAGTTTTTAATTTTGAAATAAACACTCGCAGCTTAGGAGCGCGGTCTGTTTCGCGTGTTTTTCTTCAATTATTTCTTATTGACCGAAATCATAGCGGCTTCAAGTCGGCATGCTCTGCATAATCTCACTTAGACTTCTAGCATGTAGACAATAAGTCCATGTGTAAGGTTCGTTCTTGTAAACCCATCAGCTATTTTCTTTGCTGAAAAAAGGGTAAAAGGCCGTTTCAGTTGTTTACAATGTTCAGATGACTTCTCTAGAACTATAAATAGCGTTTAATTGGCAGCTTTTGCCATGCTCATGACTTATAAATGCATCACTTACACAGAAGTTTAAATTGTTTTACATTTTTATTAAAACAAGAGGACATACTCATTAAAGTATAGAACAGTTCAATCGAATTGAGTGAAGTGTCTGTATTTGAAAATTGTCAAACAGCATGCTTTATTTGTAATGTGTTTTTAAAGCGACCATGCAATAGCCATCTGTGTGTACATTATTTGCGCGATATGAGCACCAATCTAAAAACAACATTAATGTTGAGGTGCCCTATATAACTTTACATTGACAAGGTGGATGTTAATAGGGGGAAATGGTATGTTAATAGGTCTACATTGCTTTAGTTGTGAATAAAATGACCAGACATGATGAGTCATTCGTTTGCTTCTTTGGGCACAAAGGTTAGATTAATCAGTATACGGAATACTTCGTAAGTCATTACTCTCTTGAAGATTATAAACAAGTTAAAACCAACATACACAGTGAAAACAACTGGTTCTTCTTAGAACCACACAACTCAAAAGATATTCGCGTGGTGTTACCGCAAACCTTCCATTCTTTGTTCATGTCCACCATACAAGCCTACAAGTCTCATATAATATACTTTCTAACGAAATGAAATTTATCTGAAAGAGCAGCACCCGATTTCACGAAGCGCTGCGACGCGTCGCAACTCGAGTTGCGACGTGTTACACGTCGCAACTCGCGACGCGTCGTAACTTCCATTTCACGAAAGTTGCGATGTGTTGAACGCGTCGTAAGTTCCTTGACAACGGCTTAAAACACGTCGCAAGTTAAGACGTGTATATTGGTCGTCACAAAATAAGAAGAGTCATTTCTAAGCCAGTTTTATGCCACAAACATTACATTAACGAGATTATAATACCGAGGCAATGTGTGTTAAGTTGTAAATAGAAAATTCATTGAATAATTATGAATTAGACCGGAATATTAGAGTTGAAATTTCAAAGAAGCTATAAAGTCCAATGAGAGCTTGTTTTCCTTCAAAATTGCATTGCACGGCCGCCATTTTGTTTTACGTTTTAACAAATTTCGAGCTGAGATCCGACGACTCTTTGTTGAATATCAGACGACTATTTACTGTACGCTGACTAAAGACATAAAACAGTCACCGAGTTGTGCTATAAATACACCTACGACGCGTCGCACTTACGACGTGTTTAGTGAAATGGATCGCAGGACGCGTCGCAGCTGCGACGCATCGTAGAGATACGACGCGTCGCAGCGCTGCGATGCATCGTAAGTTAATACGAAGAGTTTGATGAAATCGGGTGCTGATCTTGTAAAATGGGCGTGGTTAATGCCTGACAATGACGTCACAGCATCTTTCGGCGTACTTTCTCTCTGGCTTGGAGTGCGTTCATTTACGCGAACAATGCTAACGCTGCCAACGTTGGCAACGTTTGCGCAAGTGAGACCGACCGTTTATCACCAACATTGGCTGACGTTGGTGGACGCTAGCAACATGCCGTTAGCAACTTAATGAACGTATACAACTGTTGGAGCTGAAATTTTCCGTTTTCTATATCCGCAGTAAGTTCATTGTATACTGGCAACATTTCGCTTCCAGTCACAATTTTTTTTTTGGTCAAAGATTTGCAAGCTGCTATCCAAACAGTGTCACTTGTATATACGACTTGCAGACAGGGCCGCCATTTTGAAAACAGTTTGTGTTAACCATCCATTTGGGTTTGGACCTAGCGTAACGAGCGCAAACACGTTCGCGTAAACTGGAACGCACCACTGGATAACCCATTGCTTGGTTTCAAAATACTTCTAATGAAACACCAGAAATATCACAAATAGGCAGAGGCCATAAACAGATAGGGGCAGAGTATAGCATAGTCAATACTAAACCTTCAAAACACCAACCAGATTTTAATATTTACTTCTGTTTGCAGAACACAGTTGTTGACCATGCATTGCTCTTACTCCTGTTCTTCGATAAGTTTACAAAGCTTTTGATTAGTTTATAAGACACCCCTTCCAAACATGCGGCCAAAAACCACTCCTAAATCAGTGCGTCTAAACATATATAATTATGAGGCCCAATTGGTTTCAGAAAATATTCACACGGGGATGTTTAATTATAGTTGCGCAACCGTTACATTGCTTGAATCAGAAAGCCAGAGAAGAAAGAATCTCGGTTGGTACTGCTGTGAATACCATTGCCATCCCCTACCTCAAGCCACACCCTATCTCCTCTGGTCAAAACAAGAACTGCTGAATTACTGGACTGGTGATAATGGTTGTGGTGGTTGTCATACGCTGTAAAGATTAAGGCCGAGTTATGTTTCAGTTGTACGAAAGGATTCCTAGATGATAGCATTCTTTGCACGCTGGTCGTGAAGAAGTAGGCCCCGGGTATCAGGCAGGTAAACAATCCCGTTTGCGAGTCGTACCCACCGCCCAGATTCGTCATGATGTTGTCAAAGATGATGACTTGATCTTCACTATATCCTGAAACCGGTGACGTGATGTAAGCGGTGAATGCGACGGCAGAGGGCGGTGTTGGTGTGACAAGGGTAGCATCTCCTGGCTGGCCCTTTTGCCCCTTTCCACCAAGCGGACCTAGCGGTCCCTGGATCCCTGGCTCCCCCTTGTCACCTTTCTGCCTCTCACCGATGTCTCCGTTGCGACCTGCGAGTCCCTGCTTCCCTGGAGGTCCCAACATCCCTGGCTCGCCTCGATCTCCCTTCCGTCCCTGGACACCGGTCTCTCCCGTGGGTCCAGGAAGGCCTAACCCAGGGTCACCTTTGGGACCAAGAAGTCCTTGGATCCCGTTTCCACCTGGATTTCCTGGGATTCCAGGAACACCTGGTGTTCCGGCCGGGCCTTGGAAGCAAGCACTGCAACAGTTTGAGTCTGTGGGCTCTTCTTGAGCGACACAATGGTTACTTGAAAGCCAAAGCAACAAAATCACCAGAGGTAGCAGCTGCAGCAGACCAGTGGGTTTTCTTTGCTCCTGAAAAAGCCGGGGAATAATTAAAAAAGAAATTGAATAAAACGAGAAATAATTGAAAGGGGCACAGTCCCCGTGGACTGGAGTTGGTATATCACCGTAAACCCCCACTCTCATTTTTTTTAACAGGGTTGATTAGGCCCAAGGAACAAGCTGAAGATTTGAACTGAAACCACCAGACTGCTGATTATGATTTCTGTCCGTGAACATGGTCAGTACAGTGTAAGCAAGACACGTTTAAATTACATCATGTAGATTGTTTTTCATGTTATTACAGCTATAGTGCATATACCGCGCTGGAAATAGACTAACAGTCATGTGGCTGCTAAGGGCGATTTCTAAAGGTTACATAACACTTTATTTTGAATGAAACTACATGTACACACACATGTTCACGTTGGCGGGCGAAATCTTTGAAAATTAATTTCTCAATTGATTACACTGAAAAAAAAGTTATTGCACTACATGAACATGAACTGTCAAAAGTTGAGAGTGATGAAGATTTGGCAGGTTGTAGTACAGAACAGAGGAGGTCAACAAGGGAACAACTTACATTGTGACAATTAAATCAACAAAGATGATCAGGCCTGTCTTTATGACAACTCAAATACAGACTCTGACTCTGAATTCGAGTAAACTTGAATGATTGTCATGGAGTTTCATCAGAATCAAAAGTGATATACAGGCATCACAATTTTTAAGTTAATAAATGTTCATAATTATTAAGCTCATTTCGGAGGGTTTGGTGATTAATTAAATCAGATAAGCCCTATTGCAGTATGTAGAAAGAACTTAAGTTCCATCTGGTTGCAAAATATACTATATTTATTACATTTATAAAGGTATAGGTTTTCCCGGCCAAGTTAGCAGATTTGGCGGCCAAATTGGTGACCAATCACTCATTTTCGCACGAATTTGAATGCACGTTGAGATCAACATTCAATTAGCTAAAAACATCAATCAATTTAACATTTGGAGCATGCGATTTCACATTTTAACCATGCAATTTTAACAACAGGGCATTCAAATAAAAATTGTACAAACGAGCATCCAAATTCGCCGGAGCTTCCAGCTGTGTAAGTTTGGTCATTCAAATTCACCACTAGGCAGGCATTTGTGAAAAGTAAGCAAATGAATTCGAAATAGGTTTATGTCATTACGTTGTTTGTTAGAATTAGATGGAGTGCCCTTGTTCCAATTTGGAAGTGTGGATATAAAAATCTGTCTCCAACAAAATTCTGCCAATACTCTGATCACCGTGCACACTGTTAGCTTGAAGCACTAGAAATATCAACATGGCAGCTCATGGGCGTTATATGAGAATTTCAAATGTAGATGCTTGGCACGGCAAGAGATCGATGGCTAACAGACCTGCACCAGGAGACAGTATCATTCCAAAATAAAGAGAGACAAAAAGGGACTCTAAGATAATTAAACATCTAAAAAGTTTAAGAGATATAAACAAATATATGACCAAGATCACAATTGAAAACAGAAGATCCACTGAAGTTTACTGTTGCCTATAGGTTTATTATTTCATATATATACATATATGTTTATTGACGCCCCCTTTTTGTTTAATTTGTTTACATTTTTACTTCTTTAGAAGAAAGAGACAGATAGTAGACACTTTGAAACAAATGAAACGGAAAAGCAGAAAAAAAAGGTGGAAGAAATTAAAAGACTCGCGTTGTATGCCTTCGTTTTATTTTTTTTTTAAATGCAAAAAGTGCTAAATAGAATGCACGGAAATGTAAAAAGAAATCAAAGAATCTCACGCAAATAACCCTTGATCAAACCGATTGCTAAATTGAATGATCACTTAAACCGACTGACATAACTTCAATTTAGGATGTGTTAAACATGAAAATGTCAGGTATTTAAACGAATTTGACCGCCTGAAATCTAATACGAACTACGGGAATGACAGCAGGGCGCTATACCCGCTTCAAATTGGCCACCATCAAGATGAATTCGAATGCTATTTTTGCAAAATTGGCCGGGAAAACCTATATAAGAATACCAGCAGTAGCAAGAAGACAAGAAGACCAAAAAATACTGAATTGTTTTCCCATGAAAACTCACATTTTCTGTGCAGCAAATTTATGGAAATACATGTGCACTTAATTTTATAACAGATATGTAAGCCATTTGTAGGTATCTCTGTCATGATCTAATAGTTACAGTTTCATGAAAATAAAACCTGCCAATTATAGTACAAGGAAACAACCATGGCTTTCAGAAAATTCAGCCCTCCAAAATGGACATGTTCTTTTAAGATTACACATTCGACTTCTTTACCAATTTTAATACATTTTCACCTCAACCATCAACCTGTAGAATGTGGCCATTGGCAACTCAAAAGCTAATTTGAAATGAACCTTCTACACCAGCCCCCCCCCCCCCCAAGAAAAACAACTGCCTCCCTTTATATCTGCCCCGGCAGCCTGCAATGCGCTTCATCAAAATAACACGCATGGGTCAGTAGTCTTCGAGTGCAGTTTCAAAAGCAAAGTGAGCAGTTTAAAGGGAATATATACAAGATTTGCAAACATCCAAAAATAAAACTACCAAATATCTATGAAATATTGTACTTGACTGTTAGTGAAGCATACCCTGTAAAACCCATGGCACCTGATTTGCTGTCATTTTCAAGAAAAGTGGTACATGTATTTTGTATCAATTTCCAACGCTGGTCGAAAAAACTGTGTTCCGCCAACTACTGCCCCCAATTTTCCATATTTAGTTAGTCGACATTTTGATTGCAATCGATTGCACACCTTTGAACGGGTATATGCCAGCTGGACTGTGTCCCTGACCATACAATTCCCTGGCGTCTATAAATTGCTGTGTTTCATTTAAAGATGTGTCAGGGAACCAGACTACAAGAAAATGATTGTTTCTTGGGTTTTCCAGCATCTATGAACACACAACTTCATACAAGTATAAAATACTTAACCTCCCCGCCCCCCCCCCCCAATACAGCTCTTCTGAAAATTACAGGAAAAGCTATGTTGTACATTCCCTTTTATGAGCTTATGACATGCAATGACATGTTGGCCACACTAGGCAGGTGGCCTCAATACAGTGTTTAGCCAAATACAGGTGAAATAATTGTAACCTTTTGAAAGTATTTAATGCTGGGATGCCATAGCAGATATCAAGCAAGTGTTTTATGGAGTAAAATAAAGTTTGTTGTTATTGTTTGATAGAACATGCCCCAAATTCCACATTAAGCTATTACCTACAAAAGTCTATCATACTTTTCTGACATCTATACACATGTAGGAAAGAAAAATCATAGTGGCGATTAGTCCCTTGAGATGGTCCAAATCTGTGAAATTTCAGCCCCTGGCTCATGGACTATATCCGGTCGCAAACACTGACGTCAATATTTGCGTAAAACATATTATCACGACTTGTCTTGCTCTCGGTCGCAAACTTTTTGTTGGAAAATGTTTTAGCAAGCTAGATAGTCACGAAGTCTGGGAACCAGACAAATGTGTCACGTGACATATGGCTGACCTAACTGTAGACTGTGCAAACCCACCCCAGCCAATTACCGACACGGGATCAAGCCTACAGGTTAACCTCAGTGTATCGACATAACGTGTCAACATGCCTAGCTTGCTGGGAAAAAATTGCGACCGCTATTTGCCAACGGAGAGCGAAACGTGAAATTGTTGACACGAATATTAAAGTCCATATTCGCGATTTGGGGAATGTCGTGAACATTGACGTCAGTATTCTTGATGTCCCTTCAAAGCCACCATAAATATGGCTGAAAAGAAATGTATGAAATCCTCACATATGATGTCGATAAATTTTGCAACTCGTGGTAAATGAGTTACACATGCTCTGTTAACAGAAATGGCTCCGAACATGAACAGCAATACATGTATACCGTTACAATAGTGCATGGGCAAACAAAATCCTTGGGATTTTTTTTTTTTTACCTTTTGCAGCTGTTGACCAAAAAGGTATTTACGAATGGGAATGATAGTTTAATGAGTAGGTAGTTATAAGCGTTTTGTCACCAACAATGACCCAAGCCGAAGGCGAGCGCCATTATCAGCGACAAGGCATCTACATGTATTTGGTTTTAAACCAAACACCAATACAATTACACTATTATTCTCTTAACTGGGTATTCAGCCGAGTGACGTATGGTATCAAACGTACCCCCACCCGCTTTTCAAATGTACAAGTTTGGAAAAATTAAGGATTCTTACTTCCCAGTCGTTTACACAAATATAATGCCCTTGTTAATAGTCAGAGGACTCGGGTATGTCTTATACAGTTTCGGGTACAATCCCTGAAAATTCCAGGGGTTATTACAGGGAAAAAAGCAAAATCCACTTGATGCACCCCGACCAGGCAGAGTGTTTTGGGAAAATTTATGCCGAAATGAAGATGTTCAACGGAACGACTTTTTTGTGGCCGAGTATGTGATAACATTTAAAAGCAAAGTATTATTTTTAACCTTTTTTGCGGATGGAACAACAGGTTTTGATAACAATTTAGCAAGAGACTCAAGCCCGCAGAGCTGCATTGCATCTGCATAATTATGAGGCATAGCGCTCTGCCAAAATGGTTCCGCACGCACGTTTTTGCAGGTGTTCCAGAGTTTTTTCTGGGCAGCAGTAATTGAGGAAGACCAGGCAACATCAGCATATTCAACAGCAGGCCTCACATAACTTTTATGAAATGATATGAGCTCATCAACATTGAATCCAAACCACTTAAGCAGGCGGAGCATATACAATTTTTGATTGGCTTTCTTGGAACTTTCATTGATATTTTTCTCCAATCGGAGGTCGTTCTGTAGCCAGACTCCAAGTATCTTTGCCTCGGATACAAAGTTCAGAGGGTTCCCTCAATGCTCTTTTCATGTGGTGGGGGATTAGTTTTAAAACATGTTTGGATGACTTGGCACTTGGAGAATTGCAACACATATCCGACTCTAGTGGTCTCTCTAGCAGAAGTGATGGAACAGATTTTGATAAAAATGGAGATAACTAAAAGCAAAGACAACTTTAATTAAAAGCCATTTTGTGTCCCTAAAATTAGAAAACAGAACTGGGGGGTCTATTCTTCGAAGCTCTTTTTAAAGGGGACAAACATACTGATTTGGCCCTGAAGGGTAAGAATTCTGATTTGACATGTAAACATTCTACCTAGCTTCGTGCACAAATATTTAATAAAAAGTAGCACCACAATTGCCTATTACAGCTGGATTTTTTAATTCTACAGGCAAAGTAGAAAAGTGCATTTATCGAAATCCCGATATTACATCAAGTGCCCACTTTTTAAAAATCACGGCCCGCCTTTGAAAGGGTCGAAAAATTGGCATCAAGTAGTTTTGCACGCACTTGTAGCCAAAAATGATCATGAGTTCCAAAGATTGTACCCTAGTATGCATATGGGCCCACAAGGCCCATTGACTGTGAATAGGAATGCCAAAATGATCGATGTTTACTTTTGCAAAGAAAATGGGGCCATTTTCGGAATTCACTTCAAACAAAATGTGTTATCCAGAAGTCTTACCCGTGTTGCCATCTGTGTCGTAACAGATGCTTAATCGATGAACAGCAAGGGCAAGCCAAGTCTGAAGGATATCCAGAACAATTGCCTCTTCTTGAAAATAAATCTTCTCAAGCAGTGACTTAATTGCTGCACAAAAAGATCACCGATCAAAAAATGAATAAAAACGTATTTGCAACTGTACGGAGCTACATCTATCTCTGTTTCGCAGAAGAAAATAACACTTATTTAATCGAAGGCACTGCAGGCTTGAGGCAATGGAAGTACAGTCCGCACTCCGTGTCGCTTGTCTTGTCAATGAGACACCCCGGTCAAGTTTTCTTTATGTGTTGATGTAAATACCGAAATAATACGGATCTTTCAAAAAGATATTTTTAGCGTCGGAAGCGACACATTGGCGCCTTTCCATGAATCATAGGAGCGTGTGTTGTAATGTTGTTGGGACTGAATGTTATTGGGAATGCCTCTATGTTGCTCGTGATGTTTCTGGCATTGGCACATCTGCTTGGAAGGAAACCAGACGGATTAGGTGGATTAAATGGATTAGGTGGATTTGGATGGACTACGCTTGGCAGCAGCTCACTCCCTTCAAGCACGCAAGCCCTTGCAAATATATTCTCAAAACACACAAAAGTTAAATAGGATATTCTAAGTCATGACACAGGAAAACCAAAAAGTTCAGACTAGACTCGTTCGAGTCGGACGTTTGGCTTTGCAACACATACGATTCTAGTGTTATTTGTTATTTTTCTTTTATTTAGTGTAGGGGTATATAAGCAGGAGAGTCTGGAATAAGTACATCTTAATGGGATACAGTCCCTCTGTACATTAAGGAATACAAACCACACAAAATCTTTGAGACAATGACAATACATCTATTTCTTGCAGAGACCACCGTAATAGACCATTATCATGTTGCGGCCATCTTGATGTGTTCCCATTCAGATCAACTTAACCAAAGCGAGGCTGGAAGGACAAATTGTCTTGTTCCTTTTTTAACAAAAGAAACATTATCATTCAGTTCTTTTATTGGATACAGAGAACATGACCGAAATGGTGGCAGCATGATAAAGGTCTGTACCGATGTGTTTGGCATGCAGGCAGAGTCCATCTCTCATTCACTGATGTGATCAGCCATCGTGGCACGAGTGTGTGGTGAAACTAACAAAAGAGCGGCTGATAATGTCGCTGCGTAAGTGCATAAGATATCAACTAGATGAATGTGGGAATAACTATCATTAAAGGTGCACATCCATTTTTTGTATCGTTTTAATGCTCACCATCTTTCAAACGTCTGAGACAAGAGATCTACACAATGTCTTCAATTTAGAAACAAACGCTGAAAACCCCCATTTATTTTCATATGACGCGGAATCGATATTGACCTTGTCTGGGTATTCAGCCGAGTGACGTATGGTATCAAACGCGTCCCCTCCCCGCTTTTCAAATGTACAAGTTTGGAAAATTTAAGGATTCTTACTTCCCAGTCGTTTACCCAAATATAATGCCCTTGTTAATAGTCAGAGGACTCGGGTATGTCTTATACAGTTTTGGGTACAATCCCTGAAAATTCCAGGGGTTATTAGAGGGGAAAAAACAAAATCCACTTGATGCACCCCGACCAGGCAGAGTGTTTTGGGGATATTTTATGCCAAAATGAAGATGTTCAACGTAATGACTTTTTTGTGGCCGAGTATGCGATAAAATTTAAAAGCAAAGGTTTATTTTTAACCTTTTTTGCGAATGGAACAACAGGTTTTGATAACAATTTAGCAAGAGACTCAAACCCGCAGAGCTGCATTGCATCTGCATAATTATGAGGCATAGCGCTCTGCCAAAATGGTTCTGCACGCACGTTTTTGCAGCTGTTCCAGAGTTTTTTTCTGGGCAGCAGTAATTGAGGAAGACCAGGCAACATCAGCATATTCAACAGCAGGCCTCACATAACTTTTATGAAATGATATGAGCTCATCAACATTGAATCCAAACCACTTAAGCAGGCGGAGCATATACAATTTTTTTGGAACTTTGGCTTTCTTGGAACTTTCATTGATATTTTTCTCCAATCGAAGGTCGTTCTGTAGCCAGACTCCAAGTATCTTTGCCTCAGATACAAAGTTCAGAGGGTTCCCTCAATGCTCGACTCGGCATGTGGTGGGGGTTTAGTTTTGAAACATGTTTGGATGACTTGGCACTTGGAGAAGTGATGGAACAGATTTTGATAAAAATGGGGATAACTAAAAGCAAAGACAACTTTAATTAAAAGCCATTTTGTGTCCCTAAACTTAGAAAACAGAACTGGGAGGTCTATTCTTCGAAGCTCCTTTTAAAGGGGACAAACATAATGATTTGGCCCTGAAGGGTAAGAATTCTGATTTGACATGTAAACATTCTACCTAGCTTCGTGCACAAATATTTAATAAAAAGTAGCACCACAATCGCCTATAACAGCTGGATTTTTTAATTCTACAGGCAGAGTAGAAAAAGTGCATTTATCGAAATCCCGATATTACATCAAGTGCCCACTTTTTTAAAATCACGGCCCGCCTTAATTGGCATCAAGTAGTTTTGCACGCACTTGTAGCCAAAAAAGATCATGAGTTCTAACGATTGTACCCAAGTATGCATATGGCCCCCCCCCCCCCAAAGCCCACTGACTGTGGATAGGAATGCCAAAATGATCGATGTTTACTTTTGCAAAGAAAATGGGGCCATTTTCGGAATTCACTTCAAACAAAATGTGTTATCCAGAAGTCTTACCCGTGTTGCCATCTGTGTCGTAACAGATGCTTAATCGATGAACAGCAAGGGCAAGCCAAGTCTGAAGGATATCCAGAACAATTGCCTCTTCTTGAAAAAAAATATTCTCAAGCAGTGACTTAATTGCTGCACAAAAAGATCACCGATCAAAAAATGAATAAAAACGTATTTGCAACTGTACGGAGCTACATCTATCTCTGTTTCACAGAAGAAAATAACACTTATTTAATCGAATGCATTGCAGGCTTGAGGCAATGGAAGTACAGCCCGCACTCCGTGTCGCTTGTCTTGTCAATGAGACACCCGGGTCAAGTTTTCTTTATGTGTTGATGTAAATACCGAAATAATACGGATCTTTCAAAAAGATATTTTTAGCGTCGGAAGCGACACATTGGCGCCTTTCCATGAATCATAGGAGCGTGTGTTGTAATGTTGTTGGGACTGAATGTTATTGGGAATGCCTCTATGTTGCTCGTGATGTTTCTGGCATTGGCACATCTGCTTGGAAGGAAACCAGATGGATTAGGTGGATTATATGGATTAGGTGGATTTGGATGGACTACGCTTGGGCAGCAGCTCACTCCCTTCAAGCACGCAAGCCCTTGCAAATATATTCTCAAAACACACAAAAGTTAAATAGGATATTCTACGTCATGACACAGGAAAACCAAAAAGTTCAGACTAGACTCGTTCGAGTCGGACGTTTGGCTTTGCAACACATACGATTCTAGTGTTATTTGTTATTTTTCTTTTATTTAGTGTAGGGGTATATAAGCAGGAGAGTCTGGAATAAGTACATCTTAATGGGATACAGTCCCTCTGTACATAAAGGAATACAAACCACACAAACTCTTTGAGACAATGACAATACATCTATTTCTTGCAGAGACCACCGTAATAGACCATTATCATGTTGCGGCCATCTTGATGTGTTCCCATTCAGATCAACTTAACCAAAGCGAGGCTGGAAGGACAAATTGTCTGGTTCCTTTTTTAACAAAAGAAACATTATCATTCAGTTCTTTTATTGGATACAGAGAACATGACTGAAATGGTGGCAGCATGATAAAGGTCTGTACCGATGTGTTTGGCATGCAGGCAGAGTCCATCTCTCATTCACTGATGTGATCAGCCATCGTGGCACGAGTGTGTGGTGAAACTAACAAAAGAGCGGCTGATAATGTCGCTGCGTAAGTGCATAAGATATCAACTTGATGAATGTGGGAATAACTATCATTAAAGGTGCACATCCATTTTTTGTATCGTTTTAATTCTCACCATCTTTCAAATGTCTCAGACAGGAGATCTACACAATGTCTTCAATTTAGAGACAAACGCTGAAAACCCCCATTTATTTTCATATGACGCGGAATCGATATTGACCTTGTCTGGGTATTCAGCCGAGTGACGTATGGTATCAAACGCGCCCCTCCCCGCTTTTCAAATGTACAAGTTTGGAAAATTTAAGGATTCTTACTTCCCAGTCGTTTACATAAATATAATGCCCTTGTTAAAAGTCAGAGGACTCGGGTATGTCCTATACAGTTTGGGGTACAATCCCTGAAAATTCCAGGGGTTATTAGAGGGGAAAAAAAACAAAATCCACTTGATGCACCCCGACCAGGCAGAGTGTTTTGGGGATATTTTATGCCAAAATGAAGATGTTCAACGGAACGACTTTTTTGTGGCCGAGTATGTGATAAAATTTAAAAGCAAAGTTTTATTTTAAATTTTTTTTGCGGATGGAACACCAAGGTTTGATAACAATTTAGCAAGAGACTCAAACCCGCAGAGCTGCATTGCATCTGCATAATTATGAGGCATAGCGATCTGCCAAAATGGTTCTGCACGCACGTTTTTGCAGCTGCTCCAAAGTTTTTTTTCTGGGCAGCAGTAATTGAGGAAGACTTGGCACTTGGAGAATTGCAACACATATCCGACTCTAGTGGTCTCTATAGCAGAATGATGGAACAGATTTTGATAAAAAATGGGGATAACTAAAAGCAAAGACAACTTTAATTAAAAGCCATTTTGTGTCCCTAAAATTAGAAAACAGAACTGGGAGGTCTATTCTTCGAAGCTCCTTTTAAAGGGGACAATCATAATGATTTGGCCCTGAAGGGTAAGAATTCTGATTTGACATGTAAACATTCTACCTAGCTTCGTGCACAAATATTTAATAAAAAGTAGCACCACAATTGCCTATTACAGCTGGATTTTTTAATTCTACAGGCAAAGTAGAAAAGTGCATTTATCGAATCCCGATATTACATCAAGTGCCCACTTTTTTAAAATCACGGCCCGCCTTTGAAAGGGTCGAAAAATTGGCATCAAGTAGTTTTGCACGCACTTGTAGCCAAAAAAGATCATGAGTTCTAACGATTGTACCCAAGTATGCATATGGCCCCCCCCCCCAAAAAAAAGCCCACTGACTGTGGATAGGAATGCCAAAATGATCGATGTTTACTTTTGCAAAGAAAATGGGGCCATTTTCGGAATTCACTTCAAACAAAATTTATCCAGAAGTCTTACCCGTGTTGCCATCTGTGTCGTAACAGATGCTTAATCGATGAACAGCCAGGGCAAGCCAAGTCTGAAGGATATCCAGAACAATTGCCTGTTCTTGAAAATAAATCTTCTCAAGCAGTGACTTAATTGCTGCACAAAAAGATCACCTATCAAAAAATGAATAAAAACGTATTTGCAACTGTACGGAGCTACATCGATCTCTGTTTCACAGAAGAAAATAACATTCATTTAATCGAATGCATTGCAGGCTTGAGGCAATGGAAGTACAGCCCGCACTCCGTGTCGCTTGTCTTGTCAATGAGACACCGGGGTCAAGTTTTCTTTATGTGTTGCTTTAAATACGGCACTACAGATCTTCCAAAAAAAGATATTTTTAGCGTCGGAAGCAACTCATTATTGGCACCTTTTCATGAATCATTAGGAGCGAGCGTCAGTTGTTGGTACTGAATGTGATTAGGAATGCGTGAATGTTGCTCGTGATGTTTTTTTTTTTTTTTTTGCGTCGGCACATCTGCTTGGAAGGAAACCAGATGGATTGCAGGTGGATTAGCTGGATTTAGTTGGATTATGTTTGGACAGGGGTTCACTCAAATCAAGCACGCAAGCCCTTGCAGTCTCTCAAAACACACAAAAGTTAAATAGGATGTTCTATGTCATGACACTGGAAAACCAAAAACTTCACACAATGTCTCTGTATATTGTTATTTTTCTTTTATTCAGTGTAGGGGTATATAAGGGTATATGTCTGGAATTAGTACATCTTAATGGGATTCATTCCCTCTGTGCAGTAAGGAAAACAAAAGACACAAGCTCGAAATCTTTGATATAGTGTCATGACATTTATTTCTTGAAGAGACCACCATAATAGCGATGGGTTTGGTAGGCAAAGTCCACGTCATTCACTGATGTGATCAGCCATCGTGGCACGAATGTGTAGATAAACTAACCAGTGGCGCAAATTTGTTAGAAGTTGATTTTTTTTCAAAAGAAATTTGCCCAAATGTTTTGGCCGCAGAAAAAAATTGGGGTAACTGCAAATTTTATCCGTAAAACATGATACATGCCATTGTATATATTTTTGCTCCTTCCGTTTCCGTGTTTATCTTTCGAAGATATGAATGTTCATGCGCATAAAGCGTATATCCAGAGGGTGGGGGAAAAGTCCATAATGAAAAAAAATTATATTGTTTGCTTAAATAAAACAAAAACAAATTCATTAGGAGAAACACAATATAATATGCTGAAGAGCAACTTAAGGAAGAACTCCCGCGAGACCTTCGTTTGAACCTCCGATATTAATTTTGAAATGTTGAAGGTAACGGGGTTTCAACAATGCGCCTTTCAACAACAGAGAGTCGATCGATTTCTTTTGACAGTGTGGACATGACAAGAATATTAAACTTTTAAGTAAGATATAAAAAAAGAAATGACCGGAACTAAACTGTCTCTGGTATATCCTTTCAGATTCAGTAACTGCCAAAACTGGAGTGGAAAAATCAATATTTTGTTCAGAGATGACCGACTTTTGAAGCCGGCGCGTCTATTCGTGAAATGTCAAAGAGGTATTTACCAATACACATCAAACACAGTGTTGTTAAATTTAATACCATTGGTATCTAAACAATATTATACGCATCTCTCATCCAATCTCTCATATTGAGACAAGGCTGAGTATGGCAATGAATCAACGTTCATTGCCCAATGTGAAGGTTATCGCGACGACTTTGTAGTGACAATCGGAGGCAGTACTGAGATGATTTAACTGGCGCAGGAGCTCCAGATCAGCTCTGACGAAACATTTTACTCATTTTTCTCAATAAGTGCCATAATATTATTCTGTGTCCATTTTCGTGTTCAATATGATACCATCAGCGATTAATCTTATCACATTTTGCCTCGACTTGTTGGCGGCTGTGACCGTCGTTTCTGCCGGGGAATCGGGCCTAAAATCCTGCCTCCCGAGTCAACGCGAGCATCGAGTGCAAGGCGGGGAACTCCACCGGTTTTACCGGGGACCGCTGCGGGACCACGCGCTCGTCGGCCAGGCCTACCGTAACCACACGGCGCGCTCACACGCATCGTGCGCCGGGGAGTGCCTACGCGACGATGCCTGTAAATCCTTCAATTTCTGCCAAGATGGTGGTCTGTGCCAGCTCAACTTGGCCGTGGTCTCCCGGAACATGAGCGACTTGTTTCCGTCGAATGGCTGTCTTTACTTCGACGAACGACCGCACGGAAGTAAGTAATCCTTTTCAATTATTATCATACTCCACAAAAACAAGTAGTCGCCTCCCTGAACGACAATTTATTGGTTGTGTTTATACAAAGTCTATGGGAATCAGGAATTAATTAATAACTCTTTTCTAAAACAGAATTTATTGAAATATTCCCAATAATTCGTGTTTCAACAAGATGCAATTAATAACCAGACGTCGGTAAAAAGAAAATCGACTTCAAAAAATGTACTCGTGCACTGTGTTGACATGGCAGAGAAAGAGTAAATGGACTTTATCTGTTGTCAATCTCCAGGGTGAATTTTGAAAAGAGTTGCTAAGCAGAAAATATAGGCCGCGTTCGAATGACTGGGCTACGGCTGGAAATACCACACGAGTCTATGGCTGCAGCCGCTTATAGGCGTGTACGTGTGTCATTTCCAAACGTAGCCGGCTTATTGCTCAGCAGTTTTATGTGCTAAGCGAAAATCAGCTGGGAACAAGTGGGCAGAACACAATTTCTTTGGGGAGGGGGCAAAAAAAAAGTGTCCCGAGAAAAAAACATGTCCACAATTCGGCGGCTGTGCGAGTGCGCCCCCCCCCCCCCCGACATCAAAAGCTGGATACGCCACTGTTATTTTTCTGGGCTTGGAAAATGTCTGTGCCTATTGGTTCAATGAGAATGGCCTCTGGTAAGATGCAAAACGTTTTCCCCCAAAGGAGTAGGCCTAACACTAATATCATTATACAAACATCGCGGCGTCAGGACGTCAGACCACAATAGAATGATAGTGGCGTTCCCCGTGCTATTTTCGAGTATCATACCGAAAAGTAGATTCCTTTTTTTTTAAATTTATCACTTTCTTGCAAGACAAAAGTTATTGAATTTCGAAAGAGACATCGACATAGCCCAGGCTCCCCCCCCCCCATTTATTTTTTCACGAGTGACCTTTTTTTCACGCGTGCCCTGTTTTGAATGTCGCACGAACATCGGCAACTGTGCCGCCGTGAAGAATGGAGCGCCACTTTGTCCATGATCGTTCCCTTTGATCAGGAATGGTGTCCTTTCGTGAGAAATGCGCTTTATTTGAAGGTATACGTACGATCATTTTGCATTTACCGAGAAACGTATACCTATCGATTAAATTACTAAAACTTTGCCCAAAGCGAAGATAGGGCTGATCTGTGAAATTGGTGTCGTTTGGAAGAAAACAACAATAATTGAAGATGATTAGTGGGGACGGTATTGTTCAAAGTTGGTTAAATCTGTTTCTGTGCGCCAGTGCAGTATAGACCAGAAAAAAACGTTTGCGTTACTTCACAATACTATTGCTTTATTTCGAAAAATTATTACATTATTTCCAGAAAAAAACAATTATTGTGTTAATTTTTTTTCGCTTTTAAACCTAGCCCGAACCGGCTTCCATATTTATTAAATAATATAACTTAATATCGAGAATTTAAAATATTGCCCTCGCTATCTTTAAAGAACTAGAAATGCTTGACGAGAATGATATACTGTTTGCCGCTTTTTGCATCGGCGGATCCTTATCGGCTGTGTATAATCATTTCCCGATTGCTGATTCAGGGATTGTACCGCGAGAGGGCGTAATTCACACTCAGAAACAAAATTAACTGGGCCACAAAAAAATCTGCCTGACTTTTCTCTCTTTTTTTTTCTTCTCAAAATGTATAACATCTAATAAAGCTGAAACTTCAACAGGTTAGTTATTACGTGACCTTCCTCAGATTTAAGCAATTTGTTGATTCAAACGAAAAACAAATGCACTAAAACAAAACCATCCTTCTACCTTTAGACTTGACAATCGTGAGACCACTTTATGAGCCTTAATCACTCATTTTCGTCCCATTTTGTTTAGAGTGTCTGGAATATGAGACTACAGAGGAATACAAATACAAGTTCTTCGTACTGCCACCTCCCAAGGAAGGCGAGCCCTATCGACTGGACTTCGCTGTGAAAGGGAAAGAAGATGCCATATTCGCTCTCTCTGAAGAGACAAATGAAAACAATCTTTATGACATCGGTAGGTATTATAATATATAATTATAATATGCTAGATGAGGTGGGAAGAGGTTAAAAACAAAATCAGGTATTACTACATCATGTATATCTGGGCACGAGTCAAGCATCTGGCCGCGCCCCGAGCCTTTATCGAAGTACAACACATTTAAAAGTGATAATATTTTTGATAATCGTGTATACATGTATTGGCCCGTTCCCTATAAGAGAACGAAAAGACACATCTTTTAGGGACTTAATACCTAAACATTAATTTGGCTAGGATTATTAAAAGCAGCTGGGAAAGTCAATTTGTGTGTTTGAAATCAACTTAATAGTTTGCAAAGATGCAATGTTGATTATCATCTAGCTTAGTTTTGTGGAAAGAGGGCAGAGTTTGGATTCATGAACGGAACTTGGATCTGGATCTGGATCTGGATCAGTACTGCAAGCAATCTCCCGTTATGGGATGTATAGGTTGCAGGTGTGTATGGCTGGCGGCACTTATAATAAGCTCTGCTTTTATACTGAACAAGTTTAGTTTCAGTAGACTTTCCTTAAATGCATCAAGCGAAGGGGGCTCTCGCGCAGATGCTGGGAAGAGGTTCTATTCTGCTGTAGTTCTCGGCAGGAAGTAGTCCTTTCGACTGTCCTTGCTTGCGGGTTGTCTATAAAGCATATCGAACTTGTAAAACTTGTAAAACATAGGGGTGTGCTTAATAACTACACTACTACCGTATTTTGTATTGATTCCTTTTAATTAATCAGACATAGCTGCTTGGAACAACCAAAGGACAATCATCCGGGCCCGCAAACACAGTGTACATTTTCACGCAAGGGTTGACATACCTGGGATCATGAGTGAACACGAGTACCGCCGACTTTGGCTAACTTACGACAGCTGGACTATCAAGGTGGGTCGCGGCCACGAGGTGGCGCCCTTCATAGAGTACCACGATGATTCACATCGGGTTCATGTCAAGTACATTGGTATAACGTCAGTTTGGTACGATGTTAACTGGATCTTTTACACTTACTGCGACGAATAGAGTCTGTATATTCGATTGAAATCATGGGGGATATAGGAAACTACGGCTATTGAAGGGGGTAAAAATAAATAATAGGCCTATTATGGTACCAGGAGCTACGGTTTCTTGTCAACATTGGAAAGGAGGGGGTCCAGCAGCTTTGCAAATTCGGGCGGGTTGAGGAGGAGGAGGAGGGGTTGGGTGGGGGATGGACTTCAACGGACTCCAGGGGGCGCTGATTAAATAATGTATGCATATAACTACGCGCCATTCATGCCCAAACCCTGCAGTTGCATATAGAAAGGGATGCAGACAAGCACTATGATGGTGCTAAATACCAACAACGGAACTAACATTAAAATGGGGGTGTCGATCATCTTATATCCGGGGAGGGGGGAGGGGCGGGGTAGGGTCCTCCCCTGTTCTAATCTTGGAAATGCATGACTGATTGTTATGAAATTTCATTTGATTTGCTGTAGATGTTGATAATATGCCTACATAAGTGCGGTTCCCAGACCAAACGATTCTGACTATCAAATAAGTTAGGTCAGGTAGCCGCCACGTCTTAAAAAAAAAAGGCAGGATTCTGCCCGTTTCCGAAAATGTCCGAAGTTTACCGAATACCTTTCGTTAACACTCGGATATATTCGCAACAGCTCGGGTACAGTCCGTGCGTAAACAACTTTTATGTACCGACAAAATACCTGTCATGTTTGTTAATAGTTTTTATAATTTTATGTACCAAAAATTCATTACTTGCATTAAAAATTTCCATGCCACGCGAATTAGACCTTATTTGCGAGGAAGCCCTTTTCAATCGTGTTCCCTGAATCTATTTCATAAATTGTTAATTGTTGACTGGGATGGTGCCAGACTATTTTATGATTGGAGTGCGTTCCCAGCCTCACTTTCAATAATTTTTTTAATGTGGCTTACCACAATAGGGTGTGTTTAGTCACAAATTTTAAATTATTCATCAAAGCAGACTGGTAACTTTATATAATTTTTTGGTATAAATTTGGTTTTATTGGTGCTGTTAATGTAATGGATTAACAGGGTTTGTTATTTTGATCTTTCATTTTACAACTATCCTAATAACAACTTAACAAATCTTGCACAGGCTTTTATATAAGGGATAACATTTTTTAACCTGATGATACATGATGACACGCATTCTGGAATGTGTATCCTTGTGGAGTCATTTCTTTGTTCTCGTGTACTAAAGTTTTCGAGTTTGAAAGTGCAGTTTCAAAATGCTCCTATTTTAACCAGAATTAATTTCCTGGGCTGAAATTTGGACTTAATATCCCTTTTATAAAATACTTCAATTTGCGACAAATCAACCCACCTTGGAAATTCCTAGTTTTTGAGTAAAATCCATATATCTATTTCGTGATAACCTTATGGAGACGTATTCATCTATGAAAAAATTGCCCTGTGGAGACGGATACAATCTTTTGTTCCCTATTATGCACGTCTCCACAGGGTACCGTGTACCAGATCAATGTGCATCAAAACCAAAACCTTATTTAAGACTACGCACAGTTTCTTTTAAACAAAGTGATTACATAATATATGTACATGTAGATGTTCGTAATTTACACAGAAAGTTTGTTTCATTATTTTTATCAGTTATCCTTTGTCTAATAATGATGACTTTGATTGGGTATTTTGAAAACGCACATGCTAATGAGTTCTATGCACTAGATTTATGGTTGCTATGCGATGTTTTAGATCGCAAAGTATTAGAGAGTATTAATACGAAAAGGGTCATCCTATATGATGAAGAAAAACAGGTCAACATGGATTGATGTTGTGAGAGCCGAAATTATACCTTCAGTTAGCTTTTTTGTACCTGCTTCTGAAGGCTTTATACATTATGTAAATTTATATCACATTCACACAAAAATTATCTGACAGGGAGCAATGTAATTACACGCGAATCACATTATTGAATTCAGCCGGAAAATTACTTGAAAATCGGCTCACCATGCATGTGCTGAAAACAGTTATTGGGTAACTAGTCCAGCTTCAAATCAAGGTATAGTACTCTTGTTATTTTTTCTTAATAACTAATTCAAAACTTTTGATAACAAAAAGTTTACAAAACGTTTCGTTCACTTTTAGAAAGCTTAATTTCGATTGTGTTGATTGATACTTACTTTGGTTCAGAGTTGTAACGAGTCACTGATTTTTGTGACTCGAGTCGAGTCGAGTCATTTTAAAGAAGTGACTCGAGTCGAGTCGAGTCATTAGGTCAACAAGGTCGAGTCGAGTCGAGTCGAGTCACAGAGTGTGGTCGAGTCGAGTCGAGTCGAGTCAAGTACTTAGCTCGAGTCAATTCGAGTCACAAATATTTGAACACTAAATTACAATAAAAAGCAACAACACAAGAGAGAAAGAATACAAGGCACCAGTCTATTACGGATATCCAAAGACATAAAGTATGCTGTATGGTACCCAACCAACAGTTTCCATTGCTAGCTCACGTCACAGATAAGAAGATGTGAAACTTCGGTCTTATAACTGGTTTGGCTTCGGGTCTAGATTTTGTTGTTCGCTGATCGCTGACAACGTTAAAACCTAATTGCATTATACAAAACTGTTTCTGATTATTTAAAGGTGGGCCCGTCCGTATCCATTTTTTTGTGTGAAATTGGGACATGAATTTAGCTAGCGTTCCACCAAGAACTTCAAAATCGCCCGAAACCAATGATGAAACCACGGATTGAGAAATGCGTTTTAAGTCTCGTTCCGGGTTTAGCATTACATGCTATAGAACCACAAGGTGGGAGTCCGCGACACGGTGTATGTTTGTTGTTTCATTATGGAGGAAGGAAACAGACTGCCACTGTATATAAACGTACATTATTCGCGAACATTAACGTGACGTGAACAAAAACTGGCAACGCGAACGGCGCAGCGTAAGTCATTGCAAATATTTTTCGCAAGTAAGTTTTGCTTTTATTTTGGGACTCGAGTCTTATTAGCCTTCCTCGAGTCGAGTCGAGTCATTCTGATGAGGGACTCGAGTCGAGTCGAGTCATTTGCTCGCAGTGACTCGAGTCGAGTCGAGTCATTTACCCGTCGGGACTCGAGTCGAGTCGAGTCGCCAAAAAATGTGACTCGAGTCGGACTCGAGTCGAGTCATTGACTCGAGTCATTACAACTCTGCTTTGGTTTACACTAATGAATTTTGGTCTTACTTCTAAAGCAATATGAGTGTTGTTCAGTGTCATGTTAGACTAAAACAGGCGTCTCTTCTGGTTTCCATTGATGTTGTCTTTGTGTTTAAATGATATTGAAATAGACCTCATATTGAAATAGACCATCGATTATGGTGTTAAAGGGAATGTACAACATTTGTTTTTGCTGCAATTTTCAGAAATAAATGGATTTGGAGGAGTATGTTAATTTAGCAAATATTGATAAATGACTTGTTTCACGTTTTGGGCTTGTAGTTGCTGGAAAAACCAAGAAGACCATTTATGTTCTTGTAGTCTGGTTCCCTGACCCCGCTTTAGATGAAACGGAGAATGTATAGCCTTTTGGGAATTGTAAGGTCAGAGAACAGTCTAGCACGCTTGTACCCCTTCACAGTTGTGTAATCAATTGCAAAATAATGCGGAATAACTAATTATTAAAATAAAGGAGCAGTTTTTGAAAAAAAATAGCCAGTTTTCTCCAACGCTGTTCGGCCGACCAGCGTTGGAAAAATATCGGTTTTCTTGAAAATGAATGCACACCAGGAGCTACGATTTTCAAAATGCTTTAGATTGTCATTCTCTAACAATCCAGTGAGGTATTGTGTGATAATTTTATCATTTCATTTTGTGATGTTTGCAAAAGTTGTATCTTCCCTTTAATATAGGTTCCTTTAATGTCAGAACTTTGCTCACTTAATGTTGTATGTGATGCTTAAGTAACATGGTTGCACTTGCTTCTAAAATTACTCGCTGTTTATTGCAGTAAATGGATATTAGATGTATAGGCTTATATAATAATTTCGTTAGTTGGTAGTGATTTTCTTTATAAGAGAAATGAATCTGACATGGACCTTAATTTTAATAGTCACTGTATTATTGTTGCTCACATACTTAAGTATACTGAGGTGTTATTTTCAAAATCTTTGGGTCTAACAAATTTGTTATAATTACAAATTCTTGCAAAAAAATGAAGAGCATCAAATATGGCATTTAGCCCTATATAGCTTTGTTTGTTAAAAGCATTTGACACCTTGTTTGCGCCCATTGTTTAAAATAAAATGGAGAGGTGAATGTAATCATGGTGAACTTGTTGAACAATTTTGTTTTGGTTAGAATTTATTTGAAATGTCACCGGGCGCACTTTTAATGATGCAGTGTTCGGAAACGTATATGAATGATTTTGAACAGCGCCCCCAAGCATCAAATGATGCCCAGCCCCCCCCCTTCAAATTTGCAACTGCCTGTGATTTTTCTCTGTTGCCCCCAAATTATTTCTTTGTCCCTCACTTTCCCCCAAATTGTAGGCGCCGCCATTGCCCTGTGGTATTGCTTTCAATATCCTGGGATAAAAACCACGAGAAATGCATTTGTACAGTTATTGATGTGAAGATACCACTAGTCTGTAATGCTCCAGTTATATTTCTGGAAGAAACAACACACAGATTTATCATGCGTTTTTACTAATCAAATTCAAACAAATTTACTAAAAAGTGGTGCGATAGATTGTATTATGATTTTAGAGAGTACCGTAACCAAGCAAGAACGCATACCTATTATGTACATGTGCTAATTCTGCCTTCAGAATAGCAGAAAATCAGATGGGACGTTTTTGAAAGTTCAATTTTTTTCTGCTTTCCTGCCTTTCTGCTACCAGAAAACTGAAGCAGAAGTTACGTTAAATCACATCTACTTTTCTGCTTGTTTGCTACCTGAAAAATACATTTTACTTTCCTGCGTAATTGCTAGCGACAAAAGTGACAAGCTCTTGCTCGAGGAGCAGAAAATCAGATCGAATGTTTTCGATGTTTCCATCTTCTACATTTTTGCCGCCTATTATGTTGTGGATTTCACGTTGTTATGACGTTGAAGTTAGGTATTTCACAACGTTTCTGTGATTTTCTAATCATGACGTTGTGGTGACGTTGTATGTGAGTGTTTTCATAACGTTGTTGTTATGTTGTTAATGTCACGTTGTCATGACGTTGTAGTTTAGTATTTTTACAACGTTGCTGCGAGATGACGTCGTGATGATGTTGAATATTAAGGTATTATCATAACGCTGTCAGTTGTTAAGTTGTGAATATTACGTTGTCATGACATTGTAGTTTGGTATTTTCACAACGTTGCTGTGGTGTTAAACGCGACGCTGTGATGACGATGTATGAAGGGATTATTATGACGTTGTTGTTATGTTGTAAATATTACGTTGTCATAACATTGTATAGTTTGGTATGTTCACAGCGTTACTGTTTTGTTGTGATCCTTATTTTGTATAGGTGCTTTGACAAAGTTGCAATTATTTTGTGAACATTTCTTTGCAACTGTACGGAGCTAAATCTCTATCTCTGCTTCTATATAAGAAAATGACATTAAATCAAATGCACTGCAGGCTTGAGGCTATTGAAGTTCAGTGCGCACTCCGTGTCGGATGTCTTGTCAACGAGACAACGGGGTAAAGTTTTCTTTATTTGTGCTTTAAATACGGAAATAATACGGATCTTCCAAAAAGTTATTTTTAGCGTCGGAAGCGACACGTTGGCGCCAATTCATGAATCATAAGGAGCGTATGTTGTAATGTTGTTGGGACTGAATGTTATTGGGAATGCGTGTATATTGCTCGTGCATGTGTCACGGTTGCTTTAAAACTTAGGCGATATTTCGCCACCCCCCTTGATTTTTGGTTTATCCCATGTTTACATATTCATTTATTTCGTTGACGTAGATCACTCAACTATAGCTACTTCTTTTGCTATTTTAATTTGACAAAGCGCCCTCTATAGATTTTCATTTTGAATTTCGCGGGCTTTGAGCGTCATTCTGTTCTTGGATAACTCAGTACACATATTTTTTATTCTTCTCCAATTCACAGGTATGACCAAGGTTGATTGTATGGATTAGGTGGATTTGGGTGGATTATGTTTGGGCAGGGGCTCACTCAAATCAAGCACGCAAGCCCTTGCAATTTCTCAAAACACACAAAAGTTAAACAGGATATTGTTATTCATGACACTGGAAACCAAAAAGTTCACACTAGTTATTTCGGTTGTGTAAGAATCAAACAGTTGTGTAGTGTGTACTATATGAACCTAGCAACCCGCTGTGTATAAAAACTGTTGTTTACACAACTTGTGTAAAATATTACACAACTTGTTCATTATTTTTTTTCACAACTGGTTGCTAGTTTCATATAGTACACAACCGAAATAACAGTGTAGACTCGTTTGTAGTAGGACGTTTTGCTTTGAAACACATGCGATTCTGGTGGTCTCTCTACATTGTTATTTTCATTTATTTATAGAAGGGGTATAAGCAGAATATGTCCACATCATTCACTGATGTGATTTGCCATCGCGGTACGAATGTGCGGATAAAACTAACATCGCTCTGCGTCCGAATGTATGTATTGCATGCGTATGATACAAACTGGATGAATGTGGGAAAACTAACATTAAACTTGCACATTTATGTTTCAGATTGTTTTAATACTCACCATCTTCCAAAGGTCTGAGACAGTGTCTTCAATTTGCGTTGAACCCCCCCATTTATTTTCATATGACGCGGAAGCAATATTAGGCCTTTTCTATACGTATTTCGAAGAATCGAATTTTGAGCCCAATTGTAACTGCGAAATCTACAAAACATGATACATGTATATCTTTTTTTTTCTTTCTTTTTTTGTGCTTCTTCCGTTTCTGTGTACATCTTTCAAAAATATTAATGTTCATGACCAAAATTTCCATCATTTGAGTCAGTATCGCCTGCTTAAATAATCTTTTCTTTGACTAAAGATTTTTTTTTTATAAATATTGTGGTGAAAGATCTTGATAATAATATTCGTGCTTTACGATATGCATTGATACAGATGTCAGTGAGTATAATTCTCATCCCCCACCTGGTGAAAAAGTGAAGGAAAACCACTGATATACTCATTTTATTAATTCATAAGTGTAATGTACTCTGTATAACTTTAAAAACAAACAATTAAACACGTGTTTTGAATGCATGGAATGTGTTCATGTTGCATGTCATCCGCCATGAAACCAAGAAATCTCACTTTTTTAGTAGGATATTCAACTTTCGTATTGATTTGTGTCTGTTTAAAAACAGTTGACACGGTTGCCTCAGAATTTTTTTAATTATATGCACATTTTGGCTCATGAAACAAACGGTTAAAGGTCAAACAATAAACACAGACATCTAACATAATCCGCACACGTTTAACTTATGGGACTTTTTTTTTTGCAATTTCCTGAAAATAATTCACTACAGGATATTGTTTTGTGCGTTATGGGGCAAATGCAACCCAAAATGAAAGCATATATTCAGAGGGTTGACCAAGTCCAAAATAGGGGGTGGGGAGTACTTTTGTTTGCTTAAACAAAACATACAAATTCGTTAGGAGAAACACAAAATAATGTTGAAGAGCACCTTTAAGGAAAAACCCCGCGAGACCTTCGTTTGACCACCGATATTAATTTTGAAATGTTGTAGGAAACGGAGTGTTAACAATGTGCCTTTCAACGACGGAAAGTCGATCAATTTCTTTTGACAGCGTAGGCATGCCCAGAATATTAAACTATTAAGTCAGATATCAAAAACATGCAATGACCACAGGGGCGGATTCAGGAATGTTTGCGGGGGGGGGGGGGGTCATTATCAAATCAGTGCTGAAATGTAGACAGGGTTTTTTTTCTCCGGACACTTGGCGTCCGTAAATCAATAGGGGGAGTTCGTACCATACTTTCAATGGGGGCGTGGTTAAAATCCAACAATCATCAACACTTAATTACAAAATAGTGTAGAAATACCCCCGTTTACCCAGCTGGCTCTGCAATATTTTGTGTGTGTGACGTTGGGTGGGTGTGTGGGTGTGTACAGGCATTACATTCACTGTGTGGACTTCCGAACAAAAGATGTCCACATAAACCAGGTAGAGGAGACACTGTGCGGACTTGGGCAAGTCCACACAGTGTTTCCCCATTTCTGGAAAACAGGTTTAGAGGCATTTTTGGGTTAGGTTTATCTGTAGCAGAATGAAGAGAAACACTAAAGGGAATCATAGACAAAAAATTGGGTTGAAAGAGTTTTCACAGTTTGAGAAAAATGATTTTTTTCCCTGGTTTTTCTTAACTACACGAAAGCAATGGAAAGTCCACACTTGGTATGTAACGTAAACTTGGGTGTGTGTGTGTGTGTGTCAGTGCTGGAATTTACTACCTTACGGAGACATGCACACAATAGGGAACAAAATATTGTATTCGTCTCCACAAGAACATTTCTATAGATGAATACGTCTCCACAAGAATTTCACAAAATAGATATATGGATTTTACTCAAAAACTAGGAATTTCCAAGGTAGGTTGATTCGTCGCAAATGGAAGAGTTTTAGAAAAGGGATATTTAGTCCAAATTTCAGCCCAGGAAATTAATTCTGGTTAAAATAAGAGCATTTTGAAACTTCAATTTCAAACTCGAGAACTTTACTACACGAGAACAAAGAAATGTCTCCACAAGAATACAAATTCCAGAATCACGGAGCAGGGGGGTTCACTTTATTTTTAATTTCTCAAAACACACACAATTTAAACAGGATATTCTCATTCATGACTCTGAAATACAAAAAAGTTCACAATAAACTTGTTTCGAGTAGGACGTTTGGCTTTGAAACACATACGATTCTGGCGGTCTCTCTTTGTTCTTACTTTCTTTAATCGATAGTAAGGGTACAAACAGAAGTGTCTGGAATGCGTACATCTGAATGGATCCATTCCCTCTCTACAGTAAGGAACACAAACCAGACAAACTAAAAATCTTTGATAAAATGTCATGACTTTTATATCTTGAAAAGACAGCCATAATTCTGGTGGGTTTGGCATGCAAAGTAGACCTCATTCACTGACGTGATTTGCCATCGCGGCACGACTGTGTGGATAAAACGGGTGCATACCTATGTTCCCTAATACCTATGCTCCCCACCCCTAACGCTAACCCTAACCCTAACCCTAAGGATTTTGGGGAACATAGGTATTGGGAAGCATAGGTATTGGGGAACATTGAGTACACCACGATAAAACTAACAGCGCTGATAATGGAGACTCGCTCTGCGTCAGAATGTATGTTGCATGCGTATGATACAAACTGGATCATGGGAAAACTACCATTTAGGCCTAACTTGTCTATTCATGTTTTAGATGTTTTAATACTAACCATCTTCCAAAGGTCTGAGACAGGAGATCTACATAATGTCTTCAATTTGCGTTGAAATCCCCCATTTATTTCCATACGTCGCGGAAGCAATATTGGGCCTTTTCTATACGTATTTCGAAGAATCGAATTTTGAGCCAAATTGTAACTGCGAGTTTATCCACAAAACACAATATCTATTTTGGTTTTTGCTTCTTCCGTTTCTGTTTATATCTTTCGATGATATGAATATTCATGACCAAAAAATTCTTCATTTGAGCCTTGCCAGCTGAAATAATCCTTTTTTTTACTAAAGTTTTTTTTACATATAAATATTGTGGTGAAAGATCTTGATAATAATATTCGTGCTTTACGATATGCATTGATACAGATGTCAGTGAGTATAATTCTCATCCCCCACCTGGTGAAAAAGTAAAGGAATTTACTCATTTTATAGTGTAATGTAAACTGTGTAACTTTAAAAACAAAAATTAAACACGTGTTTTGACTGCATGGAATGTGTTCATTTTGCATGTCATCCGCAATGAAACCAAGAATTATCACCTTTTTTAAGTAAGATATTCAACGTTCGTATTGATTTGTGTCTGTTTTTAAAACATTGTCACGATTTATACCTCAGAATTTTTTTTGTTAGATGCACATTTTGGCTCATGAATAAAAACGGTAAAAACATACCACTTCGTTAGGAGAAACACAATATAATGCTGAACAGCACCTTTCAGGAAAAAAGCCCCGCGAGACCTTCGTTTGAACCACCGATATTAATTTTGAAATGTTGTAGGAAACGGAGTGTTAACAATGTGCCTTTCAACAACGGAAAGTCGATCGATTTCTTTTGACAGTGAAGGCATGCCCAGACAACTAAACCATCACACAACTTGTACAGTTTGTTATTAAATTATACAAAGTGAGACATCTACGTTTAGTTATTGAAAAATTGTTTTGCAAATTTCCTGAAAATAATTCACTACAGGATATTGTTTTGTGCGTTATGGGGGCAAATGCAACCAAAAATATAAGTATATATTCAGAGGGTTGAACAAGTCCAAAATGGGAAAAAAAAAGTAGTTTTGTTTGCTTAAACAAAACATACAACTTCGTTAGGAGAAACACAATCTTGAAGAGCAACTTTAAGGAAAAACCCCCGCGAGACCTTCGTTTGAACCACCGATATTAATTTTGAAATGTTATAGGAAACGGAGTGTTAACAGTGTGCCTTTCAACAACGGAAAGTCGATCTATTTCTTTTGACAGTGTAGGCATGCCCAGAATATTAAACTATTAAGTCAGGTTTTTTTTCTCAGGACAATTGTCGTCCGTAAATCAATAGGTGGGGGAGGGGAGGGGGAGGGGGAGGCGGGAGGCGGGGGGGGGGTGGCTTGCACCATACTTTCAATGGGGGCGCGGTTAAATTCCAAAAATCATCAACAATATATTACAGAATAGTGTAGAAATACCCCCGTACTTGAACACAGCTGGCTCTGTAATACTTTGTGTCATCAGAACAGGGGGGGGGGGGGGGGGGGAGGGAGGTTCACATTACCTTTAATGTATTTCTATGAACCCCCCCCCCCCCCCGGATCTGCGCCTGGACCGGAACTAAACTGTCCCTGGTATATCCGTTCAGTTTCAGTAACTGCCAAAACTGGAGTGGAAAATCAACATTTGTTCAGATGACCGACTTTTAAAGCCGGCGCGTCTATTCGAATCGTGAAATGTCAAAGAGGTCTTTACCACTTGCATATATACTGCAAAAACAGCGGTGTTACATTTAACACCATTGGTATCTATATGACCACCTGGTACAAAATAGTACTGGTGTTGTCCTTACATAGATACCAAATGGTTTTTAATTAACACCATAGTTATTACAGTGTAAGGAGCTATGAAGCTGTGAGTTCAGGTTGGTATTAGGTAATAGGACCCTAAATACCCTTAGAAATGGTAGTTATTAAAAAGAACGTTACAATAATTTGATACAAAGGAAACATGCTTACAGTTTTAGTAAACAACAATATCTAATGAATTATAGGCTTCTTCACCGCCATACAACATGTAAAGCACACGTACGGACTATGTGTGTTCACAAGTTGCACACGAGTTGATCAACCGCGAAACGGGCATTCGCTCGCGAATTAGCGAAGCGGACAATGCGAAGCCTGCGAAGCGAGCGACAGGCGTACCGGTAAAGCCAATCCACTATACGCTGCTACTACACAAACACTCATGACGTGCAAGACGCATAATTTTTTAAATTCTACAGGTGGTTAAAACACAAGGTATTCAATTTGCGGGCTTCCAAGATCATACTGAGGATCAGTGTGTACTTACGTATTAAATGATAATTGATTGTAGTTCTGTTTTCAGATTTGAGACGATTTTCTTTTTTAAACCGCATATTATTGTTTAAGGGTGATAGCCTACCGTGAACGAATCCTAAAAATACAAGCAGATGGCATATTTTCAGTAATGAGCAACTATTAAATTGTGTCTAATGAACTCGATGGATTACAATGATGTTTGCCCTTTAAACCTCTGTTATTGGTAATTAAAAGTTTAACAATCATTGGCTGTAAGGCGTGGTTACGCATGCGCCGTAGCAAGGAGCACTCGATTTCTTAACAATGGAAACAATATTAACAGCATCTCTCATCCAAACTCTCATATCGAGACAAGGCTGAGTTTGGCCATGAATCGACGTTCATTGCCCAACGTGAAGGTTATCGTGACGACTTTGTAGTGATAATCGAAGGCAATACTGTGATGATTTAACTGGCACACGAGCTCCAGATCAGCTCTGACAAAACATTTTACTAATTGTTCTCAATAACTGCCATAATATTATTCTGTATCCATTGTCGTGTTCAAATAAAATATACCATCAGCGATGAATCTCATCACATTTTGCCTCGACTTGTTGGCGGCTGTGACCGTCGTTTCTGCCGGGGAATCAGGCCTAAAATCCTGCCTCCCGAGTCAACGCGAGCGTCGGGTGCAAGGCGGGGAACTCCACCGGTTTTACCAGGGACCGCTGCTGGACCACGCAATCGTTGGCCAGGCCTACCGCAACCACACGGCGCGCTCGCACGCATCGTGCGCCGGGGAGTGCTTACGCGATGATGCCTGCAAGTCCTTCAACTTCTGCCGAGATGACGGTCTCTGCCAGCTCAACTTGGCCGTGGTCTCCCGGAACATGAGCGACTTGTTTCCGTCGAATGGCTGTCTTTACTTCGACGAGCAACCACACGGAAGTAAGTAATCCTTTTCAATTATTATCATACTCGACAAAAAAGTATCCTCCTCACTGAACGACAATTTATTGGTTTAGTTGTCTATATACAAAGTCTATGCGAATCAGGAATTAATTAGTAACACATTTCTAAAAGAGAGTTGTTGAAATGTTCCCAATATTTCGTGTTTTAATGCAACGATTAACCAACGTCGGTAAATAAATATTATGCTTAAGGCTCAAATGTAGCCTACTCATGCTGTGTAGCAATGTAAAGGAAAACAATTGATGGACTTTGCCTGTTGGCAATCGTGATGGTCAATTCTGAAAAGAGCTACTGAGTATAAAATAATGCTTAGGCAAAGTTATGTGCTAAGCAAACTTCAGCTTGGAACCAGTCATGGGCAATACCTCTGCCTGACATTTTGGCTGGTAACATTAATTGACTTGTGTTCGTTTAGCTAAATTTCTGGGCTTAGAAAATGTCTTTGCTTATCGGTTCCATGAGATTGGCCCCTGGTAAGATGCAAATTGCTAAAAAGACGTTAATTAATAGCATTGTGCAAACTTCGTGGCGTCAGGAACTCAGACCAGAACCGAATAATCATATAAAGTTGCGCAGGGGCGGATCCAGGAATTTTCGCAGGGGGGGGGGGTTCATCAGCAAAAAAATCTGAAAATGTACACAGGTTTTTTTCTCCGGACACTTGACCTCCGTAAAATCAAAAACTGGGAGGGGGGCTGGTACCATATTTCAATAGGGGCGCTGTTCAAATTCGATGATTATTAACACTAGATTACAGAATGGTGTACCGTATTTTGAACAGGCCGCAAACATTATACCAGTACAACTTTTTTGGGGGGGTGTCACAGCAGGGGGGGGGGGGGGTTCGACTTATTTTTTAGGAATTTGTATGAAAAAAAAATTATTGGACAGAGCTACAGAGCTGGGGGGGGGGGGGGGGTTGACCCCCAAAACCCCCCTCTGGATCCGCGCCTGTTGCATCCCCGTGCTATTTTCGGATTCTAGACTGAAAAGTATGGATTGTGGTTTGTTTTTTTATTGCCATTTTTTAGCAAGACAAAGGTTACTCAATTTCGAATAAAGGTTAAATATGTACCTGCTAATGCGTTCATTCGTACTAGAATTAATGTTGCTATACAATCTGATGTTTTAGATAAAGAAGTATTTTTTTTTCAAGCAGGTAGAAAAGGGCGGAACATTAATTGTGCAAACCGCAAGGGAAAACGCATTAAAAAAAATAGTATTGATTTATTCAGGGTGAACCCCCCCCCCCGAAAAAAGGAACCCTAAAACATTTGCCTTTAAAAAAGGGGGGGATCGCTGGATTTTTATGTTTTGGGTATCAGATTAAAGCTGAGAGCTTTTTCTTTCAAATACTGCAAAAAAAACCCATAAAAATTGCACTTTGGATTGCCAATTATGTAAATGCCAATTATGTAAAAGCATTCATTTTTCATCCTGTTTGCACAAATACTTCAAACAGTGAAACATTTTACTAAAAGCCTACTGTGCAATTACCCTTCATTTTGTGAAATGTCTTTGGTATTTTGACATATTTATGATGCTGAAAAGGTTTCAAATGGTACTAAAAAAAGATAAGATACCTTTTCAGGTGGAAAATAAAAGGTATTTCCATCTTGTTATTCATTTGTAGCTCTTGTCACATTATGTGCCGTGTTGTTAGTAAAGATTAGGACATGCACCAATTGGTATGCAGTGAAAATCCCTTTTAATACTGTGGTATTTTTTTTGTACAGGATATAGAAATGGCTACTTTTACATAATTGGCATTTCTCAGAACCCAAAATGCTCTTATCATGATTTTTTTTCAGTATTTAAAAGAAAAGGCTGTCAGCTTTAATCTGATACCCCAGACATAAAAATCCAGGAATCCTTTTTTTTTTAAAGGCGAATGTTTTAGGGTTGTATTTCTTTGAGTCACCCTATATATGGCATGACTCGGCAGTTGTTAACCCTAAAAGGGCCGGGTTATTTTGACCATCTTCACAGCCGGCCACCCCCCCCCCCACTCCCCCGCCTCAGATGTCGGCCATTGAGTGACGAAAAATTATGAAACTCTGTATTGCATAGAACAACTTAACATAAACTTACCCAAGAAATTTCGTGACTGTAGGTCAAAGGGTTGTGGAATTATGGCTAATTAATTATTCATATACACCAATAGTATTTCTGCTTTATGTACATGGAGAAATTCAGTTTTTACGGCAGTTTTTAAATGAATTAAAAATTTGGCTATGCGGCAACCCATGTTCCGAATTTTATGTTTTTGGTATCAAGAGATGCGCAAGACTCGAGGCTAACAAGTCAGGAAAGCTCGGGTCGCGAATTATTTTTTTGCAAGGGTATCGCGGAAAAAGTTGAGGCGGGGCGGATTCCGCCCCGGCCCTTGTAAGGTTGAATGATGGCTCCCACGGCCGTCATGGGCCTGGGCCAGGATCTGCCTTGCACCCAAATCCACAAATGTTTCTATGATATTGGTCTAAAATGCACAATAGGTTTGCTATTTAGGGGTATGAGGGTTAGCAAAAACGGCTATAGCGGCGAGCCCAATTCTCAAGACGGAAATCTCAGGCAGTGTTTTAAATACAAAGAATGTTTGTATCTAAAAGTCTACTGTGAGTTTTGGACTATTTTGTGTCCCAAATAGCTTAAATTTACATGATTTGAGGTTGACCTCAAAGCAATATGCCCTCGGAATGTGGATAACATTGGGATCTATCATGGTTTTCCTTGTTTGCTAATCCTATTAAGTTTGTAAAAAGTTCAAACGGGTTAGGTGGAGCCATCTTTGTGAAAGCTGCATGCGGCAAAAGGCATATAAGTTCATCTGTTTTCCACAAAATTAGTTTCATAATTACAGTTTGTTTAGCCGGAATACCGGCTGTGCCACCTAATAGCATTATGTTATGATGTCCCAAGTCCCAAAATAATATTAAGATTAATCCTATAATTTTGTGAAGAAATGGCCTCATCCCATGGACAAACAGTTGGTTAAATCCGTAAATGTGCAGGAGTCCATACCTCTCGGAGTATCAATGTTGCCAATGCTTGCCGCGTGCGGTGTTTTTATTTGCAGCACACATTGTCAATGGTCATGAATCTTCAGCTATAGTCGAACGCTCGACCTGTATCCTATTTCCCAGCCTCTGATTTCCGTGACCTATATATAAACAATAAATAAACAAACAATACAGTTGCTTACAAGTATGACACTGTCTCTGCTTGCACAGAGCAAGCCTAGGAAAATTACACTATTATAATCATAACCCACCGAAGCACCCAGCAACGTGAGTTAACCCAAAATTATACAATATAACAATAATTTATAAGCAATTTTTTATTGGCAATCGACAACAATAAGAAGCTCTACCAGTACAGTAACGGTACCTGTCTCTCAATCGAGCAGGCCTCCGTTCTTCTCGGAAATATACAGCCGTGTGTTTGAGAAGGGCGATTTCTAAAGGTTACGTAACACTTTATTTTGAATGAAACTACATGCGCACATACATGTTCATGTTGGCGGGCGAAATCTTTGAGAATTAATTTCTCCCGTTTGGAAGACCATATCTTCATGCACTTTTTGGGTTTATTTCCCTTATAATGATCCAAGTAACTATGTGCTAAAAATCGTTGTGACATGTTTATTACTTTTCGTTAAAATTGGAAAAATAGGCCTGGCTACGTGCATTTTTGAAAGTTGTAACACTGGCGTTTGCAATATCTGTCAATCTTTTCAAGCCTCACGATTATTAATAAGGTTCTTATCAATTATTGTGTGCAGTAACAATTTGCAGAAAAGCCTCCTTCACGAGTTATTGGTTGATAAATATCACCCTTTGCCGGCTTCCATTGGTCGATACCGAGTCCCACGCCAAGTCACGCCGAGTGACGCTAATGAATATGCTAATATGCCTGTCGTCATCGTTTTGCCGGGCCGAAATCGGTCAACCGTAGCGCTAGCGCCTACGGCGCTTTGTTGAGCAATGCACGTGAGTTAGGTTGGCAAAAAATCATTGTCGAAATTTCCTTGGAGATAGTTCAAGGTGTAACACTAGCGTTTGCAACAACAGATTAAGCTGAAATTCGCAATAAACTTAGATGATATAAATGTACAACTGCTTGTGAAATAACAACTTGAAGAAATTCCTAGAAATTGATATAAATACATAGATTTTGGAGAAGTTTTCGAATGATTTTTTCCAGACATGAAGGTCAGCTTTACCAGTAACCAGTATTGACGTTTCGGCATTGATGATGGCAATTTTTTGTACTGACATGAAGTTTAGAATTTGTTCTTCCGTTATAATTTCGCATTTCAATCATACTGAGCATGCATATTTTCTGAGAAACACAACGTTCAAAATGCCATGTTTTTTAAGGTTCACGAATTTCACTGCTCTGTTCAGCGTCTAAGTACGTAATCGGATTCGCTTTTCTTGACAACCGGCACGCTTTCGTCTTCGCAACCATATGGCTGTAAAGCGAAACTTCTTCGGCCTCAAGTGCTCGACCCGAACTCTCTCACACAGACTGATCGTAGACACGAAATCTAGGCTAGAGCCCAGCGCATGACTTAAGATGATACCCTATTGAATAACACTAGTGACGTAACCAAATGGGTCACATACATTCACGCTATCCGATTCGCTAGTAAAAACGTCATTCACGCGCGCCCACCATTGATTACTAGCGCCGATTGGCTACAAAGGCTCGAGCTGCGTTAACTTCCTGTTCCAATCGTGCAGAAAGTGCTGGAGGTGACGTCATACTACTAACGAACCGAATACTATACACAGTAAAATATTATAATGAGGAATAGACTTGCATACCAGTCCGCCGTTTGCGACAATGTTATACCTCTTTCCTTTATGACTCAATGAAAATCCCTGAGGCACACACTGATTTCTGGCAAAGCCCTCTTTCAAAATATTCTTCCCAAAATCGATATTGCAGAAATAATACATCTCCAGTGCAAAAAATAATTATTTCGGACCCCTCTATTTACCCAAGTTTCAAAAGGAATAATTATCATTGCAAAAAACAAAAAGAAAGAAAGATCGCTAACAGTCTTAATTCCCTTATCCAACAAATGCTTATAAAAGCAAGGCCTTTTATCAATACACATTATGTTGATTATTCCAAACACACTGGGATGCAACAGCTATTTTGTCTGGGTTGAAACAAGTCCAAATACGCATTAAACACATCCTTATAAAATAACGTACTATTTTTCCAAGACTTCACCTGCTTATAGTTAACATAACAATAAAAGAGTAACTGTCCTCCACAAGGAGCTGTGAATTCATTAATTCATGCATTCCAATCAGCTTCAGTTCAATTAGATTCAATAGACGATTATTAATTCCACTCTGTGGAGGCAAGATAAAAAAAAAAACTTGTGGTGGATGTGCCCAACAATACAACCGTAAACTTGACAAGCGTATAAACTTGACAATCGTAAGACCTACAGTCGTTATGAGCCTAAATCACTCATTTTCGTCCCATTTTGTTTAGAGTGTCTTGAATATGAGACTACAGAGGAATACATATACAAGTTCTTCGTACTGCCACCTCCCAAGGAAGGCAAGCCCTATCGACTGGACTTCGCTGTGAAAGGAAAAGAAGATGCCATATTCGCTCTCTCTGAATGGACAAATGAAGACAATCTGTATGACATCGGTAAGCATAGACCATTGCAGTAAACAATATGCTAGATGAGGTTGGAAGAGCTTAAAAACAAAATAAAGTATTGCTTCATCATGTATATTGTATGTCTAGGCCACTGATCTCTATCATACTAACTGGATAACGCTTCGTGCCGCGGGGGATGAAGTCACTGGACGCAATTTTGAAGCTCCTTTTGGCCACGTAAAAGTATATAGTCATAAAAAAATTAAATATTTGAACAAATATTAACATGAGTAAAATAACACTGTGGGCAAAATGAATAAATACAAACGTGTTTGATGATCCAAAATCGCTTCCTAAACCAATGTAATTCTGTGCTTTTTGATCCGGCCGTGCGTTGTGGGGCTTATTTTTAGGGAGCTTCAAAATGGCCTCCACGTGTGTGCGAGGCGACACGGTCGGGTGCACACGCACAGGCGAGATCAGTGGTCAGGGACCCGAAGTCAATCATCTGGCCGCGCCATGCCCCGTACCTCGGACCTCATCAGAGTTTAAAAAAAAAAAAAAAAAAAAAAAGCCGAAAAGACACAATGTTTTGGGACTTAACCCTAAAAGGGCCGGGTTTTGGAATTATGGCTAATTAATTATTCATATGTACGGATGGTATTTCTGCTCTATGTACACGACGTATATGTATTGGAAAATTCAGTTTTCGCCGGAAAAATTTTCGCTGCGCGGTAACCCGTGGTTCGATTTTTATATTTTTGGTGTCAACAGATGCGCAAGGCTTAAGGCTAAAAAGTCACAATAGCTCGGGTCGCGAAAAAAATTTTTTCAAGGCTATCGCGGAAAAAGTCGATTCCGCCCCCCCCCGGCCCTTTTAGGGTTATGAACACTTGGCTATGAATCCACGAGTCACTTTATGTGTCCGAAATCATCTAAATAGTTCACTATGATACTAAGTTGAATATCAGCCAGCTTAATTTTGTAAAAAGAGGACAAGACAGGGTTTTGATTCTTGCACCGAACTTGTATCAAACTCAGAGGTGTTCTTTAAACTACACGACTATCGTATGTTTTTGTGTTGATTCTTTTAATTGATCAGTTATAGCTGCTTGGAACAACCAAAGGACAATTATCCGGGCCCGCAAACACACTGAAAGTTTCTACGCAAGGGTTGACACGCCTGGGATCATGAGTGAACACGAGTACCGCCGACTTTGGCTAACTTACGACAGCTGGACTATCAAGGTGGGTCGCGGCCACGAGGTGGCGCCCTTCATAGAGTACCACGATGATTCACATCGGGTTAATGTCAAGTACATTGGTATAACGTCATTTTTTCATGATGTCAACTGGATTTTTTACACTAACTGCGACGAGTAGAGTCTGCAGTCGATTGAAATCATGGGGGAAATACGAATCTATATACGGATATTGAAGTGGGTAAAAATAAATACATAAATAGGCCTATTATGGCACCAGGAGTCAGGATTTCTTGTCAACATTGGAGGGGAGGGTCCAGCAGCTTTCAAATTCGGGCGAGATGGGGAGGAGGGGGTGGGGTGGGGTGGGGGGATGGACGTCAACCGACTCCAGGGGGAATTAATAAAATAATGTAGATTGAAAACATATCCGTTCAAATAATAGATACATTATGCCACTTTTGTTGTTTACTCTATTTCAAGTTTTTGTTAATTCCAGTATTTATGTACTATATATTGGTTTGCTATTTTTCTTTGTAAAGCGCTTAGAAACAAGGCGTGTGAAGCGCTATAAATGTAAATTAGTATTATTATTATCACAGAAAACACAAAGTGTGTAAGTTGACTCATTATCGTAAAAAAATGAGTCATTTTTGTCCGCATAGTGACACACTTTGGCTCAAAGTGTCTCACTACACGGACAAAATGACTCAATTATTACGATATTGAGTCTAATTACTCACTTTCTGTTTTCTGTGCGTATTATTATTATACGTGTAAAGGTACCACTAAGGAGACACGTTATCGTAATTTCTTCGCACGATGGGAGACATCGGTCATAATGTCCCAGCCCCCTTTCAGATGCACAATTTCATCGTCGCAATTAGGTTATATTTGTTTCTCGTGGTCTAATAAGTAAAGAGTTCGAATTTCGTGGGAAAAGGACAAGGGAATATTGGGTTAGGGCACATTTCAGTTTGAAAAAGTTTGTGCACAAGTCCATGGTGATGGCTCCCAAATGTCCAATCCGGGGTAATGTATATTATTAATTTTATTATTACTATGTATGCATATAACTATGCGCCATTCACGCCCAATCACTTTACAGTTGCATGGAAAGGGATAAAGAACTACAATGATGGTGCTAAATACCGCTTGGGAAAACAAAACCCTCACAGTAAGGGTGTCGATCATCCAGGGAGGGGGTGGGGGTAGGGATAGGGTAGGGTACTCCCCTCTTTTGATCTTGGAAATGAATGATTTTCATGTATTATGGGGTGCATATGCTTATGTTCCCCAATACCTTAATGTTTCCAAATATCCCAGTCCTAACCCTAACCCTATAACCCTAACCTAATCCTAAGGTTGGGGAGCATAGGTATTGGGGAATCGGGTAGACCCCGTATTATGCCAACATAAATGCGATTCCGACTTTCAGTCTGACAAGTTAGGTCAGGTAGCCGCCACGTCTTTAAAAAAAAATGCAGGATTCATCCCGTTTCCGAAAATGTCCGAAGTTTACCGAATACACTTCGTTGACACTCGGATATATTCGCAACAGCTCGCGTAAAGTCGGGACGAAGTTAACTTTTTTTATGTACCGACAAAATATCTGCCATGTTTTATTTATTGATTATTCTATTTATTTATTTAGGCAAATACGAACAAACATACAGTGATACATTAAAAAAATGAACTTATTACATGAATACAGAGCCAAGGATAACCCTAAAAAGCTGTTTATAAGACGGCTTATTTCCATCGGAGTCCTTAAAAACACTCCCCAAAAAATACGTGTACATTACAAAAAAATCAATATAATGACACAGGAAAGAGCAAAGAATGGTCATTAAAAACTCTGCTGTTTAAAAATTAGACTAAGAAGAGAGTTCAGTTTTGCCAAAAAAAATGTGTGTTCCCTAAATTCATCGCTTGCATGTACGCAAATTACCCAATGCAGTCTCTGTATAGGCATTATTCACAAAGAAGCCATTTTCGATCGTGTTCTCAGAATCTATTTCATAAATTGTAAATAAGTTGACTAGGATGGTGCCAGACTATGATCAAGGGCGGATCCAGAACACAATTTTGGGGGGGGGCCAAAAAAAAATTTGGTCCCCCCAAAAAAGTGGGTCTCAAAAATTACGGCGTGGGGTTCGGGGCCCGTGAGGGCCCCGAAAATTTTTTGGATTCTAGATGCTCTGTGGTGCGATCTGAGGCAATTTCTGACCACTTTAACCAATTTTTTTGGAGGAAAAGATGGTGGTGTACTCATTGCCTGCCTTTATTGCGATGTCACATTAAAAAAAAAAAAATTGGTTTCGTTTTGGGGGGGGGCCATGGCCCCCTTTGGCCCCCCCCTGGATCCGCCCTTGACTATGATATGATTAGAGTGCATTCGAAGCATCACTTTAAAAAAAAAAAATGCTGCCAACGACATGAGGATATGTTTAGTCACAAATTTTGAATTATTCATCAGTCCAGACTAGTAAGTTTTGGTAACTTACATATTTTTTTGGACATTAATTTGGTTTTATTGGTACTATTGATGTAATGGCTTAACGGTATTTCTCATCTTGCTCTTTCATTTTACAACTATCTTCATAACTAATTTACTAATCTGATGGCCTTATTTAGGATAACAACTGCTGATATATGATGACACTTTCTTATAAAGAAACTGTTCGTAGTCTTAAATAAGCGTTTGGTTTTGATACACATTGATTACAGTCAAGTACATGGAGATGTGCGTGATTTACACAGAATGTGGGTTTTTTTCTGAATTTAGTTTTCCGTCTAATAATGATGACATTGACAGGGTATTTTAAATACGCATGTATGGAAATGAGTTGTATGTACTAGGATTAGGGTTTGCTTTGTGATGTTTTAGATCGTAAAGTATCTGAACAGGGTCATCCTATAATGATGAAGAAAAACAGGTCAGCATGGATTATTCAAATGTTGTGAGGCCCGAAATTATATCTTTAGTGAGCTTTTTTGTATACCTGCTACTTGATGTGAATGCTTTATACATGCAGGTAAATTAATATTAAATTCACAAAAATATGATCTAGGAAGAAATGAAATTGACCTATCGCCGTTTGGAGTTAGCCACGCCCCTTTGACAACCCTATGGAATTTTGTACGTTAAGTTTTGTGTGTCTCAGATTTTGCGCGTTCCACGTCTATTTGTGTATCATGTTATTGGACAATATTTCACAGATGCTTTGACGCGATTCTGCCGTGATTTGTTAATTACTCGCGTATCACATTATTGAATTCAGCCGGATAATATTTAAAATTGTTTCAAATATCGGCTCAAAAATCGGCCAAAAATTGTGGGGAAAAAATTTATAACTTCTAAAAAATTTGAAAAGAAAATTGTGAGTCCCCCCTCCTAAAATCCTGGGTGCGCCACTGATCTTGACCTCTAGATTTTGACCAATCAGCGGCGCTTTCTATGTCGGGTCTTCGGTCATTCTCCGGTTGTCGCGTCTAGACATTGATTAAAAATCAGCTGGACACAGCAACAAAGGCTGTGGTCACGCGCTCTGTATTATGTTACGCGACACGCGCCTGGCTGTTGTATTACAAAACCTTGCATTCGAATTGACCAATCACATTTTTAGTCCTGATTTGGGAACGAATTGACGTCACGATTTAGTAAAGTCGACTCCGATTGGCTGAGGCGCGAGATCGCGTAAATCTGCATGCTTTGACATATCAGACGTTATACAGGAGACTTGGCTCCGTGGATAACGAGTGATAGGGCCTACTCAGACTAACCAAGCATGTGCTGAAAACATTTTTTGGATAACAAATCCAGCTTCAAAGCAAAGTATAGTACAAGTGTTGGTTTTTTCTTAAAACCTAATTCAAAAGTTTTGATAAAAAAGTGTACAAAACGTTTCGTTCACTTTTAGAAAGCTTAATTTCTATTGTGTTGATTGAACTTTACTTCGGTTTTAATACACTAATGAATTTCGGTCTTATTTCTAAAGCAATAGGAGTATTGTCATGTTAGACAATAACAGGTGCCTTCTCTGGTTTCCATTGATGTTGTCTTTGTGTTTGTGTTTAAATAATACTGAAATAGACCAGATGTTGAAATAGACCATCGGTTATTGTGTTAATAAGTTGCTTTAATGTCAGAACTTTACTCACTAAATTTTTCATGTGATGCTTAATCAAAATGGTTGCAAAATGACCCGCTGTTTAGGCCTATTGCAATAAATGGATATTAGCTGTAAGAATTTCATTAGTTTTGTTGTGATTTTCTTTATAGGTGAAAGGGTTCTGAGACGGATCTTCATTTTAACAGTCACTGTATTATTGTTGCTCATATGGCTTATTATACTGAGGTGGGTTTTTGCTTCAAATCATAGGGTCTTACAAATATGTTATTACAAATTCTTGCAAATAAGGCCTCTGAGGTTGCAGGAGTTTATATCTTAAAATTAATTGGATTCTAGATGTTCGGTGGTGCGATCTCAGGCAATATCTGACCACTTTAACCATTTTTCTTTTTTGAGCAAAAGATCAATATTTAAACATCGAGTTTAGAGTCATTGAATCAGCTATCCTGAAAAATCTAAAATCAAACTGTAGTAGGCTACATTTTATTCGGGGACGAACAAAAAGTCGGTGGGACAAACGATATGATACCCTCCCCCCCCCGCCACTTTAAGAAATGTGGGGGCGGGGACATGTTCCCCCCTCCCATAGGCGTAGCCAGCGGGGGGGGGGGGGGGGGGTATTCCCCTCCCCCCAATATTTTTTTAAAGAATGTCCTTTTTTAACAAGTGCCCTTTTTTTCGGAACGAGTGCCTCTTTTTCGGAACAAGTGCCCTTATTTTGTTCGGAACAAGTGCCCTTTTTAAGAAGATGTCGTGCCCTTGTCTGTGCCATCGGCCGTTACGGGTGCCTTTTTCGAATTTCACGCACGTATCGCTCTGAAAAGCACCATAATCCGTTAGTGTGTATAATCGTCGGTGTTGAACAGCGCCCCCATCGACGCATGGCACCAGTTCCCCCCCCCCCCTACGATACTTTTATGATACGTACGCAGGTATATATATAACTATTTTTCACCTTTTTATTGTTCACCTGAACAGGTATATCTTATCCTTTTTATTCCTATTGTAGGCTTATAGACCTTTTCAGCTTCATAAATATGTCAAAATATTTGAAAAATTGCACATTTGAAAGCTGTTTGAAGCACCATAGAAAGGATGAAAAATCACTTCTTTTACATATTAACTGCATGGCATTTTCTCAGAGACCCAATGTGCTTTAAAGATTTCTCTTGAAAGCGGAAAAGCCGATCGAACTTCTTTGACAACTATGAAGGCCGCTTGCTTCTGACGTTGTTGCGCATACTATGCAGACGCAAAGCTGATGAGCCATGAGCAATATGCCGTTCAGCTGGGATAAAGTTTTGACCAACGAATATAGCTTTATTCGGCTTTGTGACGTGCTTTTGTGATGTGTTAAAATCAAATGACTGTCCAGCCGCCCCAAGTAAAATCTGCTTTTTAGCTGAATGAAAAGTACAGTTGTCAAAACGTAGTCGATTGGCTATTCTTTTCTCTAAAAGGAGAACTGACAAAATGACCCCGGATTATTTCGGCCGCATGATATCTTCTTTTCGAGTAGCAGAAAAGCAAAAAAAAATGGAAACCTCGAAAATGTTTGATCTGATTTCTGCTCCTTACTTTCATCCGCCAGCACTTCGTGAAAAGCTGCAATATACAAAATAAAATAAGTTCAGGTAGCAGAAAAGCCAGAGAAGCAGAAAAGCATTTTAAAACATTTCAGGAAAAAGCAAATTCCGCTTTCCTTCCTATAGCAGAAATACCCCCCCCCCCAGCAGGCGGGTACGAGAGAAGCAGTCTCAGTGGTCGATGTACCGCGCGAATAAACCGAGGTGACCGGCTAAATTTGACAGAATTCTTAGGAAAAAAAACAAGTTTGACAGAAAATTTTGCAGATTGAATGTTTGCAGCAGATTGCTTGCAGAATTCTGTAAGAATTAGTGATCTGACAGAAAAATATGGCAGATTTGAAAAATATAGCTGATTAGTTTTGAAAAAACTTCAATTTGAGGTTCCCTCTCACTTACCTGACGTGAGCACATAGTAAAGTTTATAGACCGGCTAGGCATGCAATTTAATATATATATATATATATATATGTATTTAATAATAATTACTTTTTTTGAAAGTAAATTTTATGATTTTTTTTTGTTTTAAGGAAATTTTTATAACATCTGCATGAGTTTATAAGTGTTTATAATGTATTCCGTGTAATATATGTTTTCCCGGCTATTTTAACACTTGTATCACACGAACTCCCAATATTGCTACTTCAATTTCGTCCCCGATCATCGCCCAGCTCACTTCTCAATTTGAATTTCAAAAAGTCACCACTAGATTTCATTTAAGGTTCAGTATAATTCAAATTTTTACCCTACCGACTCGTCCAAAATCTCTGAAATTCGTCTCGTGAAGCAATCGGCGTTGAATTGACAAAGCAAATTCGGTTTTTGTCATTCATTTTCATGTTGTTATCATCACATTTCGTTTCTGGCGGCTCAAAACATTACGATTAAAAATGTGCCCAATCTTTGGACTTATTTAAAGAATTGTGCACATTAATTAAATTTAAATTGTTAACAAATGATTCCTTATAAACGAAAGAAGTTAGCTGTAAGTTTTGAGTTTTCATTGACAATTAACATTGAAATCAGAAATAGAACTTTCACAATATGCTCTTTGTTTAGCATATGGAAATTAAGCATTGACATCAAACACCTTCGTAATGTTGCTCTTTGATATATGTATATGAATATAACAACAGAAATAAGGTATGTCTATCAAAGAGCAACATTAAGAAGGCGTTTGACCTTAGGCCTAATGTTTGGTGTTCGTGTCATATTGTAAAATGTCAATTCCTGACTCTAATGTTAATTGTGAAACACAGAAATAAAAATGCATACCTTATACAGCTAACAACTTTTATTTATACATAATAAGGTAATACGTGTTGAAATTATCATTGTTTTAATGCGCACAATTCTTCAAATAAGTCTAAAGATTGGGTGCATTTTTTAATCGTACACACTTTAAGTCACCAGAAACGAAATGTAATAACAACATGAAAACGAATGACAAAAAACGTATTTGCTTTGTCAATTCAACGCCGATTACTTCACGTGACGAAATTCAAAGGTTTTGGACCAATTAAATCGGAATGCTAACAATTTGAATTATACTGAACCTTAAATGAAATCTAGTGGTGGCTTTTTGAAATTCAAATTGAGAAGTGAGCTTGGCGATAATCGGGGACGAAATTGAATTATCGATATAGGGAATTCGTGTGATAAAAGTGTTAAAATAGCCGGGAAAACCTATAATAGGCGATTTGGCAGATTTTTGTTAAATGTAGCAGTAGCAGAATTTTGCCATTATCTTGCGGTCACCCTGGATCAGGGTGACCGTTTTAGCTGATTTTCGGCTAACTTTGACAGAATTTTTGTTAAAAAACGAGTTTGACAGAAAATTTGACAGAATGGATTTTTTGGGCAGATTTCTGGCAGATTCTGCAAAAATGGTTATTTGACAGAAAAACAGCAAATTTGAACAAAAAAGTGTACATTTGTTTAAAAAAGCTTCAATCCTTTTCAAACAAACCCTTGCATAATGGGACAGAATGGCTGGTCTAGGTGCTGAGGTTCACTGGGAAACGGACTTTTGTCACCTGATCAGCATTTTGCCCGAAATTTACCAATAACTTCACAACATCTTTATGCGACTAGATTTGCTAATTATGTAATTTGAATCTTAATTAAGGCAATACTACCAATCTGCATGTGATTTTAAGTGCTTATAGTGTATTTCGAGTAATTCTGAGGAATTCGGCAGATTTTTGATAAATCTGACAGATTTTTGATGTGCATTTAGCAGAATTTGGCTCTGACCGTACGGTCACCCTGCCCTAGATGTACGTGAGATCGAGACCGCACCAGCGGAAAATGGCTGACTTCGAGTTTGACCGTTTGACCGTTTGACCTGACGACGAGCTTAAAAAAAGTTCAATGTTTGTCTATTTCCAGTAAAGTCTAGCCAAAATGACGACCACTTGTGAGTGGTGTTTACGCCGTTACGGCAGTCAGAGTAAAAAGTATGCTGTTATTCCCCTTCCATCGGGAACTGAGGTAAAATTACAGATTAGTGAATAGTGTTAATTGTTATGCGAATGGAGCCAGTTCGGTATTCCAACTGCGCATGTGCACAAGATTCGACTATTTTTCTTTCACTTTTTCCAGGATAAACGCAGTAGATAAATGCATAAAAAGGCTATGGGGGATATTGTAACCGAATCTGCATTCTGTGAAATTTTTCATACAATTTGAAAGACAATGGAAACTTTCGTTTGCACAGTTTGGACACAAGACAATGCAAGACCCGTCATGCCCGTGAACGTGGCGTTGTATCGATATACAATGCCACGCTGTTGTGTATTTTCGAACCTAGCGAAATCGATCCGCCATACATAATTTCGTATGGATGTTGAGTACTCATCTAGAAATCTAAATTTGCCTGTCCGCGTGTTCAGGATGTGTCATTTCGACGAAATTTGCCATCAATCATGTCAATGAAGACCCATACAAACGTGTAGAAATTAGATTTTAACCTGACAAGTGACCCTGACAAATGACCCTGGACGAGTACCCAGGGTCATTTGCGTGCAAAATTATCGGAGCCCTCCGAGCTACCCGTCTGCTTCATGTGGCGCATATGGTAGGCGGCATCTGATTGGCCAATAACAAGACCACGTGATAAACACAGCTAATAATTTGGAATCGCACTTATGATCCGGACATCAGGAGTGCCCGGAGCATCAGTGCGATACCAAATTATCTGCAGCATTTATCACATGGTAAATCACATGCATCAGGAGGAGGTTGCATGCAGAATGTCGAGATCTTGCCAGATTTTACCTCGAATATCTTTCAAATGCCTGATTTGGTGTAAAAGCAGATTTCAACATGTTCAAGAAAGCTTGATACACGGTAAGGCAATGTTCAGTCTTTGTCATGGAAGGACGATTTCGCTTGGTTCGAACATGTACAAGAGCGTGGCGTAGTTTACAAGCCACGTTTTTGGGTCTAAGACACACTAAGCATGACATATTGACAAGACATGGCTTAAATAAAAGGAAACACTTCGCTGTCCAATTATTTTTTGAAAACTATTACTTCAGAACACAACGACAACAACTAGGCCTATCAACTTGTGTACAAGCTCTTTAATTTGTGCTGCTGGTACGCTTTTGCACGCATAGGCCTACGATGAAATGTTTATCCCGAAAGAAAAAGCGTCAAATCTTGATCATGTGCACAATTAAATCAAATCCTACATTTAATTGCAGAGTATTTGTTCTTCTTTTTCTGATGTGTGGCTCTGGAGGATTTTTTTTCAATAAAATCCGGAGGCGAGGGTAATTATCAGCACCCAGACTCTAAGTGGTCTTAAACAGAGTGATAAATACCGACTGAGCACATATTTATTCCCATTCATAAATACCTTTTTGGTAAAAAATATCAAATAATTCGTTCAAAAAATACAGATTTGTTCAACAAGTTCACTTCATGCTTTTTTAAACATCCCTCTAGCAAAATAATGGAGTGTTCAGCTGGCGAGTAAGATGTAAACAGCCCTTTTATGGAGATTGACGCGCGCGTGGCATGTTCTGAGCGATGTCGCGCAGAACGCACCTGGCGCGTTGCGTTTTGAATTTAGAACTATAAAATTCTGACTCGCTGGTAGTGTTGCGCATGCCTACGTGAGGATTGTGAACGTTCAACCAATGAAACGGTAAGAGGCACTGGATTTTTAGGGGTCTACATTTTATTGCGACACTGGAAAAGTGTTTAAGACCAGCTAGCCATGTCTTTATCATCCGTTTAAGACCGGCCACGTGACGGGCTCTCGACCAATAGGAATGGCTAAACTGTCTGAGGTATTTATGAATGGGAAATAAAGGCCAAAATTGGTCTGATTCCCATCTCTTTAAACACAAAGTCACAATGACAATGTAAGCGCAGAAACAGATCAAGATTCATCATGGTAAAAATTTATCACGGTTAAAAAAATTCCCAACACAGTCCTTCTGATTTGAGGCGTGCGATTGCACTCCCACGCCATCACACGCTTAAAGGCTTCCTGAGAAGTGTGAATAATCACACGCCTTAATCCCTCTATACCACACACCTCGGCATACATTTTCGGCATAATTGTACATAATTTGTGAAAAAAAAGTATGTTGTTGACGAGAAAATGTCTTTACCATAAACCAAGATGAATATTATTAAAAAAAATACCAGATTGTTCAGTCCCCACTTGGACCACAGAATCACACGCCTAGAAAAATCACACGCCTAGAAAAATCACACGCCTAGAAAAATCCAGGTGTGCCTTTTTCCACACGCCTGTGATTTCCAAATCAGAAGGACTGCAACATACAGTCATGCTAATGCAGCTAATGGTGCTACCTGTGCAGTTCATACATTGTTTCACAAATTACTTATTGTTTCAAAATTTCAGTCTATTTTTGCGCTGCTTGTGAAAAAACTGTTTGGATACATAACATTCAAAATCATTTCAAGAAAGCAATTTTCTGAAATCTCTATACAGGTGACTTTAGGTCGAGGCCAAGATGTGACTGTCATGCTGCTACCAAAGAAGAATCCACTGATGCTGTCCAGAAAACATGCCATCTTTAAGGAGACAGCGCGGGGGCAGTGGGCGGTCATTGATAATAAGGTACGGGTATCTTAGCCCCATTCTAGGGCCACTCACTGGACTTAACTCTAAACTTTGGCCAATCCGCCATGCTACGCAGTCTACATAGAGTTGACCTATCGCGGTAGAATCGCGTTAGAATCGCATCAACACAGCTTGTGAAATATTGTGCGATTACATGATGGATGCGGAACGCGCAACATTTGAGACAAACAAAACTTAGCGTACAAAAATTCCATTGGGTTGTCTAATGGGCGTGGCTAACTCGCAAACAGCGATAAGTCAATTATTGAAAGGATGTCGTTTGTTTAGCGGAATCATTCGGCCTGATATTCGGTATGTGTGTTCACTCACCCAACTGTTCACTTTTTTTGCAAAAGTTGCAACTCCACTATGATTCCTTCTGGTGAAATTTTGTCTCTTAATTTCTACCTGAAATGGGAGTTCGTTTTGTACGTTTTGTTGTGACAAAATATCTTCTTTTTTTCCGAATTTGGATATCTGCAGCCCTCTTAAAAAAGGGCTTTCATTTTGCATGCAAAGCAGCCCTGTGAGAGCCGAATTATTGTCTGGCAGCCAATAATTAGAATTTTGTGAAGAAATATTTCAATAAATATCTGAAGGTGGATTTCTTTGCTTGATGTCTCATTCAATAGTGAATAACTTTTATATTGCTAGGAAAATAGCATTTGAAAAAGCAGCACATCTGCTTTTCGAGGTAAAACCCGAAAATAGCATGGGGAACGTTTCTTGAAGGTTATCAAATTTTGTGTCTGTCATTGTAAGCGCACCTTTTCTGTTAAAGGTATAGTCCATCATTTGTAATTTGTGCATTTTGTTCGCTTGGAGCAACAATAGTGCTCAAATTCTAAAGAAGGGTGCTGAACAGCTAACCTGATGAAGTTTCAGCTCAGCTTCAGCTGTATATTTTGAGAAAAACAACATTCTAGGATCTCGATTTCAAATCAAAAGTTGCTGAGTCATGTTTTGAATTGGGCCTGAATTCAGCGCCCGAGACACGTTCTCACTGAGCCGATTGCAGCTACGCGATGTTGCGCACCGATCCGACGAATTATAGCAACCTCGCGTGCGTGTGCGTCGTGCCAACAGCACTTTGCCTGTTGAAAAAAAAAAAAAATACTATATACTTACGGAAATTTCCAACGGTGCTTCTTAAGACGCACCGTTGGAAAGGCCTTCTTTTGTTAATTTCTTCAAAATGACAGCTTACCAGAAAGAACAATTTCACAGGGAGTTTAGTCCCCTTACTATCTTTCAACCAAGTATGTTTTTTAACAATAAATACGCCAGTTATTTTTTGGATAGCTGCAAATGATGGACTCTGGCTTTTACCAATAACCATTGTGAAGCCCGGTTCATTTTTGGCATGAAAGCGAAAGCGAACGTGAATTTGTGGCGTCATGGCAAGGATTCGCGCTGCGAATTGGTAAAACTTGAACGTATTTCAACTCGGGCGAATTTTGCAGCGAATGTTTCATGACGTCAACTTCGCTTCACATTCGCATGAAATATGAACCGAGCTTAAAGCAATGCCATGAATTGGGAAAATAAAATTATCTTTAGTTCTTAGAGTACAAAGAAATTTTGAAGTGTTACTGTCTTTATAATAGATGAGTGACGAGTCTTGTTAAGAACCCCTGTATTTCTCCATGACCCCACTACACAAACGGCTGCATCAGAATAAAGTGGCTGTGGCTTGCAATTATGCATCAATCTATGGGAATGCTGGAAGCCACTTCCCATGGACAAGTGTTACTGCTAGCCATATCCAAGCAATTTCCACACGGCATAGCATTAAAACAGGGCACTATTTGCATAGTCACAATAGCCAAGAGAGCGCACTTTAGTTTTTTGCTGAGATTTGTTGTACACATTATTCTTGACAGTTGAATTGAATAGATATCTTGACTGAAATTTTTTTTGCATTGTGAATTATAGAGTCTCAATGGTGTACATGTCAACTCGTCGAGAATAAAGTCTCTGGAGCCTCATGTTCTCAGAAACGGGGACCATGTGCAACTTGGAGTAGTTGCCGTAGGGGAGGACCAAGCAGAGTTTGTCTTCACTTTGACACAGGAGAGCTTTACGCCAGAGGATGCTTCACAAATCCTTGATTCCTACAGTAGCCAAAGAAACAGGGGAGCAGGGGGAAGAACTGACAGTCGTAAGGAGAGTCAGGAATCACAGCGTATGGTTTGCAAAAGAACTAGTGAAAGTAACGACGGCGTTGCCCAGGGTAGGATAGATCAGGAAGAGAAAAAGAGGAAGATGGGCACTTATCCAGCGACAAACACGGACAGGAATGAAAATCCAGGTCCCTCCTCTGGGTCACCATCTGCCAAGAGAACTAAACTGTCCTCTGCAACTGAGCAGGAATTGTCAGCGACGCTCCTTAAGGAGAAGAGGCTGGCAGAGAAGAAAGTGGCCGAGTCTGAAGAACAGTTTAAGGAGCTTACTCGAATGCTGGCTGTGCAGCAGTCAGCCAGGGAACTTCTGGAGAAGCAGCTCAAGCAGAAGGAGCAGGATATTAGCCGGGAACTGGAATCGGAGAAGGAAGAGCTGGAGAATAAGAAGAAGCAACTCCAGGAGGAGATGGAGAAGGCTGTCCTGCAGCAAGTCCAGCAGAAGGAGCAGAAGCTTCAGCAGCAGCTGCAACAGCAGCAGGATGCTCTTGCCGATGAGAAGCTTGCCCTGGAGAAGAAACTGAAGGATGAATGGGAGAAACGGCTGCTGGATCAGGAGAAGCAGCTCCATGCAGTCCAGGCAGAGATGAAGTCCACCCTGGAGGCACAGGTCCAGGAGAAGGAGGCCATCATGATGGAACAGCTCAAGGCTCAGCGGGAGGAGCTTCTCAAGGAGAAGATGCGGGTGGAGAACAGCCTGCAGGAGGAGTGGAGCAAGAAGTTGGAGGAGAAGGATAAGACACTTGGCAAGATGCAGGAAGAGCTAAACGCAACTCTGGAGGAGGAAATCAGGAAGAAGGAAGAGATGATGCTGCAGCAACTGCAGACACAGCGTGAGGCCCTACAGGTAGGAGTCAAGCATCAATGTGAACTTTAATTTTACAGTAATTGTACAAATGGTCTTACAACATTTATAGTTACATTAGTTTACACAACTTTCATTTGGTTAGTTTACTATAACTGAAGAAAGTGTCAGCATGAACAATAAATTTAGTTGGAAAGGTTTGGACTTCTTTAATTAATCATTCCCATATCCTGAAAATTAGAAGAGAATACTTACATACTATGTATGTCATTTCATCAACATTGTCACGTTATGTAGATCATCCTGAGTACCTCTTTGAAGCTCTTCAAGTTCTTTTTTCTTCCAGAATGAGAAAGCCAAAGTGGAACTCAGCCTGCAAAAGGAACTGGAGCGGAAGTTGGAGGAGAAGGATAAGGACCTTCAGGCTGGGCTTGAGAGAGAGAAGGCCAAACTTGAAGAAGTCATCGCCAACAAGGAGCGAGAATATGGAGAGCTACAGACTGAGGTGTGTTTAACCCTAACCCCCTAGGCATTTTTGCTTAGAACCATCCTTAATCCTCCAAAATCCTCCAAAAGTTTACAACAGCGCCTAAATTCTTCAAAATTTTCAGACAGTCCTGCCCCAAAATGCATTCATCCTCCATCCTCCAAAATCCTCCTCATTTAAAAATGTTGCACTTATGTTCAAATGAAGGGTACCCAGCCCCTCAATCCTTCAAAATCGTCAGACAGTCCTGCCTCAAAATACCGTAGCCTCAATCCTCCGAAATCCTTTTCTGAAAAATACCATTCAGCCTCAATCCTCCAAAATCCTTATCTAAAAAAATACCATTCAGCCTCAATCCTCCAAAATCCTCCAAAACCACAAGGAGGATTTTGGAGGATTGAGGAGGGTTAGGGTTAAAGGCTCTTCCGATATCTTTTGCTAAATGGTGACGGTAGGATTGGTTCTAGACAGTCAAAATCAAACAGCTCTGAAGTTGGATCAGCATGAGGACTAAAAATGGTTATGTGTGGCAATATATCTATATAATTAGTTGTGACTGGAAGTAAAATATTGCCAGTAATGTATATGAACTTTCTGGGCTGGTAGAAAAGGGAAAATTTCAGCTCCGACAGGATCATTACGTTCACTGAGTGTGTCAACCAATTCGGAAAACATAGCGAAATACTCGGGAAGACCGCGAGCCTTTGTTGCCAACGTTTGCCAACATTGGTGGCCGGCAAATAGTCGGTCCCACTTGTAACCAATGTTGGCAAACGTTACCATTGTTCAAGTACGTGGACACACCACAGCATCGATGATGCAAACTCTCTCAGTTATAAGCATTGACCATAAAGGATTTCTGTGTTTTGTATCTCAGCTGACAGCAAGTCGTCTTGAAAAGGAAGCGCAGGAGGTCTGCATCCAGAAGGCAAAAGAGGAGGCACTCCAGAACATCACTGACGTCATGGAGAATGAGCTGCAATGTAGCATCTGCTCGGAGCTCTTCATTAAGGTATGTTGTTTGCAGGTGCTTGTGCTTGATCACAAGTCATCCGAGGTCAATCACATGTCAATCACAAATCAGTCACATTCTATCACAAGTCAATCACATGTCAATCATAAGTCATCAAAAGTCAATCACAAGTTAATTACAAGTCAATCACAGATCAAACGTGTCAATTATAAGTGGTCACAAGTCAATCGCAAGTCATCAAAAGTCCATCACAAGTCAGTCACAAATCAATCACATGTAAATCATAAGGTGTCTTAAGTCAGTCACAAGTCAGTCACAAGTCATCAAGTCCTGGATTTTTGAATGGACTTTAACAAAGGCTTTCCTTTTGGTTTTCTTTTGTTACTTGAGACTGGACGCGTCAATTGACTTGTGATTTACTTGTGATCGAACATGTGATGTACTTGTGATCCATCAAAGGTACCTGGACCACAACCTTGTCAGTCACAGGTGGATCACCAGTCAGTTGCCTTTGCCGCGGTTCCTTCAGATGGCTTGTGACTTAACCAGTTTTGTACTCAAGTCCATCACAAAACCATCACAAGTCAGGTCACAAGTACATCACAGAGTCCTCCACAAGTCCAGTCCCAAGTAACAGTGGGTGAACAGTTACAAGGGAATGCCTTATTCCATAGGTCATTTGAATGGCTTGAGACTTGGGACTTTGGACTGGATGACTTTTAATGGCCTTCTAAGCTTTTGTAAGCACCTTCGACTGTTGATGATACGACTTCAACATTGATTGCTCGTGCATTGAGCTTGATTATTGTGATATATTTATTAATTTTTTATCAATGTTTAGGAGATTCTTCATTTGGCTATTGTGAATAGACTTAATAGTACCCTCCACATGTTCCATACACATAGCCTTAATGCCTTTGAACTTCATACATTAAAGGGACACTGGGTCCTAGAACAGCCCAATTGGGCTACAAAACGCGCTTTGAAAGAAATTATGTTAATCTGAAAGAACATTTAAAAGTAGGATGTAAACATCGACACAACTATCCTTTCAAAACTGGGCGTTTTTGTGTTATTCCTGTATTATGCGTGCCTGAACGAATTTCGGGGTCCACTTTTGCAACCCCAAATATTCGAGCTGTTTTGATGCTAGTTGTGATTTCATCCGTAAAGTGATTTGCCTTTTGTGGACGTATAAGAAACCATATTTTGTGCGTTGGTAAATGGTCACCGCGTGCTGTTCGCGAGTACGGTGCTGTATGTGTATACATAATATTGTACGTACATTGACTGAAAGTGAAAACGACAGGAAAAGCGTATTCGTACTCCGTCGTGTCCGATGTAAACAACCAAGGTTTTTTTGTCTTTTCTCGGGAAGGGTAAGACAGGTTAGGTTGGTTTCCTTTGAACCAGATGTTTGAAATAGGACTAAGTAAATGATCCAAAACATGCAATTTTTCGGGGATTTCAGGACCTAGTGCCCCTTTAAACAACAGGTGATACGTTATGACCACTTTGGGGCCCCTGTGGGAGGAACACAGCATGTTTGTGTACTGGTTTGCATGTGTCTAGTGCAAATATGAACAACTAATTTGATTGTGCACAAACCCATATTGTGTTCGCAAAAGCACCAGGTGTACAGCGGCAATGCATTCAAGAGATTCTCCCGGCCATCTCGCCCAAGTCTCTCTTAGTCAATACCCAGACATCTTGGTATCTTTCAACCATCATTTTTTTCTATTTTTGTCCAGGCCACCACGCTGAACTGTTCCCACTCCTTCTGTAACTTCTGCATCGAGAGCTGGATGAAGCGCAAGCGGGAGTGCCCGGTCTGCCGTGCCGCGATCACCTCCCACAACCACTCCATCGTGTTGGACAACTACATCGACAAGATGGTGGAGCGGCTGAGCGAAGAGATGAAGCAACGACGCAAAGAGATCGTCCAGGAGAGAAAAAGTGAGCGCCGATCTTGAGGCCGGCAATAAATTGCAATCAGTGAAAACCCGGGGGCTACAGTGAAATCTTGATAAGTCAAACCTCAAGGGAATGGGTTCAAAATTTGACTTCAGCAGAGTTTGGAGTTAAGCAGGGTTGTATGTCATTGTTATACTACTGAAGGCAATGGGTTCTTTGTTTGACTAAACAGTTGTTTTGAGTTGTTCAGAGTTTGACTTATCGAGATTTCACTGTAATTTATGCTTAATTAAAATATTGAACAGACCTGGAGGTGGCCTGGGCTGAATTTCATGAGCCTCTGTCTATGTCATGGAGACAGTAGGTAGTAAGCATAGCAAAAGCACGCTTAAACCACGGAGGAAAAATTTGCTTAAATCAATGGCGTAACATCTCCATGTGGGTGCAATCCGCACTGTGAAATAGTGCCTAAGGTTAGCACAATTTTCTGCTATGGTAAGCACAACTTTTCTGCTAACTGTTAAGCATGAAATTGGGCCCTGTTCTGTTACGTATTTGGGGGTTTTCAGACATATTTCTGTACTGAAAAAAAAAGGGAAGCCGATTCAAAATTAATTGGATGGTAACCACATTTTAAGGATGTGATTTTCAGAGGTTAGTGCTATAGTGTAGCGAATCCTCAGAAAAGTCATGATCACTTATGGTGGATACATGAGTCTCATAGTGCCCCTTAACATTGTTGAACGGCATTTGCCTGTGAGCACTTAAGCTGTTGTTTTAACATTGCCATTCAGCAAATGTCGTCTGCTCTTACAACAATTCGATAAATGTGCAAGTCCTAATAAACTTAATTAAGAAATTTCATTATTTCATTTTTAATATGTTTCGTAAGATGGAATTTGCGTCGGGTGATGAAAATCAATACTAGGTTTTTGCCCTTCACCGACGTATAAATACTGCACTAGAAAGCAGGAGGTTGTGGGTTCGAGTCCCACCCGAGTGATATTTTTGCCCAACTTACACTGAGTAAACAGTGTTTATACATGGGTGAAGGACAAAAACCTTGTATTGATTATTAATAGTGCTAATATTGCCATTAGCCTAATCAAAAATCGGACATATCCTAATGTTTTTTGTGGAATTCAAGTTGATTCACAATTTAAATAACAGTTGAAATCCCCATTGAAAAAAAGTACAGCGGCATGTAGCTATAATGAACACAGCTATACTGAACATTTGGCAATACTGAACATCCCTTTCGGCTTCTGCATTTTGTGTTGTATTATACTCAGCATTTGGAACTGAAAATCTCAATAAAGTACTACCGATAGAGAAAACCATTTTTCGTGGAAGTCGTTGTGTTCATTGTAGTGAAGTTCTACTTGAGAGGTGACAGAGGAATACATTTTCTGTCAAAGCTCATTGTAATATCTTGTTAATTGACGCGAAATTTAAAATCTCGAGTTTTATCTGAAACTGGAGGACTTGTGATTGACTTGTTACAAAATTGTAAGGACAACAACTCAGAGGATTGATTCTCTTGTAGTAGTCTATACAATATCTTGTCAAAACACAATTCAGATATTCGAAAACGATGAAAAAAAAAATAAGCCAAGTCGACTATAGTCCTATCTTTCTCACCAGTTGACAGCGCTAACCCAAGACCCCTCTCCCCGATTCCAATCGAGATCTCTTCGGAGATTGACAGCGAGGAGATTGACCACAGCGATATTGACCATAGCGAGGAGGTGGAGAATAGTGAGGAAGATGAAGACGAGGATGAGGATTATGGCTTCGGCTGGGGGCGGCGCAACAGGGGGGGAGCTTGCTTTAATTGTGGTAAGTCTTAAGTATAATGTCTGCATTTTGCATTTAAGGAGTAGTCTAGCCTGGACGAACTGCACCTAAAAGTCTTGGTTCGGGACATTATGTGTAGAGTTTGCTTCCAAACATGATAAATGTTATTTTATTACTTTTAAGAGTCCCGCCTTCTCCGGGTTATCCAAAGTTTATTTTCGACACTTAAACACAATTTAGAAATACATGTACAGTACAGCAAAGTGAAAAATATAGTTTAGAAACAGCTATTATTACCTCCACCAAGGAGGTTATGCTTTCATCAGATTTGATTAGTTTGTTGGTTGGTTGGTTTGTCTGTTAACAAGGTAACTCAAAAAGTTGTTGACGGATTTGCATAAAAATGTTTTTAGGGGTGGTCCTTGGTACAAGTACATACCGATTAGATTTTGGAAGCGATCTGGGTCTGGATCCAGGAATTTTTTTTAAGGATTCTTCACCATTTATGCGAGTATTTCTTTTGGGTGCACTGACAATATGGCGGGGAATTGTTTAGCCTTGGCGGAGGTTTGCGCTCTCAGAGTGCTTTCTAGTGTTGTGCATGTCCTTAACAATTTTCATAACCGTGCAACTTTTTCACTTTTCTTCAAATGGATATATCGCATTTTGGAAAAAAAGTCTTTATAAAAATACTCATTGAAAGTCATTCAGAGACTCGGTAGTCTAAGTCCAAGACAGGATTTGGATTTTCTTGACGTGCCGCATGAAATGCCCTCCCAATGACTGGGTATAGTTTGCAGGATTCAACGACCACTGGGCCTTCACAAAAACACTCCAGAGCTGTGATGTTAAAATCAATGGATGGGAACTCTCTGATAAGTTGAATGGGCAGGCTATTCATTAATCAAAAAGACCATTAGCAAGTGAATGCAGTTACAATCAGAGGCCATGGAGCAAATTGGGGGATGTTCCAGCTGTTTTGTTTAGCCTGTGTGACAAAAAATAGAAGGTCTTATTTTTGTAAAGGTTGGTTTTCAAATATCCGCTTTCCAAAATCGAAACGGAATGTTAAAGAATCCGGAATTAAATCCCACCAACTACGGGGTGAGTAAAAAAAAACGAAACCCACATGTTGGGACCATTGTTTTAGTGAAGTTCTGCATGTAGCACTTTCAAAATCTAGGCTATGAAAGCCCAATTCATAGGCTTTCTTTTAGTACAAGAATCATTCAAATTACTTGTGTACTTTCAAGTTACGGAGTTTTAAACACAACCGCCATTTTAAAGTTCTGTCTACAGATCAAAAAAAAGGTGTGTGTTCTTCCAGCAAAACGAAAACAATTCACACACATCCTTATGTGATTTGTTTTTGTTTTACTGAAAGAGCACTGATTTTTTTGTGATCCGTGGACAGAACCTTAAAACGGCGGTTGTGTTTAAAATTCCGTAACTTGAAAAGTACATGAGTGATTTGAATGATTCTTGTACTAAAAGATGGCTTACGAATTAGGCTTTCATATCCTAGATTTTGAAAGTGCTACATGCAGAACTTCACTAAAACAATGGTCCCGACATTTGGGTGTTTTTTTTTTGACTCACCCTGTAGTTCCAATGACCAGGCAGAAATTTTTTCAATTTTTATTTATTTAGCGGTATCAATTTCTTTTTGTTTGTGTGTTCTCTTCTATAGGAGAATCAGATCATTGGGTGCGGCAGTGCCCGTATAGATGAAGAATCAGAAGACACAATGGGACGTAGTAGGTAATCGCCACCCTATAATGCCCCAGATGCCACAAGGTGTGTATGGACTGGTGCTCAAGTACGACGTCGACAGTGACGGAGCGAGGTATACGACACACACACGCTGCCGCTGTGTACCCAAGGTCCACACAAACACACTATTTCCACAAGGAAATTAATTTCAGCTGTACATACCCTAGGGCTGTGTATTTTTCGAACAATTAAGTAGTTGATTGTTGTAATTTGGACTTGATAGAATATTGCGCTGATCAAGTTTAACAAGCTAGCCTAAACTGGCTGCCGATCGGAATTTGTGTGAGCCTGCGCTTGTTGAATTGAAAAAAGGTATTCGGAAAGCCGGTTGATCATGCCATAAGCATGGAGTGAATGCACATGTACATGTATAGTGCGTACATTGAAGTGAATATCTGAGTTTGTAAAATTGTTTGCCAAACTCAATTCTATAAAGGCTTTTGATGCATTTGGTGACAAGCTTTTTGTATCACGTCAGTGACACAAGTCTCATTTTCGTCAAAGTTGAAATTCGTTGTCCTACATGTACAATGGTCAAAGGTCCTCCGATGAAACATCGATGTTCCTACAAAAAAAATTTGAAAGATTTTTCCAGAAAGGGTTTTCATACTTAGTTTATTGTTTGAAGGGAATGTACAACATTTGCTTTTGCTGCAATTTTCAGAAATAAATGGCTTTGCAGGATTAGTATGTTATAGCAAATATTGTTAAACTGACTTGATTCAAGTTTTTTTGTTGGAAAAACCAAGAAAACTAATCGTGATCTTGTAGTCTGGTCCCCTGACCCCACTTAAGATGAAAGTGAGCAATTTATAGACTTTGGGGAATTGTAAAGTCAGAGAATCAGTCTAGCAGGCTTGTACCCCTTCACAGGTGTGTAATCAATTGCATATAACTTGGGAATAACTAAATATGAAAAAGTAGGATCAGTTTTTTTTTAAAAGCCAGTGTTGGAAAAATACAATTTTTCTTGAAAATGTCAGCACATCAGGAGCCACGATTTTACAGGATGCTTTAGACTTTCATTCCCCAACAATCCAGTGAGGTATTTCGTGATAATTTGATCATTTCGTCTTGATGTTTGCAAATGTTGTAACTTCCCTTTAAAAAGGTTAACAATTATTTCGTGTTTCCAAATGTAATTCTAGTCTAAATCAGTGTTGAAGTTGAGGTACTTGTGATGAATCACAAATCATCACAAGTCATCCCGTCATAAGTCAAGTCACAAGCTATTCACATAAACCGTGGTAAGTGTCTGTCAAAGAGTGGTAAGACATCTGCACTAGAAAGCAGGAGGTCGTGGGTTCGAGTCCCACCAGAGTGATTTTTTCCAACTTTCACTCGGGAGGTAACACACCGAGTATACAGTTTTTTAAAAAAACGTCGGTGAAGGGCAAAACCTAATTTGATTTATATCACCCCGACGCAAAATTCCATCTTATAATAGTTTATGTGGTACCCGCTGCTATGTACATCAGATTCTAACCGGCCAACCGATCCCGTTAGCTCGGTAGTCGAGTGGTAAGACATCTGCACTAGAAAGCAGGAGGTCGTGGGTTCGAGTCCCACCCGAGCGATTTTTTCCAACTTTCACTCGGGAGGTAACACACTGAGTATACAGTGTTTAAAAAACGTCGGTGAAGGGCAAAACCTAATTTGACACATAAACCGTGACAAGGACATTCCATTGTTATGCTAATGTTGCTAGTGCCCATTTGTGATTTGACTGGTGACCAAACTTGAAACCAAAGTTGTAATGTTCTTAGGATCCATCACAAGTACCTGGACTACAACACTGATCTGCACCCGATTTCACGAAACTCATCGTAACTTACGATGCATCGCAGCGCTGCGACGCATCGTATCCCTACGACGCAGCTGCGACGCGTCCTAAGATCCATTTCACAAAACACGTCGTAAGTGCGACGCGTCGTATGTGTATTAATAGCACAATTCGGTGACTGTTATATGTATTAAGTCAGCATACAGTAAATAGTCGTCTGGTATTCAACAAAGAGTCGTCGGATCTCCGCTCGAAATTTGTTAAAACGTAGGACAAAATGGCGGCCGTGCGATGCAATTTTAAAGGAAAACGAGCTCTCAGTGGACTGTGTAGCTACTTTGAAAATTCAACTGCAATATTCCAGGCTGATTCATAATTATTCAATGAATTTTCTATTTACAACTTTACACACATTGCCTCGGTATTATAATCTCGTTTATGTGATGTTTATGGCACAAAACTGGCTAAAAACGGACTCTTCTTATTTTGCGACGACCACTAGACACATCGTACCTTGCGACGTGTTATAAGCCCTTGTCAAGGAACTTACGACGCGTTCAACACATCGCCACTTTCATGAAATGGATTATACGACGCGTCGCGAGTTGCGACGTGTTGCACGTCGTAACTCGAGTTGCGACGCGTCGCAGCGCTTCGTGAAATCGGGTGCTGAATTCATACTTCCACGGTAATCGATGCAGTCTTGCACAAACATGACAAAAGGCAAATTTACTGCACACGTTTGCATGTGTACCAGTCTACAATTAAAGGTAATATATACAACATTTGCTTTTGCTGTTATTTTCAGAAATGGGCAGATTTGGGGGCAAGTACATGTATTTTATAGCAAATACCGTTCCACTGACCTGCTTTGAAAGTTCTGTGTTCAGGAATGCCGGAAAAAAAAGTCGTTCTTGTAGTCTGGTTCCCTGTCCCTACGCTTCAGACAAAACTGGACAATTTATAGATGTCAGACAATTGTCAGGTCAGGGAACCAGACTAGCTGGCTTATAAATGCCCATTCAAGGTTATGTTAGGGACTGCAAGCAAAATGCCGACCAACTTACTTCAGTCAAATGGCGGTAGTATTTGAAAAAACAATTTTTTTTTTCCAACGATGGTTGGTCGAACCATCATTGGAAAATGATAGAAAGTTCCTCTTTTCTTGAAAATGACAGCATACCAGACGCAACGATTACACGTTACAAAAAAGGAGTGAATGTAACTTTCAAATTCAGCAGGTGAGTTATGTACTAAATTATTTGTTACCAATCACTTCATGTATTGTTGATGTACCCTAACGTGGCGCGGCCCCCAACGTGGCGCACTTTGATTTTTCGCCTGTAGTGCCTAGCTAGAGCAAAAGTTTTAACTGAAATTTCACAGAAAGTGAAATTTCATCAAGTTCTTAACACTCCCGTTCATAAATCGCGAGTTTATTTACCCGTTACAAAATTAGAAGGAAATTTTTTTACAAAATTAGAAGGAAATTAGAAGTGCAAAGTGAACCCTTCGAAAATGCCCCGAAAAATATGAAAAAAAAAATTCTGACAAACATCTGGCTGGGTATGTAACTAGAGATAATAATTATTTATCAGAATTCATCAAGTTTACAGAAATTCTTAACTGTTAATTTGGAATTTTCCCAGATTTATTTAAGTGCGCCACGTTAGGGAACACTCCGCCAATTTGTGCCCAATTTTCGGACGCCACCGTCTTTGAATTTCGGATTAAATTTTATGAAACCGAAATTTTTCACAGAGGCTAAATAGCAAGCATTAATAAGGTAAAGTACTAGTATTTTACTGCATGAATTTGAGGTTTGTTAACAAAGAGGTTTGGCAACACTACACAAGGAAAGTTGGGTAAGCTTCGAAGTGCGCCACGTTAGGGAACACGACTATATACAAATGTGCATGTAGATTTAACAATTGAGCAAATGCTGTATTTATGCATTCCATCCGTCCAGATGTTAACATTTTGGACTGATGCATGATTCGTGTATTCATATACTGAGCAATTTCCTTTCTTTTTCTAAATGGTGAAGTTGCAACTTCAGCCTGCATGCATTATGAAGGTGTAGACATTGTGCCTTTCTTTCAAGTTGCTCCATGCTTGTTGCTTATATTTTATGAACTATAAATTGACAGCGTGAAAGTTTCCAATATAATTTTGAAAAGAAATTAGAAGTAATGTATACTGGTACTTTGCATTTTATTTTAAATGGAAATAAGATTGCTGAATGTGATATGTATTCAGTCTGTTTTGTGGTTCTGAAAATGTTGTTTTGACTAAAACAAATTTAAACAAAAAAGGGTAAAGTGGTGTCCAAGTTGTTATCATTCACACAAGACATTCTGGGTAGTGTAATGGGTAGCTTTGTTAGCTAACAAGCTGTGTTATTTACCGACAGGTTTGGTGAGAGTACATGTATGGGAGGGGGGTCGAAGAAATTCAGTTGATTCCTTGTATTAAGTAGTGCTAGTGCTGGGCATATGTACATGTAGTTATGCAGTGAATTATGATAAAATCCATGCTACATGTATACCCTTGGCCAGGTATCATCCAGCTTTGTACAGTTTCATATTGAATAAACCATCTTAAATTTGTGCGACTCAAACTGTTATTAGTAGTAATTGCTTACTAACAAGTACAACATGTTTACACTAATTCAGGCCTATTTGAGGTGCCATCCATTTTCATTATGAAGAAATTTGCAGGAAACAAATTTGTTACATGATGAAGATATTTATTTTCAAAGTGCTTGTAACAGTTCCTCTTAAAGGCTATATGAAAATATGGAGGTGTTTTTCAACAAGTACATGTAGGTATACTAAATACCTTTTACAAATAAGAAAAACACTGAGCAATCTTCAACTGGCAAACATTACATTTTATCAGCTGAAAATTTACTCTTGTTCCTCTGTGAAAATCAAAATACAAATCTGCAGTGTTGCTCTTGCATTGAGGGCAATATCTTTTAAAGTGAACTTCAATACATGAAATACAAGAAAAAATGTAAAGGTACCGTAACCTTTGATGAACTTTGAAAAGCTTTGCAGATTTATGTTTAGAAAATTGTCAATTTTAGTGGAATGGTGGAATCCGCCCCTTCAACTTTTTTTTTTTTTTTTTGCGACCCGAGCTGTCCTGACTTTTTAGCCTCGAGTCTTGCACATCTTTTGATACCAAATACATTAAGTTCGGACCGCGGGTTGTCGCGCAGCAAAAGTTTTTCTGCCGCTATGCGCTGTGAAAACTTAATTTCCCCTTAAACGTAGTGTACACAAAGCAGAATTACCATTGGTGCATATGAATAATTAATTTGCCATAATTCCAAAACCCTTTGACCTATAGTCATGAAATTTCTTGGGTATGTTTATATTTGTTCTATGCATGTACCGAGTTTCACAATTTTTCGTCACTCGATGGCCGAGATCTGGGGGGGGGGGGAAACGATGTGCAGAATCACACCCCCCCCCCCCCCTCTGCTGTGAGCTGGTCAAAATAACCCGGCCCTTTTAGGGTTAAAGCCGAAGCTTTGTGCTTTTCAATGATACCTTGGGTTCATTCCAGGGTCAGGCATCATGGAGCACCATTGTCTTGAAGTTGTGGTGCAAAAATGCAGTTGGTTCACTTTCATTCTGGCCTTCAGACAGTGTGTCTTTGTGGTCAAGAAATTGCATGAAACCAGAAGTTTGCAGGCTACACAGCATTCCAAGACTTCTGCTGTTAAGTGTTTTGGAAAGATTCCCATATCTGGCCATCACTTGTCACCCTGTGCACAAACCCTATGGGACTGGTCTGAAAATTCGTGTTTTCTACGTAAAAGTTCAAAATTTGTCCCTGCTAATTTTGACTTTTTAGGACATATTATCACTTTCTGTGAAAAATTACTGATGGCTAGATATGGGAATCTTTCCAGTGTTTTACTCATGATTCGTGAATAAAATCCATGAATAAAAAGCATGAAATCTGTGTTGATTTTGTTCAGCAGGAAAGTGAACCAACTGCATTTTTGCACCACAACTTCAAGACAATGGTGCTCCATAATGCATGACCCTGGAATGTAACCCAAGGTATCACTAAAAAGCACAAAGCTTCGGCTTTAAGATGATACCATGCTTTTTGCTGGTAAACATACAGTCTGGCCATAATAACCCTTTGAAGAAGGATTACCTTTTTTTTTTGACACCCTGTATTGAAAGCTTCATAAATACATGTACATGTAGGCCCAAAAAATACAGCCTGTGCATTCACAGTGTTGGGCATAATTTACAGCTGATATAAAGCACATATACATGTAACATTGCATAAGAAGACATCTCCAGTAAACTAGAGGTTGTAAGTTCAAGTCCCGTCTCAGAAAACTTTTTGTTTTCTTCTCTTCCCAATTGGCCTTTTATAAATAAAATGTCAGTGAATGTCAAAGCCCAATATGAACCAACTGAGTTGTTACTTGTTCAGTTTGAAAACTGTCTCTACATCAGGCACAAGCCGCCAGTAAAATGGTTTGGGCTTGTGGCCGTCATACGCACAGTTTTCATGGCAACATGTACCAAGCAATAATAACCCAAATATAAGTCATTAGCCCACTTGTCCCTCTACCGCTCCAAATCCCCATGGCTGTTACTCCATATACTAACCCAAACACTGTACTGTTTCATCGGAAATAAATACAATGTAATACAATACTGTACTAGTGCTAATGGGTCAAACAATAATTTAATTGAAGTATGGCTTGGCTCGTCTCAAATATATAAAATTCATAAATACCTAAGACAGTTTACCTATTCCTATTGGTCGAGAGCCCGTCACGTGGCCGGTCTTAAACGGATGATAAAGACATGGCTATAGCTGGTCTTAAACACTTTTCCAGTGTCACATGAAATTTGGACTCCTAAAAATCCAGTGCCTCTTACCGTTTTATTGGTTGAGCGTTCATAATACTCGCGTAGGCATGCGCAATACTACCAGTGAGTCAGTATTTTATAGTCCTAAATTCACAACGCAACGCCCCAGGTGCATTCTGCGCGACGTCGGGCAGTACGCGCGACACGCGCGTCAATCTCCTTATCAGGTAAGGAATTGTAGAGGGACATTCCATATAGTTATAGTCAGAGGGGTGTTTGATACAACATGAAGTAAAATTGTTGAGCAAAATAGTTAGCAATGTCTAGTTTTTGACTTGTTTTGACTTTTTTACCGAAAAGGTATTTATGAATGGAAATAAATGTGTGTTCGGTCGGTATTAAACACTCTGTTTAAGACCGGTTTGAGTCTGGATGGGCGATAATTACCCTCGGCTTCGCCTCGGTAATTATCGCCCATCCATACTCAAACCGGGTAATTATCGCCCATCCAGACTCAAACCGGTCTTAAACAGAGTGTTATAACACCTCCCGAACACACATTTATTCCCTTGATAAAACATATTTCTCCACAGGCTCATTTCGTGACTTCCCTTTCCCTACCCTCCCAAGCTCTACTTTCGATCTTGACTAACCGTTCTCTAAATTCACTTTAGCTCTTGAAAATCTTCCTTGGAGGACCATCATCTTCGAAATCTTGCCTGGCCGACTTCTCTTCGTCTTTCCGGAGGTCCTGGTTGGCAATGGGAAAAGTCTTTTACTTACTCATCAAATGACTCAGGAATTTTATTCAAGCCCTCCTTGTACATGTTAGTGCATGTACTGGAGAAATTTGTTCTGCTTTATATAAAGAAAATAGTTGTTAAAAAGGAAAACTAAGGACAATCCTACCCAAGTCCTGCAACAGGATATCATGAATGAGTAAATGGAAATAAAAGGAAAATATCAAGGCTACTAATCTTCATCTCCACTGGATAGAAGAAAGGATTTCTGAATGTCGTTAACCTTTTAGTCACTGTGGTGCCTGAAACCACCCTGCTTATTACCCACTGTAGCGCCCGAAACAGCTCAAGCACTCTATGGTTTTATTGATTTTTCAATGAATAAACACAATGTAACAGGTCTCTCTCAAATGACTCAAAGTTCCTACAGATTGTCTCGTGCATCGACATTTTGGGCATCAAATTTTCATAACTCTGCCGTATTTCGAAGAAATTTCGAGCAACACGCGCGTACATGTATGTTAAGATTATGTTGCACACTGCGTGCGCACAAACGTGATGGCGTTGAACATGCAGTTTTAATTGCAGATGGCATCCTATGAGAGAGATCTATACAATGTAGTACAAGTGTTAATGGGTTAAAAGACAAGGGCTATCAATTTCATGGAGAAAGGCCTGCTTAGCAAACTTATGTGCTTACAAAAACTTAGCAGAGTACCAGTCAGCAAACATATATACATGTATATCACATATGTTGGCTGGTAGCCTAAGTATTTTGCCATTAGCATTTTTTTTGTGCTAAGCAAATTTCTGTGCTTACCTACGCCATGAAATGTGACCTCATTTTTTCAACCGGTTATCAATTATTTGAATAAAATATTTTAATTTCTGTAAAGGCTGGTTCATAATATCAACAACAGCACTTTTCCATTTTCACTATTTACATGAATTTGCTTCCTTCTAAATTTCATGTGAACAGTTTCTTAGCGACCAATCACAAGTACATTTTTCAATACTTCCATACCTTTAAGACTTTGATTAAGTCATCCACAGCTGGCCTATCAGGAGGTGTTTTACTGCAGTGTATGAAGGCTGTGTTGCCATGGCGATCAACAACAAGATCCCCACCCATCTATGGCCAAGAGAAAAATAATAAATAACAATTTTTAATCAGAGACCACTGGAAGAGACATTGGAACTGATCAAATGAAATAATAAACTGATCAAAAATTAATATTTTAGCAACCCATTTCACGAAACAATGCGTTACTTACGCCATGCGTAGGACTTAACGCAACAAATTTATTGAGCAGCTACGCAATGATCGATTTCATGAAACTTGGCGTAGCTACGCAACGTTTAAAATAATCTAAACATCTTGGACAAGGATAATAGCGTTTACAACGGCTGTTTGTGTGTCGTTTTGTTTGTTCATGAAACAGTTGTTGAATCATCCGCCAGCCATTTTGAAAACATTTTGTATGACTTTCTTCGGAATCATGCGGCAAACTCTTTTCCAAGTAAGTTAGCAATTCTTTTACTTCAAACACTGTAAGTGTCTTGTGTCAACCGTGCAATCACAGGCTCCACGACGATCACGATTTGCCGGTAAAATAGGTCATTTTCCATCACTACGCCACAACATACGCCGCCTAAAATGATTGTGCAAGTTATGCCATAAAATGTTGCGCAAGTCGTGGACTTGCGCACTATGAAATTTTCCGTGAAATTGTCGTAACTGAAATATTGCGCAGTAGAAATGATACGCAGCTTTTGCAATAAATTTTGGCACAAGTGGACTCATGCCATTGCATAAAGTTTCATGAAATTGGCTGCAGGATCTTACATTCCAAAATTTTAGGATACTCCTCAGAAACTGAGGAGGTTTTTGAATTCAAGGAAATGATGGAAATTTGTGGATAAAAATTGGAAAACTTTGCAAAATTACAACAAAGTTTGGGATGAAAATGACACAATTTTGAAGGAAATAGAAGTTGAAGGTTCTATGGCCCAGAGTCCCCTGGAAACCAAACTTCTTCATACTGTTGTTGTTTTTTTTGTTTTTTTTAAATTAGGCTAATATAAAGTAATAATACCTGAGTTGGATCATCCTCTATATTTTCCAATTTGGAAGGAAGTGTCCTTCCGGACGCCTTCATCTCGGCGTAGTATGTGATGGTGCTAGTGTGCCACACCTTGGATATCGAACGGCCCAGACCCATAGCGGAATACACCTACATTGGACAGGAACACATATCAAAATAAGGCCAAAAAAAAAAAATCTCCGGTTTCTGGTATGGAGCTTGTCCAAAAAGTGGTCGGCGACGCAACTTTTTTTTTTTTACCTGTTTTTTTTTGCTTCAAATGTCGACTGATGACTGCAAATGGTGCCCGACTAAACTTAGTGCAAATATATGGGAGTCCAGAGAGGCCACATAAAGCTTATTCTCGATCATAACCCCATCTAAAAACACGTTAAAATTGTGCAGCAGCAGGATTCCAGTCAAACCAGTGAGTTTGGCGGTTTTGAGACATCATCTTTCATTGAAAAAAAACTTTTTCATTTTGCCGACGCGCATGGCTACGGCTACGCACGCGCATACCAGAAACCGGAGACTTTTTTTTTTGGCCTAAGGTTCAGGAGTAAATTAACAAAATGGTAAAATCCTGAGTGGAAAATAAGAAGGACTGTATTAAGGACGTAACATCAGTTTTTAAACAGTCGACCCTTCCCCAAAATTTTCATCCAAATTAAACTGAAGGCCATCTCTTACAGAACCTGTTGTGTCCTCAGTTTTTTCCACCTTAAAATTCTGTTTGCCATCAGTTTTGACACATAACAAATCTTTAAGCTTAAGTCGGTTTTTTTTGGACAGTTTAAAAAACTACAATCGTGCTTGAATATACACATTCAAAGGAATGAAGAAGTTTTTCCCACAGCAGAAATAGCATACTGCACTCTGCATTTTGATAAATAACTCAGTCTGACGTCTATATGCTATATTCTGTCGTTGGAGTTCCTTTTGATTTGTTTTCCACTGTACCCGTTACTTAAAAGAAGCTCTGGCAAACTCGTGACTCAATTTGTTTGGCTAGTTAGCAAATGGGAGAGCAGCTATAGCAGAATCCAGGTATGTGATCACACTGTACACTCCCAAGGCCCCCTTCAATGGAGAAACTATTGCGCTTGCTATTGTACAAAGCAACTGCCAAGCGACGGATTATCCATACAATACATATAGCTAACCAATGCTTTCGCCATTGAAGGGGCCTTCGTGATAGTATTGATATCGGGCCCGGATTGGACTATATGCAAATGTATGCTTACTCTAGATGAGAACACGTCAAGAACATACACATCCATGTTTTGAAATTCTCCCTTTGTCCCTGTACCTTTCGATCCTCGTCCACAACCATGTCAAATGGGCACCCGGTGATCCCCAACCACTGTAGAGCGCCCTCTCGTGAGCCAAACGAGACAACCAGGATGTGGCCTCCCCAGCGGGCGATGTCCTCAGCACGTTGCTGGAGTTGGGCCACGTGGTCGCGTCACGGTAGTCAGGCAAAGTGGCGCAGGAGGACCACGATGACGTGTCCTTTGGATAGGTAACTCCCAATTGTGCTTGGTCTATGGGAAGTTTTTTTTTAAAATATCTGTTTTATGCAAAATCATAATTACAGAATATGTGCAATTGAACACACAAACAAATTTTGGCCAAACGATCTACCGTAGTAGAGGGGTCAAGAAAATTCGAGAAAAATTCCTGCTCCAAAGGAACTAATATGGATTGCTTTTATATGATTAACATTATTCAAATTAGGTTTTGCCCTTCACCGACGTTTAAACACTGTATACTCAGTGTGTTACCTCCCGAGTGAAAGATGGAAAAAATCACTCGGGTGGGACTCGAACCCAGACCTACTGCTTTCTAGTGCAGATGTCTTACCACTCGACCACCGAGCTAACGGGATCGGTTGGCTGGTTCGAATCTGATGTACATAGCAGCGGGTACCGCATAAACTATGCGGTACCCGCTGAATAGTTAACATTATTTTTATTTAGGTCACATTTCATGACATATTACGGACCTTTCAAATGTTATTTCTTTTGGAGTTCCTTGTCTTCAGTCATACCATGTTTGAAAATGTTTCATTTCATGATTTCCACATGACAAGACAGCTAGCAACTTAAAAGTTTCCACATTCAATACAAAATAAATTTGTTTGAATTGTGTCTCTTTATTAGTAAAAGTCTCAACCTTTAAAACGTAAGTAACAATTTATTTTACAGGTCTTGAAAGGCAAGTTATTACTAAGAATATTGGCAAGGTGTTATGGCAACACTTATTAAGTTGAATAAGATGTCACCTGTTTACGGATCCAAAAGCTAAATCGCTCATGTAAGACCTCATCAGTAAAACATAATGGGTAATTCCAGCATTACGAAAGAAAGTGTAATAATAATAATAATAATAATAATAATAATTTGGGAGGCTATCATCCTTACTCGCAGCTGGTATGCTGAATTGCGTAGGACGCGGCTACAACGTGGTCAGGCCGCTGGCACGTAAAGGCGCCTATGGCTGCCGGCCACATCGACCCATATATGACCACGGAACACAGCCTGAGATCGAAAGTGTTTGATTTTTCCGGAGGGAGGAAAACCGAAGGGCCCAGAGAAAAACCCACGTGGCACTGGAGAGAACCAACGCACAACTCTACTCACATGCGATCCGCGGCCAGGATTCGAAACGTGGTCACCTTGGTGAGAGGCGAGCGCTTTACGCACAAGCCACCCATGCCACCCCTTACGTGACACAGCCAATTTGGGCGTGACACAGCCAATTTACCAAGATGTCTAATTGATGAGTCAAAGAAATGACCCAAAACTCTTAGTCAGTAATCTCCTTGACCATTACTGGATGATGGATGTGTAAGATTTGAAAAATACATTTTTAGGTTTATTCACTAAGCTCTTAAAAGCTCCGTCACGGACATTACAGAGCTTGGGGTTTTGTATAACTAGGCACCTTCCAACTTTTAACATTTATGTATGCATTACTTGAATTTTCACTAGGTTAAATCCACACTGCACAGAGTTTGGAGTCAGGGAACCCACCTGCCTGTTCTGGCGTCTTTTAGCTCAATGTCACATGGTCCCGGGGAGCCAATAGATAGGCTGGATTGGGCTTCACCCTTCGATAGTTGTGATTCCGTGTCTTTGAGGAAGGCATTCCAATCACTCTGCACAATTTGATAAGATAATACAAGGAAGCTAATTTCCATGTTCAAAAACATATTTGGTCTGTTGGCAGTTTCTGCAGTTTGCCATTTAAAGCTAGAGTCCATCATTTGCAGCCATCCGAAAAGTAACTGGCGTAATTATTGTTGAAAAATAAACTTGGTTGAAAGATAGTAAGGGAACTAAACTCCCTGTGAAATTATTCTTTCTGGGAAGCTGTCATTTTGAAGTAATCAACGAAAGAAGGCATTTCCAACGGTGATTCTTAAGAAGCACCGTAGGAAAATTTAAATTAGTAGTTCGTTTTGTTATTCAGCTCAGCGCGCACAAGTATTGGAACGACGCACACACGCGCGCGGTTGTTATAATTCGTCGGATCAGTGCGCGATGTCGCGTATAGCTGCAATTCAAAACAATTCAAAACATGATTCAGTAACTTTTGATTTGAAATTGAGATCTTAGAATGCTGTTTTTCTCGGAATGTACAGCTGAAGCTTAGCTGAAACTTCATCAGGTTAGTTGCTCAGTATCCTTCATTAGATTTTGAACTCTTTTGTTGCTTCAAAGAAACAAATGCACAAATGACATGATGGACTGTAGCTTTAAACAGCCCTGGTTGGACTTGAGCCACATTATTAGAGGCAACTATTGACCAGTGTTATAGTCGTGTCTGTCACAAGCATCACAAGTCCTCCCAAATATTATAACAAGTGGAGTGTCATGGCCTAGCGGTTAAGAGCACCTGACTCATGCTCTGGTGTTTCAGAGGCAGCAGTGGCATGGGTTCGAGCCCGGGTGTGGTCCATCAGAAAGTCCTTCAGACTCCAGTCAAACCACTACATTTTCAAATGAACTGTTACAAAAGCATTCCTTTGTCATTGTTCATCCCGTTACTTGTGACTGGACTGATGAAAGGACTTGTGACTGGTCTCGTGAAAGGACTTGTGATGGACTCGACTACAACACTGAGCTGAAGACTGTTTGAAAAACAAATATTTTTTTCATTCAATATTGGGTTGTGCCCTTTCACAGACGTATTTGTTTCTTAACTTCCTTACCATACCTCTAAATCATCCAGCTCTTCAACAGCATTCTGGATTTCTTGATATCGGTAGAAACGTCCCAGCACTTCATCCAAGGCCTTCCTTGTGATGACTCCCAACCTTTAGTTTGTTAAAAAAGGAAAATCATGTTGAAAATTGAAGGTCAGAATTCTAAACACGCAAAGTCCATGTAAGGTTCATCATGTAGTAACCTTCCCCATTAAAGTTAAATTAAAGTTGTATTCGCTATTCAGTGTTCCAAACTGAAATTCCCCAGGTCAATTTTTCAACAAGGATCAATAGCTCAATGAATACATGTTGTAGTAATGACAGGTGCTGACTTTTAATGAGCCTCTCCTCTAAACAAAGATACTGTAAAATACAAAGACTGCAAACATACAAGATCACTACACCAGCATTCAAATCTCACCAGCCAACCGATCCTGCAAGCTGGATGGTCGTGTGGTAAGACGTCTGCGCTAGAAAGCAGAAGGTTGTGGGTTCGAGTCCCAACTGAGTGATTTTTTCCAACTTTTCCTTTAGAGAATAACACACTGAGTATACAGTGTTTATACGTCGGTGAAGGGCAAAACCTAATACTGATTTACATCACCCGGACGCAAATTCCATCTTATGAATAAATCTCACTTTTGTTGATTTTCTCTCATTCCTTTGAAAATACCTCCTAAATTTAGATTTACTGGATCAAACAGATATTGAAGCTGCCTCCAGTACCACAATGCTCAAAAAGATATAGTTCTACTCGTTTTTTTTTTCTCATTTCAATCTATGCAATTACATGTAGTGTAACACTAGTTTTAAACTCATTAGACCCTGTTCGGGAGGATTTCCAGCAAAAATGCCCGGGGTTGCAAGGCATTAATTATTTACATTTATTTAGGAATTCCTCTTTTTAAAAAAAAAGGCACTGTGTAAAAGCAGTATGAAATAGAACAGTATATAATGTATATTTACCTCAGAAATGCTTCGCAGTATAAACCTATACTGGCTCCGAGTGCATTCACATTGCTTGATGCAAAGTCTTGCAGTGAATCTGGAATATTTGGCACAGAGAAGCACAGACAATGAAGATCAACAAACTTCAAACAGACAGATACATTATAATTACATTTTGATATAAAACAAAAACACTTGTGCTCCTGGTTCGATTCCCGTGGATGTTCGGTAAGCAAATATCTGATTAATAACAGACAAGGGTACAGAAGGAAGAGGTGAGAGTCAAGGAGAAAAAGTCGAGAAACAACGACATAGGACGTACATGTGTAACTTTTTGACGCTTCAAAATTTATATAGCGATGCCCGTGTACTGAAATCTTTCCACCAAACTTACCAAATACCACTTTAACAATTTATTATTAACCACAATTTGAATGTTGACCCTGTTGTGCCCATTCTTGAAAATCACGCATTCTTAAGAATGTGCATGCACATTCTTAAGAATGTGCAACTGGATCCTTGCGCAATCTTCGCAAAAAATAACTCTTCCAGATTGAGCGCACATTCTTAAGAATGTGCGACAAGATAACGGTCTTGTCGATGCCGAGCACCGGCTGCGCTTGGCAAGTCTAGCTGCATCCTCGTTCACTGATTCTCAATAATTATACTGTTGCAACGCAAGGCGCTGAAAAGTAGAGTGAATATGATAAGTATAGGCGTATTGATATGGTGGGGGGGGGGGGGGGGGGGACCGGGAAAAAATAAGAGACATAATAATTCTAGTGGAAAGAATTCTGATTTTTGGGATAATAAAAGGGGGGGGGGGGAACGTAAGAATGAAGAATGTGAAGAATGAGAAAGAATACTGCGACATCCCATAGTGCTAATGCTATTTCCCATTTAAATTGCCACCAATTTATTGTTTACACCCCACCATTACGTCGCAGAGCTGGATTCTATAGTCAAAAGAGCAATTTTGGCAGCTTCTGGACATCGTTTTTTTTTCGTGGCATGCATATATGATACATACAGGGACTTGTAACTTGTCTTGCCTAAACAAAGCACTTCCCAGACTAGTTCCCAGTCCTCCGTTATTACAAAACTTCCCATTATAGTGGGCAGAAAAAAGCAATAATAACAGGTTTAATTTGATTCAAATTATCGTAGTTATACGAGTACAGAAGCATAGAACATTTTCTTTCCTCTTTATATGAATTGTTTCCTTTTAGTTTTAACCGCTATACATTTCATTTAACATAATTATGTCGTGCAATGTTTGTTAAGATTGCACAAAATTCATAAATTGTGCACGTGATATTCCCACCCAATCTTAAGAATGAGCGCTCATTCTTAAGAACGCGTGCTCATTCTTAAGAATGCGCGCTCATTCTTAAGAATGCGCGCGCATTCTTAAGATTGCGTGATTTTCAAGAATGGGCACAACAGAGTCATTGGCAGGAGGGCGCTCTCTATACTTTTTGACAAGTTATTGTTTTATTTGTTTAGCCATTCTACCTCCATGGTTTAGCTAACCCCTGAAAATTACTCCCTGCATACCTTTTGCTTGTTTTCTGGCGGATTCCAAAAGCCTGGCCACTTCCTTCGTAAGACTATGCAAAACATTTACCACCAATGATTTGTCGACGGTGGCATCTTCGTCATTTTCACCTGCCATTTGTGGCAAAGTTTTGTCTGTGAAGCCGCTCTGTAGCAACCTCGTATCCAGGGTGTCGAACAGTACGCGCCCACCACTACCTGCTCTCATTGGAAACGCGGTTGGAAATAAAGTAAGCACTGGGGACGAGGTTGGCTCTGTAGTTCTTCTCTTCGTTTTTTTTTTAGTGAAGCGCCCTCTTGTGACAAGGCATAGTCTTACGTTAAAACTTTTGAGATTAAAAGGCTTGCTATGCCCCATGTTCTTAAAAAAAAAAGCCCCACAAATTTCTGCAGACGAATTTTTAGCCAAACGACACTACTTAAGTCCAATTTTGGTTGTTTACAAACCTTAGAAAAAAGGGCTTTCATTTTGCGCACAAATTAACCCGCCCTACGATCGAGAGTCAAATTTTGTGAAGAAATAACTGATTCAACAACTAAACGTCCCTAGAATGTTTTCGTTCGACGTCTCATTCAAAAGTGAATAACTGTGTCATAGTGACCAACTAATAAACTCAGGAAATCATTCATCTACAATTGTCAAATTTCAGAATTCATTCCCCATCAGTTTAATATTACGAAAACACATCAGCAGTCGTAATTATACCGATTGCTCCTCACATATGTATAAAAAAAAGGTTTACAAAAGTAGCTGATAATAACTTAAGTGAATACAGAATTCCATGTACACATTGAATAACTTTTAATATATTTTCAGTAGGAAGGCGCAGGCTAGATCATTTACTAGTACTTCATTTTTGTATGACTTCTCATAAACAGCCTTATCAGTAAAACAATTTATGTTGTGCACAGATACTAAATGAGCAGTAACTGTTTACAAATGTTTACAACAGAACAAACATAAACATCAAGTTGCAATGTCTCCTTGGTCTTGGTGTTCGATAGATTGAGAAGTTTAATGGTATAACTTAAGAGGACTGACTTTTTTATCGGAAGTTATACAATTCCAACAGTGATGATTCCCAACCAGCACCAAAATCTCAACCACCACAGCAGTAATTTTCCACCGTTTTAGTTATTTCTAAGAAAACAGTTGAACACTTTACCAAGGCATTTATTTTCCTCCCACTTATCTTCATGATTCAGCAGCATCATTAAGCTGGCTGGATGGAATATACATATAATGTTCATACAAATGATAAAGAGCCATGGCATGGTCAAAGCAAACACAAGAGACTGAGTTTTGTCCAATCTCATTGCAATTACACAATGAATATGAGATTTAAAGTATATTTGGTTTACACAATAAGTTAATTGAATCCTTCAAAATATACATGTTATCAACAAGGCACAAGTTTTGTGATTAATTTGGGTATAAAAAAGGCAGTAGGTGTCACATTATATATTCAAAACTTCTACTTAAGGCACTACACAGTGTATATCTTCACTCATTTCAGGTTTATTGGGTGTAGAAGAGGGGAGAAAAAAATGTAAGATAATGAAGATAGAAATTCATGTGAAACAGGAATATCGAGAATGATGATCAATCGAATTTAGTTGACGTTAAAAGTTACAATGGATACATTTAATTCTAGAAAATAAATAAGAGCTGGAGTTAGACACACTTTTCAGGTGTTGTTTTTTTATTCATTAGAAAAAAAAAGGAATACACGTGTAAAAGTAGTCCCAACATTTCTAACAGCCTCAAACTCACTAATTACAAGACAAAAATATTACAAAGTACAAAATAATCATCAAAATTGCAATGTCACTGGATACTTCAGATGCAGAACTACCAGGGATGAAGTCGAGTCCATCACAAGTGCAGTCACAAGTAAATCACAAGTCCGGTCACAAGAAACAGTAGATGAACAATAACAAAGGAATGCCTTTGTCAACGCTCATTGGAACAGCTTAGTGATTTGAAATGACACTGGAAGAGTTGCAATGATGGACTTGCAGGCACTTGCAGGGACTTGTGATAGACTCGACTACTTCCCTGGGAAACCAGCCAGCTGGGAAGCGTACGTTATAATTCCGTCCTGTATAGTGGCTCTGCATCCATGTCAACGGCTGTGAAGGACATATGACCCACAACAGGGTATTTGGCCATGTACACCTCCCTGAAGACTTTATCCAGCGAGTCGAGTTCTTCTTTGGAGAGGCCGGTCTGCCAGAAAGAGCAAAAGAGAAAAAATGTCTGAAATTATAACAAGATTGAGACCTTTCTGAGACCTGTTTAGACTTCTTTATATTATCTTTTAAAAGTTGTTGTTTTTCTCCAAACAAATTTTCAATTTGCATGTTTTGTTTTAACAAAAAAAACACCTACCTTTCCCACTTTTTGGCACCTGCAAACCTCTGAAAAAGGGCTTTAATTTTGCAGACAAATGAATTGAGCCGAATTATTGTCTGACAGCTAATAATTTGAATTTTGTGAGGAAATAATTCAATAGCTAAACATTGGTGATTTTTTTCAGTCAATGTCTCATCCAAGAGTGAATAACTATTATATTGCTTAGCTAGGGAAAAAGCAAAGGAAACAAAATGTATATATTGATTTTATCCATCCTGTCAATGAAATTTTTGCTGTTGGATGTTGTAGGAATAAAACAAAATTTAAAACGTAATTATTGTCTTCAGCCAAGTGCTTACCAGCTTCAACTAAGGGGAGCCTTTTACATACACTGGATTCAGACCTTCAATGTAAAAGTAATGAGTCATTCAAATTTAAAAGACTGAATACATAGAATGGAGAAGACAAAAACGTTCCCTTACAACATCTGCAGTAAGGTCTTGAGGGTCCAGTGACATCTTAGCAACTGCTCTTGTGCAGTCCTTGCCCGCCAGAGGATTGTATGTGGCTCCTTTCCCATAGAATTCTAGACCAAAAAGTAGAAAGTTCTGATTCGGCACACTTAACATTCTGAGAAAATTGCACATATATAATAATTCTAAATGGCTGTGCCATACCTTGTGATATTTAGGTCAGTGCAATTAACCGTACCTGGGAATTTTCATGGTTTGGTATAGGCCAATGTTTGTTGTTGTTTGAACGAGTCCAAATTATATATTCATCTTATCTTTGTATCTGCATATCAAATCCTTGAAAATACAAATACGTGTTTATATGACTAACTGTTGAATGCACTAATGTTTGTATGAATATTCAATAAATTAAAAAAAACATATACAGACTTACCCTTCCCTGATGTTACATCAAAGACAACACCTTTCACAGCCAAGTAAATTGGCCTACCTTCCTAGGGGTAAAATATAAACAAAAATCATAATTTCAAATACACAATTTACTATTTAAAGTAAAAGGTAATAATTTTATATACAAGTTTTACAATGATTGCTTTTGTTGTTTTTCAGAAATGGACAAATTTGGGGTAAGTATTTTACATCAAACATCGTTCCACTGACCTATTTAAAGTTTTGTGTAATCATGGAGGCCGAAAAAACAATGGGAAGAATTCCATACATCACTAATTTTTTCCTACTACAGTGACTGACATGTATGATGTATATTTATCAGCCATCAGAAAGTACAACCTGTCCTATAAAAAATTAAAGCAGGGAACTTTTAAGGCATTTTGAATTGATTTACTGAGAAAACACGACATACAGGGTGGCAACTGTTATTCCGAGTAACTAGGACTCTATGAATCGCTTTTTTAACATTGTCCAAATGTTAAAAAAGGGATTCGTAGAGTCCTAGTCATGCTAGTTACTCGGACGAGGCAACTGTCGGTAATCCTTACTTTTAGGACCCCTTTCCTATATAAGGTTAAAAGACTCACCAAAACAGCTGACTATGACACTCAAAAGTGACATTCTGATATTTATTGACACATTTGAACATTTGGCAATGACACCTCTTGAATATCAGCAGGTTTGATTTTGTAGAAAGAGGGCAGGGTTTTGATTTACACTGTATGAGGGGTTAAAGACGACGATGACAAACAGAAAATAAATTTAAAAAGCAAGATGGCGAACTGCAAAAAAAGGTAGGAAAGTCACATTTTCTTTGAAAGTGCTTTCAAAATTATAACTAACATGAGTTTGTCTGAAGAAAAAAGACTTCTTTAGCCTGCAAAAGTCACTTTGGTACTGGACAGTCATCTGCAAAAGTCAGTTTTGAACAGAACTCGTACAAAATAGAGGTGTCCTAAAACTAAAAGTAAGGATTACCCAACTGTCAAGTGCTTTGCTACTTAAACATAATTTATCCAAATGGCTAAAAATAACGTTATACACCCACACACACGACTGATTTTGCTTACAAAAGATCCATCATAGACTGACAGGTCTTCATCAGTGAAAGCACGCATCGGCTTCTCTTGAAACTTCAAGTTCATTTTGTTTTCATGTTCATCATGTTCATCATGTTCATCGTCGTCTGCTGTCTTTTTTGCTGATGTGTCTTTCTCTGAGTCTGAGGCCAATGCATTTGGAAAGATCATGCAAACTAACAAACAAAATAAGACAACAAATGCTGGCGATGTATTCGACAAAACCCGTAGTTCCATAACTGAAGAAAAATAACACAAAGTTGAAAATAAACAGAACTTCCAGACGTAAATTTGGACCAGGCTGATCTTGGCACGAAAATCGGGCCGGATTTTCGGCTGGCCGGATTTTCGGCTAGGCACTATTTTTACGGCGGCGCACCGCCGTGAGGATTAATTGCCACTACGGTGGCCCTAAACAGTCATTGCAAATGCACATTAGGAGAAAACGAATTATAAAGGAAGTTCAACTTCTTATCACGGTGGATTACCTTAAATAACTGAAAATGTTGTTTATTCGACTCTAAAGTAAATCGTAATGAAGACTGTGGCAATTGTTTTTCACAATTGGGAATGTTAATGTTATAAATGTTAACGTTACTGAACTAAGGTTCTGCCTTATAGCCGATGAGAGGGCGCTATATCCGCCAGACTACTCCTTGAGTAGTGTTGCGTTGCGGGAAGGACCGGGTCCCATGCATGAGTCCCGGGGGGGGGGGGGGGTTGCCTGATTTCATATCTTTCTTTCCTGTTTTTGCAAAACTTTCCATTTTTTTCATAGAAATTAATACTCATAAGGCCTGGCCGTGATCATCTTTTCCCAAAATACATGGTTGTTTAGTGCCCTCTACGATACTTTTATGACACGTACGTACACAGGTATTATAATAATTGTAAAATGATTTTGTAACCTCCTAAATGCCGGAAATTTCCCGTTCCAATTGCTTACACGGGTTCAGGGACATCCAAAGTGTATTCTATTCGCGCCCGAATAAACCAGTATTGAAACAGAGTCAGCCCAATGAAATTAATCCGACAATTAATAATTACGATACAAAAGACCGGTTTTCCAAAGAAAATACGGATGTCCCATTTTGAAATGATTTTGTACCATCCTAAATGTCCGAAATGGCCCGTTCCAATTGCATACACGGGTTAAGGGACATCCCAAGTGTATTCTATTTTGCGCCCCGAATAAATCAGTATTGAAACAGAGTCATCCCAATTAAATTAATCCAACGATTGATAATTACGAAACAAAACAGCCGTTTTCCAAAGAAAATACGGATATCCCATTTTGAAATGATTTTGTACCATCCTAAATGTCCGAAATGTCCCGTTCCAATTGCATACACGGGTTAAGGGACATCCAAAGTGTTTTCTATTTGCGCCCGGAATAAATCAGTATTGAAACAGAGTCATCCCAATTAAATTAATCAGACGATTGATAATTAACGTACAAAACATTCGTTTTCCAAAGAAAATACGGATATCCCATTTTGAAATGATTTTGTACCATCCTAAATGTCCGAAATGTCCCGTTCCAATTGCATACACGGGTTAAGGGACATCCAAAGTGTTTTCTATTTGCGCCCAAAATAAATCAGTATTGAAACAGAGTCAGCCCAATTAAATTAATCCGACGATTGATAATTAACGTACAAAACATTCGTCTTCGAAAGAAAATACGGATATCCCATTTTGAAATGATTTTGTACCATCCTAAATGTCCGAATTGTGCCGTTCCAATGGCATACACGGGTTAAGGGACATCCAAAGTGTATTCTATTTGCGCCCCGAATAAATCGGTATTGAAACAGAGTCAGCCCAATTAAATTAATCCGACAATTGATAATTAACTTGCAAAACAGTCGTTTTCAAACGAAAATATGGGTATCCCATTTTGAAATGATTTTGTATTATCGTAAATGTCCGAAATGTCCCGTTTCAATTGCATACATGGGTTAAGGGACTCTCAAAGTGTATTCTATTTGCGCCCAAAATAAATCAGTATTGAAACAGAGTCAGCCCAATTAAATTAATCCGACGATTGATAATTAACGTACAAAACATTCGTCTTCGAAAGAAAATACGGATATCCCATTTTGAAATGATTTTGTACCATCCTAAATGTCCGAATTGTGCCGTTCCAATGGCATACACGGGTTAAGGGACATCCAAAGTGTATTCTATTTGCGCCCCGAATAAATCGGTATTGAAACAGAGTCAGCCCAATTAAATTAATCCGACGATTGATAATTAACTTGCAAAACAGTCGTTTTCAAACGAAAATACGGGTATCCCATTTTGAAATGATTTTGTATTATCGTAAATGTCCGAAATGTCCCGTTCCAATTGCATACATGGGTTAAGGGAATCTCAAAGTGTATTCTATTTGCGCCCCGAATAAATCAGTATTGAAACAGAGTCAGCCCAATTAAATTAATCCGACGATTGATAATTAACTTACAAAACAGTCGTTTTCCAACGAAAATACGGGTATCCCATTTTGAAATGATTTTGTACCATCGTAAATGTCCGAAATGTCCCGTTCCAATTGCATACATGGGTTAAGGGACTCTCAAAGCGTATTCTATTTGCGCCCAAAATAAATCAGTATTGAAACAGAGTCAGCCCAATTAAATTAATCCGACGATTGATAATTACGATACAAAACAGCCGTTTTCCAACAAAAATACGGATATCCCATTTTGAAATGATTTTGTACCATCCTAAATGTCCGCAATGTCCCGTTCCAATTACACACACGGGTTAAGGGACATCCAAAATGTATTCTATTCGCGCCCCGAATAAATCCGAACTGAAACAGTGTCAGCTCAATTAAATTAATCCGACGGTTGATAATTACGAAACAAAACAGCCGTTTTCCAAGGAAAATGCAGATATCCCATTTTGAAATGATTTTTGTACCATCCTAAATGTCCGAAATGTCCCGTTCCAATTACATACACGGGTTAAGGGACATCCAAGATGTATTCTATTCGCGCCCCGAATAAATTGGTATTGAAACTGAGTCAGCCCAGTTAAATTAATCCGACGATTGACAAATAATGTACAAAACAGCAGTTTTCCAAAGAAAATACGGATATCCCATTTTGAAATGATTTTGTACCATCCTAAATGTCTGTAATGTCCCGTTCCAATGGCGTACACGGGTTAAAGGACATCCAAAGTGTATTCTATTTGCGCACCGAATAAATTGGTATTGAAACAGTGTCAACCCAGTTAAATTAATCCGACGATTGAATAACCTGGGCAGTTCTGCACAAACTATACCTTGTTCGGAAGCTTGCGATGAGGCCCACAAGCTGGCAAAAGGACAAGTCCTGAAACCCAGCAGTTGCGGAGAAAATTCAAGATTTAGCGCATCAATTCCAGTAGTACCCCTATGTGCAGTCAGTCTATACAGCAATGCCTGCAAGCGCCCGCGACACGAACTTCGTATATCGCGGTCTAAAGGTACCTTAACCTGGGCAGTTCTGTACAAACTATACCTTGTTCGGAAGGTTGTGATGACTCCAACAAGCTGGCAAAAGGACAGGTCCTGAAACCCAGCAGTTGCGGAGAAAATTCAAGATTTAGCGCATCAATGCCAGTAGTACCCCTATGTGCAGTCAGTCTATACAGCAATACCTGCAAGCGCCCGCGACACGAACTTCGTATAACGCGGTCTAAAGGTACCTTTACCTGGGCAGTTCTGCACAAACTATACCTTGTTCGGAAGCTTGTGATGAGGCCCACAAGCTGGCAAAAGGACAGGTCCTGAAACCCAGCAGTTGCGAAGAAAATTTAAGATTTAGCGCATCAATGCCAGTAGTATCCCTATGTGCAGTCAGTCTATACAGCAATGCCTGCAAGCGCCCGCGACACGAACTTCGTATATCGCGGTCTAAAGGTAACTTAACCTGGGCAGTTCTGCACAAACTATACCTTGTTCGGAAGCTTGTGATGAGGCCCACAAGCTGGCAAAAGGACAGGTCCTGAAACCGAGCAGTTGCGGAGAAAATTTAAGATTGAGAGCATCAATGCCAGTAATACTCCTATGTGCAGTCTGAATATACAGCAATGCCTGCAAGCGCCCGCGACACGAACTTCGTATATCGCGGTCTAAAGGTACTTTAACCTGGGCAGTTCTGCACAAACTATACCTTGTTCGGAAGCTTGTGATGAGGCCCACAAGCAAGCAAAAGAACAGGTCCTGAAACCCAGCAGTTGGGGAGAAAATTTAAGATTGAGAGCATCAATGCCAGTAGTATCCCTATGTGCAGTCAGTCTATACAGCAATGCCTGCAAGCGCCCGCGACACGAAATTCGTATATCGCGGTCTAAAGGTACCTTTACCTGGGCAGTTCTGCACCAACTATACCTTGTTCGGAAGCTTGTGATGAGGCCCACAAGCTGGCAAAAGGACAGGTCCTGAAACCCAGCAGTTGCGGAGAAAATTCAAGATTTAGCGCATCAATGCCAGTAGTACCCCTATGTGCAGTCAGTCTATACAACAATGCCTGCAAGCGCCCGAGACACGAACTTCGTAAATCGCGGTCTAAAGGTACCGTAACCTGGGCAGTTCTGCACAAACTCTACCTTGTTCGGAAGCTTGTGATGAGGCCCACAAGCTGGCAAAAGGACAGGTCCTGAAACCCAGCAGTTGCGGAGAACATTCAAGATTTAGCGCATCAATGCCAGTAGTACCCCTATGTGCAGCCAGTCTATACAGCAATGCCTGCAAGCGCCCGCGACACGAACTTCGTAAATCGCGGTCTAAAGGTACCGTAACCTGGGCAGTTCTGCACAAACTCTACCTTGTTCGGAAGCTTGTGATGAGGCCCACAAGCTGGCAAAAGGACAGGTCCTGAAACCCAGCAGTTGCGGAGAAAATTTAAGATTTAGCGCATCAATGCCAGTAGTACCCCTATGTGGAGTCAGTCCATACAGCAATGCCTGCAAGCGCCCGCGATACGAACTTCGTAATTATACCTTGTTCGGAAGCTTTTGATGAGGCCCACATACTGGCAAAAGGACAGGTCCTGAAACCCAGCAGTTGCGGAGAAAATTCAAGATTTAGCGCATCAATGCCAGTAGTACCCCTATATGCAGTCAGTCTATGCAGCAATGCCTGCAAGCGCCCGCGACACGAACTTCGTATATCGCGGTCTAAAGGTACCGTAACCTGGGCAGTTCTGCACAAACTATACCTTGTTCGGAAGCTTGTGATGAGACCCACAAGCTGGCAAAAGGACAGGTCCTGAAACCGAGCAGTTGCGGAGAAAATTTAAGATTGAGAGCATCAATGCCAGTAATACTCCTATGTGCAGTCAGAATATACAGCAATGCCTGCAAGCGCCCGCGACACGAACTTCGTATATCGCGGTCTAAAGGTACTTTAACCTGGGCAGTTCTGCACAAACTATACCTTGTTCGGAAGCTTGTGATGAGGCCCACAAGCAAGCAAAAGAACAGGTCCTGAAACCCAGCAGTTGCGGAGAAAATTTAAGATTGAGAGCATCAATGCCAGTAGTATCCCTATGTGCAGTCAGTCTATACAGCAATGCCTGCAAGCGCCCGCGACACGAAATTCGTATATCGCGGTCTAAAGGTACCTTTACCTGGGCAGTTCTGCACCAACTATACCTTGTTCGGAAGCTTGTGATGAGGCCCACAAGCTGGCAAAAGGACAGGTCCTGAAACCCAGCAGTTGCGGAGAAAATTCAAGATTTAGCGCATCAATGCCAGTAGTACCCCTATGTGCAGTCAGTCTATACAACAATGCCTGCAAGCGCCCGAGACACGAACTTCGTATATCGCGGTCTAAAGGTACCTTAACCTGGGCAGTTCTGCACTATACCTTGTTCGAAAGCTTGTGATGAGTCCCACAAGCTGGTGAAAGGACAGGTCCTGAAACTCAGCAGTTGCGGAGAACATTCAAGATTTAGCGCATCAATGCCAGTAGTACCCCTATGTGCAGCCAGTCTATACAGCAATGCCTGCAAGCGCCCGCGACACGAACTTCGTAAATCGCGGTCTAAAGGTACCGTAACCTGGGCAGTTCTGCACAAACTCTACCTTGTTCGGAAGCTTGTGATGAGGCCCACAAGCTGGCAAAAGGACAGGTCCTGAAACCCAGCAGTTGCGGAGAAAATTTAAGATTTAGCGCATCAATGCCAGTAGTACCCCTATGTGGAGTCAGTCCATACAGCAATGCCTGCAAGCGCCCGCGATACGAACTTCGTATATCGCGGTCTAAAGGTACCGTAACCTGGGCAGTTCTGCACAAACTATACCTTGTTCGGAAGCTTGTGATGAGGCCCACAAGCTGGCAAAAGGACAGGTCCTGAAACCGAGCAGTTGCGGAGAAAATTTAAGATTGAGAGCATCAATGCCAGTAATACTCCTATGTGCAGTCAGAATATACAGCAATGCCTGCAAGCGCCCGCGACACGAACTTCGTATATCGCGGTCTAAAGGTACTTTAACCTGGGCAGTTCTGCACAAACTATACCTTGTTCGGAAGCTTGTGATGAGGCCCACAAGCAAGCAAAAGAACAGGTCCTGAAACCCAGCAGTTCCGGAGAAAATTTAAGATTGAGAGCATCAATGCCAGTAGTATCCCTATGTGCAGTCAGTCTATACAGCAATGCCTGCAAGCGCCCGCGACACGAAATTCGTATATCGCGGTCTAAAGGTACCTTTACCTGGGCAGTTCTGCACCAACTATACCTTGTTCGGAAGCTTGTGATGAGGCCCACAAGCTGGCAAAAGGACAGGTCCTGAAACCCAGCAGTTGCGGAGAAAATTCAAGATTTAGCGCATCAATGCCAGTAGTACCCCTATGTGCAGTCAGTCTATACAACAATGCCTGCAAGCGCCCGAGACACGAACTTCGTATATCGCGGTCTAAAGGTACCTTAACCTGGGCAGTTCTGCACTATACCTTGTTCGAAAGCTTGTGATGAGTCCCACAAGCTGGTGAAAGGACAGGTCCTGAAACTCAGCAGTTGCGGAGAAAATTCAAGATTTAGCGCATCAATGCCAGTAGTACCCCTATGTGCAGCCAGTCTATACAGCAATGCCTGCAAGCGCCCGCGACACGAACTTCGTAAATCGCGGTCTAAAGGTACCGTAACCTGGGCAGTTCTGCACAAACTCTACCTTGTTCGGAAGCTTGTGATGAGGCCCACAAGCTGGCAAAAGGACAGGTCCTGAAACCCAGCAGTTGCGGAGAAAATTAAGATTTAGCGCATCAATGCCAGTAGTACCCCTATGTGGAGTCAGTCCATACAGCAATGCCTGCAAGCGCCCGCGATACGAACTTCGTAATTATACCTTGTTCGGAAGCTTTTGATGAGGCCCACATACTGGCAAAAGGACAGGTCCTGAAACCCAGCAGTTGCGGAGAAAATTCAAGATTTAGCGCATCAATGCCAGTAGTACCCCTATATGCAGTCAGTCTATGCAGCAATGCCTGCAAGCGCCCGCGACACGAACTTCGTATATCGCGGTCTAAAGGTACCGTAACCTGGGCAGTTCTGCACAAACTATACCTTGTTCGGAAGCTTGTGATGAGACCCACAAGCTGGCAAAAGGACAGGTCCTGAAACCGAGCAGTTGCGGAGAAAATTTAAGATTGAGAGCATCAATGCCAGTAATACTCCTATGTGCAGTCAGAATATACAGCAATGCCTGCAAGCGCCCGCGACACGAACTTCGTATATCGCGGTCTAAAGGTACTTAACCTGGGCAGTTCTGCACAAACTATACCTTGTTCGGAAGCTTGTGATGAGGCCCACAAGCAAGCAAAAGAACAGGTCCTGAAACCCAGCAGTTGCGGAGAAAATTTAAGATTGAGAGCATCAATGCCAGTAGTATCCCTATGTGCAGTCAGTCTATACAGCAATGCCTGCAAGCGCCCGCGACACGAAATTCGTATATCGCGGTCTAAAGGTACCTTTACCTGGGCAGTTCTGCACCAACTATACCTTGTTCGGAAGCTTGTGATGAGGCCCACAAGCTGGCAAAAGGACAGGTCCTGAAACCAGCAGTTGCGGAGAAAATTCAAGATTTAGCGCATCAATGCCAGTAGTACCCCTATGTGCAGTCAGTCTATACAACAATGCCTGCAAGCGCCCGCGACACGAACTTCGTATATCGCGGTCTAAAGGTACCGTAACCTGGGCAGTTCTGCACTATACCTTGTTCGAAAGCTTGTGATGAGTCCCACAAGCTGGTGAAAGGACAGGTCCTGAAACTCAGCAGTTGCGGAGAACATTCAAGATTTAGCGCATCAATGCCAGTAGTACCCCTATGTGCAGCCAGTCTATACAGCAATGCCTGCAAGCGCCCGCGACACGAACTTCGTAAATCGCGGTCTAAAGGTACCGTAACTGGGCAGTTCTGCACAAACTCTACCTTGTTCGGAAGCTTGTGATGAGGCCCACAAGCTGGCAAAAGGACAGGTCCTGAAACCCAGCAGTTGCGGAGAAAATTTAAGATTTAGCGCATCAATGCCAGTAGTACCCCTATGTGGAGTCAGTCATACAGCAATGCCTGCAAGCGCCCGCGATACGAACTTCGTATATCGCGGTCTAAAGGTACCGTAACCTGGGCAGTTCTGCACAAACTATACCTTGTTCGGAAGCTTGTGATGAGGCCCACAAGCTGGCAAAAGGACAGGTCCTGAAACCGAGCAGTTGCGGAGAAAATTTAAGATTGAGAGCATCAATGCCAGTAATACCCTATGTGCAGTCAGAATATACAGCAATGCCTGCAAGCGCCCGCGACACGAACTTCGTATATCGCGGTCTAAAGGTACTTAACCTGGGCAGTTCTGCACAAACTATACCTTGTTCGGAAGCTTGTGATGAGGCCCACAAGCTGGCAAAAGAACAGGTCCTGAAACCCAGCAGTTCGGAGAAAATTTAAGATTTAGAGCATCAATGCCAGTAGTCCCTATGTGCAGTCAGTCTATACAGCAATGCCTGCAAGCGCCCGCGACACGAAATTCGTATATCGCGGTCTAAAGGTACCTTTACCTGGGCAGTTCTGCACCAACTATACCTTGTTCGGAAGCTTGTGATGAGGCCCACAAGCTGGCAAAAGGACAGGTCCTGAAACCCAGCAGTTGCGGAGAAAATTCAAGATTTAGCGCATCAATGCCAGTAGTACCCCTATGTGCAGTCAGTCTATACAGCAATGCCTGCAAGCGCCCGCGACACGAACTTCGTATATCGCGGTCTAAAGGTACCTTAACCTGGGCAGTTCTGCACTATACCTTGTTCGAAAGCTTGTGATGAGGCCCACAAGCTGGTGAAAGGACAGGTCCTGAAACTCAGCAGTTGCGGAGAACATTCAAGATTTAGCGCATCAATGCCAGTAGTACCCCTATGTGCAGCCAGTCTATACAGCAATGCCTGCAAGCGCCCGCGACACGAACTTCGTAAATCGCGGTCTAAAGGTACCTTAACCTGGGCAGTTCTGCACAAACTCTACCTTGTTCGGAAGCTTGTGATGAGGCCCACAAGCTGGCAAAAGGACAGGTCCTGAAACCCAGCAGTTGCGGAGAAAATTTAAGATTTAGCGCATCAATGCCAGTAGTACCCCTATGTGGAGTCAGTCCATACAGCAATGCCTGCAAGCGCCCGCGATACGAACTTCGTAATTATACCTTGTTCGGAAGCTTTTGATGAGGCCCACATACTGGCAAAAGGACAGGTCCTGAAACCCAGCAGTTGCGGAGAAAATTCAAGATTTAGCGCATCAATGCCAGTAGTACCCCTATATGCAGTCAGTCTATGCAGCAATGCCTGCAAGCGCCCGCGACACGAACTTCGTATATCGCGGTCTAAAGGTACCGTAACCTGGGCAGTTCTGCACAAACTATACCTTGTTCGGAAGCTTGTGATGAAGCCCACAAGCTGGCAAAAGGACAGGTCCTGAATCCCAGCAGTTGCGGAGAAAATTCAAGATTTAGCGCATCAATGCCAGTAGTACCCCTATGTGCAGTCAGTCTATACAGCAATGCCTGCAAGCGCCCGCGACACAAACTTCGTATATCGCGGTCTAAAGGTACCTTAACCTGGGCAGTTCTGCACAAACTATACCTTTTTCGGAAGCTTGTGATGAGGCCCACAAGCTGGCAAAAGGACAGGTCCTGAAACGCAGCAGTTGCGGAGAAAATTCAAGATTTAGCGCATCAATGCCAGTAGTACCCCTATGTGCAGTCAGTCTATACAGCAATGCCTGCAAGCGCCCGCGACACGAACTTCGTATATTGCGGTCTAAAAGTACCTTAACCTGGGCAGTTCTGCACAAACTATGCCTTGTTCGGAAGCTTGTGATGAGGCCCACAAGCTGGCAAAAGGACAGGTCCTGAAACCCAGCAGATGCGGAGAAAATTTAAGATTTAGCGCATCAATGCCAGTAGTACACCTATGTGCAGACAGTCTATACAGCAATACCTGCAAGCGCCCGCGACACGAAATTCGTATATCGTGGTCTAAAGGTACCTTAACCTGGGCAGTTCTGCACAAACTATACCTTGTTCGGAAGCTTGTGATGAGGCCCACGAGCTGGCAAAAGGACAGGTCCTGAAACCCAGCAGTTGCGGAGAAAATTCAAGATTTAGCGCATCAATGCCTATAGTACCCCTATGTGCAGTCAGTCTATACAGCAATACCTGCAAGCCCCGCGACACGAACTTCGTATATCGCGGTTTAAAGGTACCTTTACCTGGGCAGTTCTGCACAAACTATACCTTGTTCGGAAGCTTGTGATGAGGCCCACAAGCTGGCAAAAGGACAGGTCCTGAAACCCAGCAGTTGCGGAGAAAATTCAAGATTTAGCGCATCAATGCCAGTAGTACCCCTATGTGCAGTCAGTCTATACAGCAATGCCTGCAAGCGCCCGCGACACGAACTTCGTATATCGCGGTTTAAAGGTACCTTACCTGGGCAGTTCTGCACAAACTATACCTTGTTCGGAAGCTTGTGATGAGGCCCACAAGCTGGCAAAAGGACAGGTCCTGAAACCCAGCAGTTGCGGAGAAAATTTAAGATTTAGCGCATCAATGCCAGTAGTACCCCTATGTGCAGTCAGTCTATACAGCAATGCCTGCAAGCGCCCGCGATACGAACTTCGTAATTATACCTTGTTCGGAAGCTTGTGATGAGGCCCACAAGCTGGCAAAAGGACAGGTCCTGAAACCCAGCAGTTGCGGAGAAAATTCAAGATTTAGCGCATCAATGCCAGTAGTACCCCTATATGCAGTCAGTCTATACAGCAATGCCTGCAAGCGCCCGCGACACGAACTTCGTATATCGCGGTCTAAAGGTACCTTAACCTGGGCAGTTCTGCACAAACTATACCTTGTTCGGAAGCTTGTGATGAGGCCCACAAGCTGGCAAAAGGACAGGTCCTGAAACCCAGCAGTTGCGGAGAAAATTTAAGATTTAGCGCATCAATGCCAGTAGTACCCCTATGTGCAGTCAGTCTATACAGCAATGCCTGCAAGCGCCCGCGACACGAACTTCGTATATCGCGGTCTAAAGGTACCTTAACCTGGGCAGTTCTGCACAAACTATACCTTGTTCGGAAGCTTGTGATGAGGCCCACAAGCTGGCAAAAGGACAGGTCCTGAAACCCAGCAGTTGCGGAGAAAATTTAAGATTTAGCGCATCAATGCCAGTAGTACCCTATGTGCAGTCAGTCTATACAGCAATGCCTGCAAGCGCCCGCGACACGAACTTCGTATATCGCGGTCTAAAGGTACCTTTACCTGGGCAGTTCTGCACAAACTATACCTTGTTCGGAAGCTTGTGATGAGGCCCACAAGCTGGCAAAAGGACAGGTCCTGAAACCAGCAGTTGCGGAGAAAATTCAAGATTTAGCGCATCAATGCCAGTAGTACCCCTATGTGCAGTCAGTCTATACAGCAATGCCTGCAAGCGCCCGCGACACGAACTTCGTATATCGCGGTCTAAAGGTACCTTAACCTGGCAGTTCTGCAACTATACCTTGTTCGGAAGCTTGTGATGAGCCCACAAGCTGGCAAAAGGACAGGTCCTGAAACTCAGCAGTTGCGGAGAAAATTCAAGATTTAGCGCATCAATGCCAGTAGTACCCCTATGTGCAGTCAGTCTATACAGCAATGCCTGCAAGCGCCCGCGACACGAACTTCGTATATCGCGGTCTAAAGGTACCTTAACTGGGCAGTTCTGCACAAACTATACCTTGTTCGGAAGCTTGTGATGAGGCCCACAAGCTGGCAAAAGGACAGGTCCTGAAACCAGCAGTTGCGGAGAAAATTTAAGATTTAGCGCATCAATGCCAGTAGTACCCCTATGTGCAGTCAGTCTATACAGCAATGCCTGCAAGCGCCCGCGATACGAACTTCGTAAATTATACCCTTGTTCGGAAGCTTGTGATGAGGCCCACAAGCTGGCAAAAGGACAGGTCCTGAAACCAGCAGTTGCGGAGAAAATTCAAGATTTAGCGCATCAATGCCAGTAGTACCCCTATGTGCAGTCAGTCTATACAGCAATGCCTGCAAGCGCCCGCGACACGAACTTCGTATATCGCGGTCTAAAGGTACCTTAACCTGGGCAGTTCTGCACAAACTATACCTTGTTCGGAAGCTTGTGATGAGGCCCACAAGCTGGCAAAAGGACAGGTCCTGAAACGCAGCAGTTGCGGAGAAAATTTAAGATTTAGCGCATCAATGCCAGTAGTACCCCTATGTGCAGTCAGTCTATACAGCAATGCCTGCAAGCGCCCGCGACACGAACTTCGTATATCGCGGTCTAAAGGTACTTTAACCTGGGCAGTTCTGCACAAACTATACCTTGTTCGGAAGCTTGTGATGAGGCCCACAAGCTGGCAAAAGGACAGGTCCTGAAACCCAGCAGTTGCGGAGAAAATTTAAGATTTAGCGCATCAATGCCAGTAGTACCCCTATGTGCAGTCAGTCTATACAGCAATACCTGCAAGCGCCCGCGACACGAAATTCGTATATCGCGGTCTAAAGGTACCTTTACCTGGGCAGTTCTGCACAAACTATACCTTGTTCGGAAGCTTGTGATGAGGCCCACAAGCTGGCAAAAGGACAGGTCCTGAAACCAGCAGTTGCGGAGAAAATTCAAGATTTAGCGCATCAATGCCAGTAGTACCCTATGTGCAGTCAGTCTATACAGCAATGCCTGCAAGCGCCCGCGACACGAACTTCGTATATCGCGGTCTAAAGGTACCTTAACCTGGGCAGTTCTGCACAAACTATACCTTGTTCGGAAGCTTGTGATGAGGCCCACAAGCTGGCAAAAGGACAGGTCCTGAAACCAGCAGTTGCGGAGAAAATTCAAGATTTAGCGCATCAATGCCAGTAGTACCCCTATGTGCAGTCAGTCTATACAGCAATGCCTGCAAGCGCCCGCGACACGAACTTCGTATATCGCGGTCTAAAGGTACCTTAACCTGGGCAGTTCTGCACAAACTATACCTTGTTCGGAAGCTTGTGATGAGGCCCACAAGCTGGCAAAAGGACAGGTCCTGAAAACCAGCAGTTGCGGAGAAAATTTAAGATTTAGCGCATCAATGCCAGTAGTACCCCTATGTGCAGTCAGTCTATACAGCAATGCCTGCAAGCGCCCGCGATACGAACTTCGTAATTATACCTTGTTCGGAAGCTTGTGATGAGGCCCACAAGCTGGCAAAAGGACAGGTCCTGAAACCCAGCAGTTGCGGAGAAAATTCAAGATTTAGCGCATCAATGCCAGTAGTACCCCTATGTGCAGTCAGTCTATACAGCAATGCCTGCAAGCGCCCGCGACACGAACTTCGTATATCGCGGTCTAAAGGTACCTTAACCTGGGCAGTTCTGCACAAACTATACCTTGTTCGGAAGCTTGTGATGAGGCCCACAAGCTGGCAAAAGGACAGGTCCTGAAACCCAGCAGTTGCGGAGAAAATTCAAGATTTAGCGCATCAATGCCAGTAGTACCCCTATGTGCAGTCAGTCTATACAGCAATGCCTGCAAGCGCCCGCGACACGAACTTCGTATATCGCGGTCTAAAGGTACCTTAACCTGGGCAGTTCTGCACAAACTATACCTTGTTCGGAAGCTTGTGATGAGGCCCACAAGCTGGCAAAAGGACAGGTCCTGAAACCCAGCAGTTGCGGAGAAAATTCAAGATTTAGCGCATCAATGCCAGTAGTACCCCTATGTGCAGTCAGTCTATACAGCAATGCCTGCAAGCGCCCGCGACACGAACTTCGTATATCGCGGTCTAAAGGTACCTTAACCTGGGCAGTTCTGCACAAACTATACCTTGTTCGGAAGCTTGTGATGAGGCCCACAAGCTGGCAAAAGGACAGGTCCTGAAACCCAGCAGTTGCGGAGAAAATTAAGATTTAGCGCATCAATGCCAGTAGTACCCCTATGTGCAGTCAGTCTATACAGCAATACCTGCAAGCGCCCGCGACACGAACTTCGTATATCGCGGTCTAAAGGTACCTTAACCTGGGCAGTTCTGCACAAACTATACCTTGTTCGGAAGCTTGTGATGAGGCCCACAAGCTGGCAAAAGGACAGGTCCTGAAACCCAGCAGTTGCGGAGAGAAAATTCAAGATTTAGCGCATCAATGCCAGTAGTACCCCTATGTGCAGTCAGTCTATACAGCAATACCTGCAAGCGCCCGCGACACGAACTTCGTATATCGCGGTTAAAGGTACCTTTACCTGGGCAGTTCTGCACAAACTATACCTTGTTCGGAAGCTTGTGATGAGGCCCACAAGCTGGCAAAAGGACAGGTCCTGAAACCCAGCAGTTGCGGAGAAAATTCAAGATTTAGCGCATCAATGCCAGTAGTACCCCTATGTGCAGTCAGTCTATACAGCAATGCCTGCAAGCGCCCGCGACACGAACTTCGTATATCGCGGTTTAAAGGTACCTTACCTGGGCAGTTCTGCACAAACTATACCTTGTTCGGAAGCTTGTGATGAGGCCCACAAGCTGGCAAAAGGACAGGTCCTGAAACCAGCAGTTGCGGAGAAAATTCAAGATTTAGCGCATCAATGCCAGTAGTACCCCTATGTGCAGTCAGTCTATACAGCAATGCCTGCAAGCGCCCGCGACACGAACTTCGTATATCGCGGTCTAAAGGTACCTTAACCTGGGCAGTTCTGCACAAACTATACCTTGTTCGGAAGCTTGTGATGAGGCCCACAAGCTGGCAAAAGGACAGGTCCTGAAACCCAGCAGTTGCGGAGAAAATTCAAGATTTAGCGCATCAATGCCAGTAGTACCCCTATGTGCAGTCAGTCTATACAGCAATACCTGCAAGCGCCCGCGACACGAACTTCGTATATCGCGGTCTAAAGGTACCTTAACCTGGGCAGTTCTGCACAAACTATACCTTGTTCGGAAGCTTGTGATGAGGCCCACAAGCTGGCAAAAGGACAGGTCCTGAAACCCAGCAGTTGCGGAGAAAATTTAAGATTTAGCGCATCAATGCCAGTAGTACCCCTATGTGCAGTCAGTCTATACAGCAATACCTGCAAGCGCCCGCGACACGAACTTCGTATATCGCGGTCTAAAGGTACCTTAACCTGGGCAGTTCTGCACAAACTATACCTTGTTCGGAAGCTTGTGATGAGGCCCACAAGCTGGCAAAAGGACAGGTCCTGAAACCCAGCAGTTGCGGAGAAAATTCAAGATTTAGCGCATCAATGCCAGTAGTACCCCTATGTGCAGTCAGTCTATACAGCAATGCCTGCAAGCGCCCGCGACACGAACTTCGTATATCGCGGTTTAAAGGTACCTTTACCTGGGCAGTTCTGCACAAACTATACCTTGTTCGGAAGCTTGTGATGAGGCCCACAAGCTGGCAAAAGGACAGGTCCTGAAACCAGCAGTTGCGGAGAAAATTCAAGATTTAGCGCATCAATGCCAGTAGTACCCCTATGTGCAGTCAGTCTATACAGCAATGCCTGCAAGCGCCCGCGACACGAACTTCGTATATCGCGGTTCTAAAGGTACCTTACCTGGGCAGTTCTGCACAAACTATACCTTGTTCGGAAGCTTGTGATGAGGCCCACAAGCTGGCAAAAGGACAGGTCCTGAAACGCAGCAGTTGCGGAGAAAATTCAAGATTTAGCGCATCAATGCCAGTAGTACCCCTATGTGCAGTCAGTCTATACAGCAATGCCTGCAAGCGCCCGCGACACGAACTTCGTATATCGCGGTCTAAAGGTACCTTAACCTGGGCAGTTCTGCACAAACTATACCTTGTTCGGAAGCTTGTGATGAGGCCCACAAGCTGGCAAAAGGACAGGTCCTGAAACCCAGCAGTTGCGGAGAAAATTCAAGATTTAGCGCATCAATGCCAGTAGTACCCTATGTGCAGTCAGTCTATACAGCAATACCTGCAAGCGCCCGCGACACGAACTTCGTATATCGCGGTCTAAAGGTACCTTAACCTGGGCAGTTCTGCACAAACTATACCTTGTTCGGAAGCTTGTGATGAGGCCCACAAGCTGGCAAAAGGACAGGTCCTGAAACCCAGCAGTTGCGGAGAAAATTCAAGATTTAGCGCATCAATGCCAGTAGTACCCTATGTGCAGTCAGTCTATACAGCAATACCTGCAAGCGCCCGCGACACGAACTTCGTATATCGCGGTTTAAAGGTACCTTTACCTGGGCAGTTCTGCACAAACTATACCTTGTTCGGAAGCTTGTGATGAGGCCCACAAGCTGGCAAAAGGACAGGTCCTGAAACGCAGCAGTTGCGGAGAAAATTCAAGATTTAGCGCATCAATGCCAGTAGTACCCCTATGTGCAGTCAGTCTATACAGCAACCTGCAAGCGCCCGCGACACGAACTTCGTATATCGCGGTCTAAAGGTACCTTACCTGGGCAGTTCTGCACAAACTATACCTTGTTCGGAAGCTTGTGATGAGGCCCACAAGCTGGCAAAAGGACAGGTCCTGAAACCCAGCAGTTGCGGAGAAAATTCAAGATTTAGCGCATCAATGCCAGTAGTACACCTATGTGCAGTCAGTCTATACAGCAATACCTGCAAGCGCCCGCGACACGAACTTCGTATATCGCGGTTTAAAGGTACCTTTACCTGGGCAGTTCTGCACAAACTATACCTTGTTCGGAAGCTTGTGATGAGGCCCACAAGCTGGCAAAAGGACAGGTCCTGAAACCAGCAGTTGCGGAGAAAATTCAAGATTTAGCGCATCAATGCCAGTAGTACCCTATGTGCAGTCAGTCTACAGCAATACCTGCAAGCGCCCGCGACACGAACTTCGTATATCGCGGTCTAAAGGTACCTTTACCTGGGCAGTTCTGCACAAACTATACCTTGTTCGGAAGCTTGTGATGAGGCCCACAAGCTGGCAAAAGGACAGGTCCTGAAACCCAGCAGTTGCGGAGAAAATTCAAGATTTAGCGCATCAATGCCAGTAGTACCCCTATGTGCAGTCAGTCTATACAGCAATACCTGCAAGCGCCCGCGACACGAACTTCGTATATCGCGGTTTAAAGGTACCTTTACCTGGGCAGTTCTGCACAAACTATACCTTGTTCGGAAGCTTGTGATGAGGCCCACAAGCTGGCAAAAGGACAGGTCCTGAAACCCAGCAGTTGCGGAGAAAATTCAAGATTTAGCGCATCAATGCCAGTAGTACCCCTATGTGCAGTCAGTCTATACAGCAATGCCTGCAAGCGCCCGCGACACGAACTTCGTATATCGCGGTCTAAAGGTACCTTAACCTGGGCAGTTCTGCACAAACTATACCTTGTTCGGAAGCTTGTGATGAGGCCCACAAGCTGGCAAAAGGACAGGTCCTGAAACCCAGCAGTTGCGGAGAAAATTTAAGATTTAGCGCATCAATGCCAGTAGTACCCCTATGTGCAGTCAGTCTATACAGCAATGCCTGCAAGCGCCCGAAGTATACGGAACTTAGTAAACTATACCTTGTTCGGAAGCTTGTGATGAGGCCCACAAGCTGGCAAAAGGACAGGTCCTGAAACCCAGCAGTTGCGGAGAAAATTCAAGATTTAGCGCATCAATGCCAGTAGTACCCCTATGTGCAGTCAGTCTATACAGCAATGCTGCAAGCGCCCGCGACACGAACTTCGTATATCGCGGTCTAAAGGTACCTTAACCTGGGCAGTTCTGCACAAACTATACCTTGTTCGGAAGCTTGTGATGAGGCCCACAAGCTGGCAAAAGGACAGGTCCTGAAACCCAGCAGTTGCGGAGAAAATTCAAGATTTAGCGCATCAATGCCAGTAGTACCCCTATGTGCAGTCAGTCTATACAGCAATACCTGCAAGCGCCCGCGACACGAACTTCGTATATCGCGGT